>NC_063335.1:67726633-67766173 GCF_021869965.1 Rhincodon typus | reverse complement strand
GCCTGCTGTGTTCATCCAGCTCTACACCTTGTTATCTCAAGCATCTTAATTAACTGTTTATACAAGCAGTAATGGAACTGGTTCCAGACAGAGGATGAGGGGTTGTGAACAGATGCACCTGGGTGACAATAAGAAGTTAATTGGTCTATGGACTAGTGACCAGTTGTCGATGACATCCTGAAGAAACTTAGTTTATCCTCTCCTCAGCAGTTGCTCCAAGCTATGACTTTTAATTGATAAATTGGAAGCATTTTACAAATTAACCAGCCACCTGTGCCTTCTACAAACTAGTGGAAGCATTTGGGAAAGGAAGGCCAGGAAGAAAGTTGCAGATCAGCAAGAAACAACTCATCAGGCATTGTGACGAAAGACTACGGATCCGTATTCCCAGTCTTTCCTCCCGTTGGGTGGGGTGGATGTGGGGTGGGTGTGTGTTAGAAAGGGATTACAGTTTTTATTAGTAGTATTATATGCCAAAGGTTTATAACTGTTCACCTATACCTATAGACCAATTACTTGGAATAAATAGCAATTCTTGCTAAGTACAGAAATCTGATTCATGATTTCAACCTGAGTCTGAAAATCAGGTAAATTGGTGAATTATGTGTAATTATTTTAAACTCTTTATCTTCTGTGATGGATATGGAAATAATGGGGTTTGACTTCTGTCATGCTACTCCAGACTGTAATTAAGGAAAAATGTACTTAGTAAATAAATTGCACAACTAACAGTTTTTCATCAATGTCAAAATCACATGAAATTTGAATAATTGCTATTTCAGGAAAAAAAGGAAATATGAAATAAAAGAAATAAGCAGCATTTTAATAATAATTATAGCTGTTTTATTAAATAAAGCAAACACACCTGGCAAAAGGGGAACAAGTTCATAAAAGAGCTCCATGCATTTGTGCCGACATTCTGTTTGGGGTCTCCCACATTGAGCCAGCAACCACATGACAACATCTGTCAAACATACCATCTGATTAGCAGGAAAGCCCCTGTGGAAGCAAGATGAGAAATACATAAAAAATGTATAATCAAATTCTGTGTTTTATTTTCATTATAGCTATCTGTTCAGTCATACAGATATCAGTGACACTAGTTGTACAAACTTAATGCCTTCAGCAATTTTTGTTTCTAGATTTTTCCACTCATAGGATTTAGGCTTTAGGAATGTCTCAAACCTTAAATTTGAAAAGAACAGTCTTTTCACCCTATCCTTTGGCAGTTCATTCCACACAAGCACCACCCTCTGTGTGAAAAAAAATTGACTAGTTCAGTTCAGCTACTGGTCAATGGTAATCCCTAGGATGTTGGTACTGAGGGATACAATGATAGTAAGACCACTGAAGTCGGGGGCAGGGGTAAATTATCTCTTGTCAGAGATGGTCATTTCCTGGCACTTGGGTGGCACAAATGTTACTTGCCGCTTCTCAGCGTCAACCTGGATATTGTTCAGGTCTTGATGCATTCGGGCACAGACTGCTTCAGTATCCAAGTGGTCATGAATGGTGCTTAACACTGTGCGGTCATCAGTGAACATCCCCCACTTCTGACCTTATGATGGAAGAAAGATCATTCAAAGATGCAGCTGAAGATGGCTGGACCTTGGACACTACCTTGAGGAACTCCAGCAGTGTTGAGATGACTGACCTCCAAACACCACAATCATCTTTCTTTGTGACAGGAATGACTAAACAGTGGACTGATTTCCCCCATTTCTGATTGATTCTAATTGCATACCGCAGATAATTTTAGATTCCCTTGCCTAACAAGAATCTATCTACTTCTGCTTTAAAAATATTTAACAACCCTGCCTCCACCAACTTCTAAGTCAGAGAGTTTGAAAGTTTCACAACGCTCAAAGCCAAAAAAATTCTCCATGTGTCCTAAAATAGCTACTCCTGATTTTAAAACAACATCCTCCAGTTCTGGACTGACCCACAAGAGGAAATATCATTTCCACGTCCACTTGACAAGACCATTCAGGATCTTACACTCTTCAATCGGATCATGCCTGACTTTTCTAAACTTCAGTGGAAACAAGCCCATCCTGTCCAACCTATCCTCACAGCATAACCCATTCTATCCAAATATCAATCTAGGATACTTCCTCTGAACTGCCTTCAATGCATTTTTTTTTATCTTTCCTGAAATAAGTAGAACAAAGTTGCACACAGTACTTGAGATATGATCTCACCGATGCCCCATAAAACAAAACATAACAGCCTTACTTTTACATTGCAATTTCTTTGATAATAAAGAGAATTAGTCATCCAATTAGCCACTTTGATTATGTGCTATGCTTGTATACTAACATTTTGTGGCTCATGCACTGGAACTCCTAAAACCCTTTGCACGTCAGAATTTTGCAGATGCTATAGATTTAAATAATACACTGCTTTTTCATTCTACCTGCCTAAGTGAACTTTACATTTCCCATATGACACTCCATGTGCCAAATCTTTGCCTATTCACTCAAACGATCTGTAAACATCTATAACTTCCTTATATCTTCTTCACAATATAACTTCAAACCGCACACTCTCCAACTTGGAAATACATTGTCATTCTTCACTGTCACTGGGTCAAAATCCCTGAACTTCCTTCCTGACAGCGCTATGGGTTCCCCTGCATGTCAAGAACTGCAGCTGGTTGAGAAGGCAGCTCATCACCACCTTTTCAAGCATAACTGGAATGGACAATAAATGTTAACCAGCAACCCTCACATCCCCTAAATGAATACAAAAAAATTCAGAGTTTCCTGCACCACCTGAATAATTCTTTTTGACTGCCTGCTGGTCACCTACGCTTTTTTGGCCTGCATGCTGCAGCATGACCATATCCATAAATGATCTATTCGCACAGCACTCAGCCTCACAGATGCAGTGCAGTAATGCCAGCTCCTACTCAGATTCCAAAACCTGAAGCACAAGATGCTGCAACTGATAACACTTCTTGCACAAATGATTATCCTGGTGTGAAGATTGGGTACTTTTATTTTTGTGGTTTTAAAAACTGTGGGCTGAAATAAGAAAGAAATGTTGCAAAACCATTGTTTCAAAGGATTGCTACATGCTTTGAAAAGCAAATAACCTGGCACTAATAGTAAGCATTGTGTAAACAGCTGTGTGAACAAGCTGTCATTGAAGTTTGGGTTGTAGACGAACTGGAATCACAGGATTTTGTACAGATGCAGCTGGGTCCATGGGCTAGTAGCCAATTATCAATGACCAAAGCTTTTTGTCTACTGGTTTGAAGCAGAGAACAAGTCAGACACCTCTTATAAGTAAACCAGCCACCTTCTGTCTCTTGCAAACAAAGGAACCATCTGGAAAAAAAATCTTCTAAGAAGCATCGTTCTAACCAGCAGAAGAATCATAAGGATCATCTCAGCATCAGTGAACTGCCTCTCAGTTTTCCTCTGCCTATAACCTATTTTTCCCTGCCTGCTTGTGCAGTAAAGAGTTTATAAGAGGATCTGTATTTTAATTTATATAGTATTAAATTACAATGGACTTAAATTGGAATTAAATGCCTATCTGTAGTTACAGTCCAGTTACCTGTAATTACAGTAATTCTTGCTAAGTATAAAAAACTTAGTCTGTACTTTCTATCAAACTGGGTCAGAAAATCAGGCAATTTTGTGTAGTTATTTTAAAATCTTTAACTTTCTTGACAACTCTGGGAATAGCAGGTTTGACTACTAGTGTGCTACTCCAGTTAGGCACGACAATAGGATGCATTCTGATGCTCCCAAATAGCATATGATGTGCACTCTCAAGGTTGGAACAGCCTGCTGTTTCACAATTTATGAATTAATACCTTATTGTTGTTGTAAACCTCATCAATATTGTCTTATCAGCACTAAAAAACTTTACCATCAATAAATCCAATTAATACTGATAAATCGTAACACTTAACACACCTTACTCGTGGAATAAAACTTGTGAAAATTCAATTTAAGACTTGTCAGGTACTCACATATTACTCATTATTAATAGTTTATTTTTAACTTTTTTAAAACTCCTAGTTTAGACTCAACCCTGAAGCAATAACCATGAACTAAATCAACTTACAACTTTCCTGTAACGTTTTTCTTTCAAACTGGTGTTTTCCCGAATGGCTGCCTTTCCACACTCTCTTCCTTCTACAAGTTAAGTGCTGTGCCTCAGACCCTGGCTCAATGTATTCTCTCTACGTTCTAGTAATTTCCTTCCAAGTCCACCTGTACCTCTACTCCCTCCCCTGTTTTCTTAGAAAAGTCACTTTAGCCAAAGGATAGTTTCATCGCATTATTCTGGTTTCAGACTGCAAACAATAATTTTGAGTCAGCTTTATTATCTTGCACACTATTTAAAGTTACACATGCTTCTTAGACATATGAGCAAATTTATCGCGTGTGTAGCCGAGTTATACAGACCAGTAAAGTTACCAGCTTCAGCACTCCTAAATCACCAAATTAATTTGCTTAGCCAGCACCAAGAATGGGAATAATATATTTGTCCTCAGTGGCTTTAAGTCAGGGGTAGGAGCAGGGTGTAGCATAGACTAAATGGGCTAGAATTTTGAATTCTGCCAATCCCTTCTGGAAAAAGAGATGTAGATGAACAGTAGGAACAAAATTGGAGCTTTTGTTGCAATGCTCCCTCGTCAAATGGTTTGCTAAAATTCACCTCAAGATTGACGCAAGCAAAGTGATCACTTCAGGGAAGCCCTGGATGGCATCCGGCCTTCAAGGACCTGTCTCAAGCAAAAATGCTTATTTTGAGAGCAGTGCACAGGGGATCAAAAGGAAAAATGGACTGACCTTACTAATTTATCTAGGATTCAAAAGAAACTCAACATTCAACAGGCAACATTTGGCAAGAATCATAATACTCAAGTTGGAAGTTTCACAATAAGCAACACACAGACCTGGGCACACGCCTTTCGACAGATTTATTCAAACAAGGTGCTTTTTGTTTGATAATTCTTTTCAAATGATTAATACTGTCACAGCACTGCTGAATTGTACCTATGAAGAAAAAAAACACTTTTTTTGATTAAGAACAATTTATTTTATGGTAAAGAACAATTCTCAGTAATTTGAACTAGGGATTTTAATTCTGTTTAAGAATTAAGCTTTGTTTTTGAATTAACAGCAAATTGCATAAAACAATATAATACAACTTAAGCTCTTCAATCATTACAAATAAGTAAAATGCAAAGTAGTTCACTATAAATATTTTGATCTTTTATAGATATTTTCCTGGGACAGGTGTAGAATTCTAGAGACATATGTCTGATGGACTGAAGTCACCAAAACAATTGCAGAGGTGATAAGCATGCATCCATGGATTAATAGATAAATAGGAAGACACTATCAACACATAAATATATTCCCTTTCAGAAGGCTAGTCAGGTTAAAATAAGATATAGTTAATAAAGTCTTAAAAATTATGATACTTAAGCATTGCTGTATATAAATAAATTACAGGTAATATGGTAAAGAACTTACCCAATGATTTATCATCTGCATGCGCCAGAGCAAGGCTTTCCACATACACAACTAATACCTCAAACACAAACTGCTCAACCAACGCACTCTCTTCCCTGGAAAAACAGATAAGTGTTACCTCTAGCAATCGCCAAATAATATAAATCTTGATTTTATATGTCTACCACTGTATCAGATGACTCAGTTTAGCTATACAATACTCAAGTGTACTTTGCTCAGAAAAATTAATTTTCCTATTGGTGTTAAATAATCAACTTTTGCTACTAATCCATGCATCAAATAGAGATACATTGTTAGCTACGACAATAAGTTGCATATACAAAGTGGGTCAAACAAAGAAAATGACTCAAGATATTTTGAAGGGGTAAGATAAAATAAACAATTCAGAGAAAATATATGGAGAAATGGAAAGGTGGGAGGATGACCAAATGTTTGTTTGAAAAAAAATGACTTTGAGATGATTTCTCAGGAAAGAGAGACTGAAGGATTTAAGGAGGGAATTCAAGAGAGTAAACCTTTGGCAGCTGAATTGCCAATGGTGGGATTGGGGGCATGCAGGATGCACAAAAGTCAGAGTTGAGGAACCAAAGGTAGTCAATCAAGAATCAGGAAACTGCAGAGGCTGGGCAGCAGAGGAAGCTGAAGAGGGATTCAATACATCAGGGAGTTGTCACTCTAGACAAGTATAGGGGGAATGAATGAGCAGAACTATGCAGACCTTTTATATCTTCCTTCCAGCATGCATTGTCAGCCAGTTTTCAAGGCAAAAATATTTCATTTGGTTCTCAGATCCAACACATTGCTACATATCAGGAACAGCTGGTACCCAAGTACTCATTCTGTGGCACCCCAACAACAAAAGCCTGACAATGTCAGTATGAACCATTTATTCCTACTGATTTCTTCCTGTTAGCCAATCCTTTATCCATTCCAGTACATTAGTGCATATCCCAAGTGCAATTTGTTAACCAAAGGGGACTTTTTCAAAGGCCTTCTGAAAATCCAAGTATACAACACCCACTTATTACCCTTTGCCAAATCTGTTACTCATACCCTCAAAAATTTCCAACTGGTTCATCAGATACAATTTTCCATTCACAAATCCATGCTGTGCACAATCAGATCATTATTATCTTAGCATTCACTCATTACATTTTTTATAACAGATTTGAGAAATTTCCCTAATATTAATGGCTGGATAGATGGCCTGTAATGCAGAGTGATGTCAATTGCATGGGTCCAATTCCCACACTGGCTGAGGTTGCCAAGAAGGATTCCCTATCTCAACCTCACTTGAGGCATGGTGACCTTTAGATTAAACCATCACCTTATGATTGAAGAGAACAGCCTTATGGTCGAATAGGACTATGGTGACTTTACCTTACCCTTTTTAACCATCATGTATTTTCCCAAACCCACTTCAGCCAATTCATCCTGCATATCTTTACACTATCCTTTGTTTAAATTTAATATCCTGACTTCAGACTGAACTACCTCATTTTTAAAAAAATGTAGAATTTTATCAGATTATGATCCTTAAAAGGTTCTTTTTCAGCAAGATTATCAATTCGTCCTTTCTTTTGTTACATGGTAACAGATCAAAAATAGCTTTTCTCAGGTCAGTTCCTCAGCATACTCATCCAGAAATCCAAACCCAGCACACTGCAGGAGCTCATAGCCCATACTCCACATAGGTTTACCTAGTGCAAATGCAGATTGAAGTCATCCATGATAACTATATCATGATCAGAACTCCTGATTAATATCATTGTGCCTTTGTTTCCCTTGTACCTATCAATCCTAAATTGAAATTGAAAAAAATTCTAAGAGGCTGGAGGGATGCAGGGAGTATGTTTCATGCTTCAAGTTTGCAAATTAAATAATCAACAATTTCTTAAATCTTTTTATTAAATAATGAAATAGTTAATAACTCTACAATTAAAAAGAATAGAATTGCAAATTTCAGAGCACTCAAAGTATGCTGCTGCATTTCTCAAATTGTTCAATTCTGCTTTGATGTAAAATACAATACTGAGGATCTGATTCTTGTCCAGCTATCTATAGTGGGGGAATCTTAGGTACCAAAGCAACCTACCTGAATTCTCTGTATAAACTATTAAAGGCAAGGGCTGCCCCAAGTCGTTTGAAAGTATTGGGATGAAGAGCAAGGCTATACAATCTCTTGAAGAGGGATTTTGTATTTACTGGACTCTTCTGCTGCTGCTCTGGAGTTGTCTGTTTTATGGACCACTTGAGGAATTCTCGAACACAGTTTCCACAAAAGTCCCTCAGAGTACTGTCCACTGGATCTACAATGCCATCCTAAAAATATTAAATATGTGTCTTCAACTTTCAGAACAAAAACAATACTGGCCTAGATTGCAATCTGTATGAGGAACAAACACTGCCGAGTGAATGAAATTCACAAATCACCAATCTTGAGGTGAGATGCACCTCAACTTGTACTGCAAGATTAGTAATGTTTCTGAAATTCGTTAGCTTTAAGATCATTTCTGTTAACTAGATTTCATCATTGGCTAGAAACATTTTAAAGGGGTTATTCATTTCTCAATTCCCTTTGCTGTTCTTCTGGATATACATTAAGTAGTTGAATATACTTGGAAATGTTAATAAGACAATCACTAGTTACCACAATCTTAAAAATACATTAAATTAATTTGGATATTTATGTCAATACCCACCCCAGCTCTTAGAAAGGAAACATTAGACAGCACTAAGAATAGTTTAAAAAGCCACTAAAGAACTTAAAACAAATATTGGAAATTTTAAACATTTATTTATCTTACATCATTAAGTTGCTTCGTTCATTTCAAGTAAGTTAGACAACGGAGAGCTAGTGGACATGATCGATTTGGATTTCCAGAAGTCCTTTGACAAGGTGTCATGTGGAGGCAACTAAATAGGATAACAGCCCATAGTGCTAGGGGCAAGGTATTGGCATGGATAGAGGATTGGCTGACTGGCAGAAGGCAGAGTGGGTAAAAAGGGGTTTCTTTCGGGATGGAAGCCAGTGACTAGTGGAGTCTGTGATGGGACCACGACTATTCACGTTATACATTAACGATCTTGGTGAAGGAACTAGACGAAGCGTAGCACGGTGAGTCAGTGGTTAGGACTGCTGTCTCACAGCACCAGGAACCCGGGTTCGATTCCACTCTTGGGTGACTGTCTGTATGGAGTTTGCATATTCTCCCTGTGTCAGCGTGGGTTTCCTCCAGGTGCTCGAGTTTCCTCCCACAGTCCAAAGATTGCAGGTTAGGTGGATTGGCCATGCTAAATTGCCCATAGTGTCCAGAGATGCACAGGCTAAGTGGATTAGCTATATGAAATGCAGGGATACAGGAATAGGGTAGGGGAGTGGGTCTGGGTGGGATGCTTTTGAGCAGGTCAGTATGGACTTGATGGGCTGAATGGCCTGTTTCTACACTGTAGGGATTCTACGACTTTATGAACTGAGGGCATTGTTGCTAAGTTTGCAGATGACACAGAGATAGGTGCAGGGACAGGTAGTATTGAGGAAGTGGGGAGGCTGCATAAGTACTTGGAGAGGCTAGGAGAGTGGGCAAAGAAGTGGCAGATAAATATAATGTGGGAAATTATGAGATTACACACTTTGGTAGGAAGAATACAAGTGTAGACAATTTTCTGAACAGGGAAAGGCTTCGGAAATCTGAAGTACAAAGGGACTTAGGAGTCCTAGTTTATGATTCTTTTAAGGTTAAAATACAGGTTCAATTGGCAGTTAGGAAGTCAAACGCAATGTTAGCATTCATTTGAAGAGGGCCAGAATATAAGAGCAGAAATGAGGCTGTATAAGGCTCTAGTCATATCATATTTGGAATACTGTGAGCAATTTTGGGCCTCTTATTTAAGGAAGGATGTGCTGGCGTTGAAAGGGGTCCAGAGGAGGTTTACAAGAATGATCTCAGGAATGCAATAAGAGGAGCGGTTGAGGATTCTGGGACTGTGCTCTATGGAGTCTAGAAGAATGAGGATGAATCTCATTGAAGTTTACAGAACACTGACAGGCCTGGACAGAGTGGAGGTGGAGAAGATTATTCCACTAGTGGGACAGTATAGGTTCCAAGGAACACCCTCAGTGAATCTGTGGAACTCATCGCCGCAGAAGGCTGTGGAGGCCAAGTCAAAGCAGAGACAGACAGATTCTTGATTAGTAAGTGGATCAAGGGATAGGGACAGAAGGCAGAAGAATGGGGTTGAGAAACATATCAGCCATAATTGAACAGCAGAGTAGATGGGTTGAATGACCTAATTCTGCTCCTTTATCTTATGGTTATGTAATTCCCTTGAACTTCGCTGTTTACAAAGACGTTAGTCTCCTTACTTTAATAAGCAAATAAACTTCTGGCCTATTTGAGTTAAAGCAGTTGTTTACAATCACTGTGTTTACAGGGAATCAACTGAGTGTTCAATTACTAAGAATACAAGTGAACAATTATTACCAGAATAGCTTCAAGCAGTGCCACTGTATCCCGACTTTCAAATTTCCTGTTGTTAGTGAACCAATGGATAAGCTGCATAACAAGTGGTTCAAACAACTGATTGGTTACCTATATAAAAAGACAAAGCAACAAAACAAGTTAAGCTGCTATTACCGTATAAAGCTATATCAGTTCAAGACAAGTTTGCACTGTCACATTAACCTCAATTACTCTGTATGCTTACTACTGAACAGAAAACGTAAAAGGAAAATGATCACTAATCTCTGCAGAATCTGTTTATGTTGCATCATCTTGGTTTGTCTCCAGCTTCTTACTAAAAGCGAATTAACATAAGCAAAATTTCAGAGTAGATCAGATAGAGTGGCACATTGAGAGAGAACATTTTAAAGAGAGAGTGAGCATCACCAGCAGAGACGCATCAGAGAATGGAGATCACCACATCACATCAGCAGAGACAAATGGGGAGAGAGAGTTTGAACAGACAGCAGAAACCACCAGCAGAGAGACATTAGCAAAGAACACATCAGATTGGAGGAGAAAATGCAATCAGAAAGTAAAATTAAAGCGTTACATCAGAGGAGAGCAGGGATAAGTGACAGGCTGGTGGGTATTGTTTTCTTCACTCTTACTGGGAATTTCAATCGGGTTAATCCTTCAAGCATTAAGCAATTAGAGTAAGTAATAAGAGTAACTGGTAAGTGCCAGTTTATCGCTTTATTTTGTTTTTAAGTAAGGTTTAATTCTAACGGCAAAGACTGTTAGGTATTAAAGTGCTGCAAAATAGCCTGATCCCTGGTTGGATTCACAAGAAATTTGTCCCAAATAAATTTAATGAATTACTCCTCATTGATACATCTATCAATTTGATTTTCCTGACCTACATGAAGATTAAAGTTACTCATGATTAACGTCCTGCCTTTTTTATATGTTTCATTATCTTGTGATTTATTCTCTGTCTTCTTCCCCTTGTTATTTCTTTTTTACTATTAACCTATTTTTCGAATCAATCTGATCAGAGATGTTATTACACACCTCTGAAACAGGTGGGTGTTGAACCTGGGTTTCCCAATCCAGGGGTAGCAACAGTACCCCTGCACCATATGACGGCCCCCTAACCTCTACATCTCCCAATTCAAAGGTCATGTCTTGATACCATTCTTATTCTATCCTGTACTAACAAAACTATCAAGCAATCTTTCCTTCCTGAATGTCTTTTCAAAAAGTCACATATCATTCAATATTTCATTTCCTGATGTGATTTCCTTTGAACCTTTTCTCTGAAATGGTATAAGATCATGTCTATTAACCTCTATTTATTTTTATTTGTTTATATTATCGTTCTGAAAAGTAAGTGCATTCAATTCACTAGCCATTAATATTGCCTTTTTACCATTCTTTCCCCATTTGCTACTGTTTTTCTATGTTTGTACACTGTCCCATCCTTCCCACTATGGGTATCATTTTTCTAAATAACTGGCCTTAAACGCTGCCATATCCTTTTGCTTTGTAAGCCTACTCTTCTCATCTCCCTCTCCCAAATCCTCACTCTGTTCGTGTCAAAGAATAGAGACACAGAAAGAGAGAAAGGTATTAATAAAGGAAATGATAAACAGATCACGGCAGGAAGGGTTATACTGTATGCATTTAAGAGTAAATCAATTGTATGATAGAGTATAAAGAAGAAATAACATGAGCTTATCAGAAAGGTATGGCGATAATCTACACACAGACTGGGCAAATCAAATGGGAACAGGTAGCCTGGAAGAGGAACTCACAGAATGTTTTTGTGATAGTTTCTTAGAAGGGCACATCCTCGAGCCCAGCGCAGAGAAGGCTACATTTGACTTGATATTGTGCAATGAACTAGGATTAATCAATAATCTCATAATGAAAGTGCTAATAGGTAACAATCATAATACGATTTAATTTTACATTCAGTTTGAGGAAGAGAAGAGTGTGTCAAACAAAACTACTCTAAATTTAAATAAGGACAATTTTGAGGGCATATAAACAGAACTAGCTGAAGTGAACTGGCCAAAAACGTTATAGGACAGATCAACAGAGATGTAGTGGCAGACATTAGATGGAGAACTCCAAACACACAAAACACATACATCTCAATGAGAAAGAAAAATTCAAACAAGACAGCCAACCATCACTAATGGACTAAAAAGTTAAAGACATATCAAACTCAAATGATAATTGCTCAAGAAAATGCTTGGCATGTCAACAGACTGGATGGAATATATAAAATAGCAAAGAATGACCGAAGTAGCAAAGAATGACTGAAATATTTTCAAATAATGAATCGATCACTTTAACCAAGACACTAGAAAATATATGACAGAAACTGTGTTACAATAGTAGAGATCGTGCAATATTTTTAATACTAAATATATATATTTTTTATCAACTACAGATGAAATAACAATTACTTATTAGCTTGTTTAAATTATCAGATCTTTCTGACATATATGCTGGTTGCTTTCTTACCCTATCCACATCACAACCGAGACGGAGCAAAACCGGATATATATGTTTGTTCAGCTTGTACATTGTTTCTTGCTGACCTTCAGAGATCTGGGATCCTTTTCCTAGCATATATGCCACCACACTATGCAGCAGTTCACAAGCTGCAACCTGTAAAATTTAATACTTATGAGAAAGTTTTACCATAGTAAAACTATAAAGAAATGTATTCAAATTTCAATTTCACAGAAACAGAAAATAAACAGACCAATAGTCATGGAGTGGCCTTATAACAATCTCTTATCCAAGACTATACGGTTCCACATGCTCACAGTACCTCATTTTAAAGTAATGAATTCAAAATAAAGCTAACCAAATCTGAAAAGTTAGGAAGAATTTTATAAAGAGAAAGTAAAGAAAAAACTAACTATACAATAAATAGAGTACAAATGCAATATGTTATAATCCTAAGCATTGGTTGAATGGAATGTAAGTCATTTCAGGTTGACATAACATGGCACCAATTGAGAAAATGCGACGTTCTTCATGTAGCGGGTACATTGCAGGAACAATGCAATGGGAGCAAATTGCACTCTAACATGTTATGTTTTTTTCCAGTAGGAATATTGCATCTGACTAGGAACAAAAAGCAGAGTATGTTGTCTCACCTTTGTCTGTCGATCACTGGCAGAAAGTGCAAGTTCAGTGATGCGGGGCAAAAATGAATCCAAGTAAATGACAGGCTTCATGTCTGCAAATGGCACGGCAAAACTCAATGGCCTCTCTGCCACCCATGCAACACACTTCTTCATCATTTCCTCTGAAGAAGTAGCTGTAAAATTGAAGTGAGAACACATAAATATTTCTTGATAGCATTTTGCAAACTGTACTTGATATGCAATTTACTTTTGTATAAAAATTGCTGGTACATTTGAACGTGCACTTTAATGCTAATCTTCAGTAAAGGAGATGCTGACAATGCAAGCTAAACCTTCCTACCTGTAAGAAATTACTGGAATGCTTAAGCTTCATGTTTTAGACCATAAGATATAGGAGCAGATCTAAACGACTCTGCCCATTGAGTGTGCACTGCCATTCAACAAGTTCATGGCTGTTCTGCTAATCCTCAACTACATTTTCCTGCCTTTCCACCATAACTCTTGATTCCCTTACTGATTAAAAAAAACTGGCTATCTCAGTTTTGAATATTATGATCCAGGCTCAATGCACCCATTGACCCACTTAGAGATGAAATCCATCTCCACCTCTGTTTCCTGGTTCCCCATTATTATTTCCCCAGCCTCATTCTCTGTTCAATTTGGCCCCTCTTTTCCTTGTTATATATTTAAAGAAGTTCTTGTGGTTCACTTAGATATTTCTTGCTAGTTTACTCAAAAGTTCATTTACTCCCTCATTATTTTTTGAGTCATCTTTGGTTGGATTTTAAAAATTTCCCAGACCTTTGGCCAACCGCTAATCTTTGCCACAATGTATGTTTTCGCTTTAAATTTGATGGTATTCTTCACTTCCCTGATTAACCATGGTTGGTTTATCCCCATTCTTAGAATCCTTCTCCCTCTCCAGGATTAATCTTTGCTGTTAGTCATTCTTAAACATCTGTCATTGTTCAACCATCATCTTTTCTGCTAAACTCCTTTTCTAGTCCTATTCAGCCAACAAGTTTGTGCTGGAATAGAATAGAATCCCCACAGTGTGGAAACAGGCCCTTCGGCCCAACAAGTCCACACCAAACCTCAGAGCATCCCACCCAGACCCATGCCCCTATAACCCACCTAATCTACACCTCCCTGAACACTATGGGCAATTTAGCATGGCCAATCCACCTAACCTGCACATCTTTGGACTGTGGGAGGAAACCAGAGCACCTGGAGGAAACCCACGCAGACACGGGGAGAATGTGCAAACTCCACACAGACAGTCGCCCGAGGATGGAATTGAACCCAGGTCCTAGGTGCTGTGAGGCAGCAGTGCTAACCACTGTGCCACCCCCCAGTTTACTTTGCGCATGAATTGAAATCCTAATCCACCTATACCTGTAGCATGTCCCCCATATTTTCCTTTCCGTCACAAACTGAAGTATTACCAACCATGGATTTCTTCATCCTCTTTCCTGAATTAAAATTCACCTTTTGCATGTAAGTAAATCATCAAGTTACAGAACAGAGATTTGTATTTGTGTGAAGCATTCCAAATAACAATCACAATGAGTTTGGTGTAAGCTTCACTTTTCTTAAATAAAGTAACATTAGCTACAATATGCCTAGAGTCATATGCAAGAAAAATCTGACAATCTTTGCAGATCTTAAAGTCAGCTACTGGCATCAACCAGAGTCAAAGAACAACTTGATTGGAATAGATTCAAACAAAATGCATTGCCTCCACTGAACACAATCAATAGCACAAATAAGTCTATTCAATTAAAAATGCTTTGAAATTTAAGGTAATCTGCAAAAATAGATACCAATTAAATATCATGTGCAAAAAAAATAAAGGTTAGTTCCTCTCAACATGAATAGCTCAGAATGAAGAAGTAAAAACAGCAGCAAAGAGCATTTGAACAAGAAGCTTTCTACCTAATACAAATCTACAAGGCCATTAATCTCCATATTAATTCAGTGGGTTCAAACATGGATTGTGAACGAATCAGCATTCATTCACAAAACTTATATTTTCCATAGGCATAAGTGATGAGATATATGATGAAAGATAGGTTCGCTCTCAAAAACTGCTTTCAAGAGGACAGATACTATGGAGATGCAAGTCCACATAAAAGAACTTTCGTTTAAAACAAAAAGAACTTTTAAAAAGGAACCTGAGCATGAACTGCCCAGACATCAAATTCTGATGGTTATCCAACACTTCTGGCCAATGAGGGGTTGGAAGTTAGATAACATGCTCTCGGCTTTTCCGATTGACTACAACTGGTGATACAAAGTGGAGGAGGATTGTGAATTGGTCTACCTCTAACGTTTCCTTCCCTACTGTGGGAAGCATATGGCATCCAGGATATAAGGACAAACCTGTTTCATTGTCAATTTACAGGAATGTAAACAATGAAGATGCATGGTTATACAAGTGCATCAAGAAACCAACAAATTAAGGAAGATACTGAAAATGAACATTAAGGTTATTATTATTAAATTATTTGTTCCGTGGTTCTTAATTCCATTCATCTCTCGCTTGCAAATGATCATTTTCACTTTTCAATTACAAAAGACTCTATCTGAATCAGCCTGAGCACTAAGTTCCAATCTGCTACATCACATCATTAAGAACTGAAGTTAGTATGAATTCTATTATATTAACTGGGTATAAATTTAACAATGAAAGTCAAAGTCAAATTTAGAACAAATACAATTACACAATATACGGCAGCCTTATATTTCCTTCTCTTTTGACCTTTGGCACTGAGGTGGGTAGATAATGTTTTCTCCCATTTGTTAGTTTGTGAACAATATAGCTTCGAATCTAGCAGAAAGATTTAACTAAACTTGGTATATAAACAGGGCTAACACAAGGACAAGCTAATTAGTTTTTGGCAATGATGCAGATCCTGGAACATTTTTTTCATAAAGAGGTTTTCTCAACAGCTAGAGATGAAGCAAATGACCTTTTTACTTGTTAGAAATGTTGTAGGCTGTTTTACACTGTCATAGATTGTCTCAGCTGTTGTGGTACAATTTGTCATAGCTGCCAGAATATGAGCAGCCGTTTCAGAATTTGTGGAAGTGGATTAGTTTCCTCAGTGGAAGCCTCATCAGGTCTTCATAAAAAGATTTTCTTTCTCAGCTTTTGAGAGAGAGACCATCAACCAAAGCCTCAAGGAACAGCAGCATAATTGCAAAAACAATGAGTTAGACAGCGAGTGGTAGAACATACGCTCTACTATGTGACATCTTCACATGTACACTTCCAGTGGTCGATACACTCACCTGCAACTAGACTTCGATTGATCTGACCCCCAAGAGACCCAAGTAATCGCACTACTCTCTGCTTCACAGCAGCAGCAGGAGTCTCTTCACTCTGTTTCACAAGAAGCAAATCAAAGATTTCAAACCAGTTTTGCATTACTCACAAATCATTAGGAACAGGCTATTAAGGTAAACTTCAAAAGAATAGTCACATACCATAGAAAGATCCCTTGCATTTTTCAGGCGGCGTATAAGAAATTTGTTTCCTCCTTTACTTGAAGTATTAATGCTCATCATTTCCCAATTGCTTTCAAATTCATCTAATATGAAGTTAGAAGAAACTAAATTTCAAAAATTAAAACTCATTTTAAAAAAACCATAACTGTTGGTTGCAGAATTCAGAAACAAAATTAAAACCAGCCATTTGGTCAATTCAGTTGGTGTCTTTGGAGGGTTAGAAAGTGCAAGTGTGATCTGTGGTTCAGCTGGTAGTTCTCTAGTCTCTAAGTCAATCCCGCTCCTAAAATTTGGGTACTTGATCTGGGCTGACATTCCAAGAAGCATTGCACTGTCAGTTAAGATGTTAAAATGAGGCCCAATTTGCCTTTTCTAGTTGATTCAATAGCCCATGCTATTCAAAAAAAATAAGGAAGATCTCCCAATCTCTAGGCCAACATTCATCATCTAACTTTGATAGAAGTACATAATAAATTATTGAAAATTCAAATTACCAAATCACGAAATGGAGATAAAACAGATGTGTGGTTTCAGTTCTGTGAAAGTAAATGGAGTTCGAAAATTTTCAGTGACTAAACATCAAACGCAAAACACAAACTTATGCTCTATCAAGCCAAGTTCCACTCTGGGGTCTGACTTGTCCAGTATTATAATTTGCTGGGATCATAACACTTCAAAAAAGAGACTATTTTATTGTTCGTTTCATTGACATTTGAGCAAGCTTTCAATTTGCAAATTGGCTGCCTTGTTTCCTACATGATATTTGTGACTAGACTGCAAAAGTAAAATAACAGTCAAACACTTGGGATATCCTAAAAGCTTCAAAATATGTTCTTATATTGTTGGACTAAATGCATAGATATTTAACATTGCCAAGTGTAGATCAGAATTAGTCCTTTCTGAATCTTGGTAAAATACCCTTTGAACTGCACTGACATTTTAAATAATCATGGAATATCTGTTCCTCATTTTCAAAGAATCTCTTCATCTACTTACTTTACCTGTCACATTTTCTTTTACAGGATCCTGATGTTCTGAAATTCTTTTGCTTCCTTCCTTTTCTGTTAAATCAGCAAGCTTTTCATCGTCAAACTTGGATGTCACTTAATTGCGACTTTTGGATTTCTTTTCTTTTTAAAAGTTACTACTCCCTACATGGAATCTTCATCCATCACTCAGGCTCTGAATAAAATACTTATTGTGTACCTGACTATTAAATTTCTCCAGCTTTCTTTGTAAGCTCACTTGATATCATACGTTTCAACCAGTTAACTCAGATAAAAATACAACAGTTTTGCATCATCTGTTGAGAAATCACAATAACGTGCACCCATCTGTAAAGTGAACAAGACTGAAGCTTTCTGGAACATTCTAACACACAAGACTTTTACATTCCCAGTGAACAATTTTATTTGATGAATGAAAAGCGCTAATTGAATATTTGAGACAGAGGCAAACTAAAGGATCTTACCTGAAGCTGCTGTTTTGAGGTATCCATCCAGGTGTGGTAAAATGTCTTTGTAATAAGGCTCAATGGCATGCCTGGATATACAAGTTGACCAATGCTGAAGAGCATCCAATCCAGCATCAGCAAGTGGGATGTGGCTAAGGCCAAGTTTAAATGCAGTCTGATTTGGGGGACCATGGAAAGAAAGTCAAAGAATAATTAAATTTTATCATAAATTCACCATACCCATGCCATCTGTCAGACAGTCAACCACTGAATCACACTCATGTGCTCCTTTAAGTTTAATTTTCTTAAATATATATCTCAGTCGAACTGATGCCCTCATTGTCTGTGTGGGACAAAGTGACCATACTACGACAAGCGAATACCAGACAGACAAGGGAATTCCTGGAAGCCTGGTTCTCAACATGGGACTCCATTAACAAACACATAGAAATAGACCCCGTATACAGACCGCTGCTAAAACAACAGAACTAGAAGCAACAAGACCATCATACCAGAAGATCATATAAGTCTGGAACGAAACAGAACACCAACGCTACGATTAGCGGTCACACTGATGATACAGCCAAGAATGGTAACGAAACGTCTGCACATCACGGAACAACCAGATCGGCAAGCTAACGAACAACTGCATCCACAACTCGAGCTACAAATTTTCACTAAGACCTTATAAAACAATTCTCTTCGGCTGGCACAGTACCCATTTGAAGATAATCCTAGAATTATATTCTCTAGTTGCTGACTCAAGAACAATTTTCTCCTAACTCACTTCCTCTAATTTTGAATAATTCTACTCAATCTCACTTTAATCTTTGTTCCGTAAGTAAAGCCTGTCCATTCCTACTATATCTATAGGAATATCTTCCATATCCTCTTGACATCTTTCCTAAAGATAAGTCATGGCATGGATAAAGAGGAAAGCATGAGGCTTTTCCCAGGGTGAAGGGGTTCAAGGTGCGGGGGTGTGGAAGTTTAAAAGAGATGTGTGAGGCATGTTTTTCACACAAAGGGTGGTGAGTGCCTGGAATGCGCTGTAGGAGGTGACGGTGGAAGCAGACACAGTAGCAGCATTCAAGAAGCACTTGGGTGAATATATGACTTGGGAGGGAATAGAGGGATATGAATCCTGTAAGTGAAAACAGTTTTCATATGGAAGGACCATAAGTCATAGGAGCAGAAATTAGGCCATTCCGCCTATTCAGTCGGCTCCGTCATTCAATTATGGCCAATAGGTTTCTCAACCCCATTCTCCTACCTTGTCCCCATAACCTTTGATACCCTTAACAATCAAGAACCTATTTATCTATGTCTTAAATATACTCAATGACCTGGCCTCCACAGCCTTCTATGGCAATGAATTCCATAAATTCACCACACTCTGGCTGAAGAAGTTTCTCCTCATCTCTACTCTAAAGGGTCTTCCCTTTACTCTAAACCTGTGCCTCGGGTCCTAGTCTCTCCTGCTAACGAAAACATCTTCCCAATGTCCACTCTATCTAGGCTTCTCAATATTGTGTAAGTTTCAATTAGATCCCTCCCCCTCCCCCATCCTTTTAAACTCCATCGAGTATAGACCCAGAGTTCCCAAACATTTCTCATATGTTAAGCCTTTCATTCCTGGTATCACTCTTGTGAACCTCCTCCACTCCAGGACCAGTACATTCTTCCTGAGATATCGGGTAACCACTTTATATTTACGGTCACTTGTTCTGGTCTCCATTTTCAGTAGAAACATCACCTCTATGTCTAATCTAAGAAACACTTTCATAATCTTAAAGATAGCTATCAAGTCAGCTTCAGCAGTTGTTTCATAAAGAAAAGAACAACAAATTTTAATTAATATGGAGATCAAAACAGTGGAATTTGAAGTTTTATACAAATATATAGAACTGCACAGGGCTTTAGTAGACTATACCTGGAGCATAGTGTACAACTCTGGTCTCATCAAAAGAGATATACCTAAACATGGAGGTAGTACAGTGAAGGCTAGTTGATTGATTTCAAGGATAAGAGAGATGTACTATTTTAAGTGGTTGAGTCAAATGGGTTTATATTCTCTGAAGTTTGGAACAAACAGAAATGCTGTCACTGAAATATAAGATTCTGAGGAAGCTTGACAGGATAGATGCTGAAAGGCCTTTCCCTGGCTCTAGAGTATAGAATTCAAAACCACCTCCCACCCTCTTCTTTCACTTCTCTCTGGCTGTAGCCAATGAATAATTTCCATAATCTAGTCAGGTTAAATTCAGCAGGTCCCAAGGGAAATTCATAACTGTCCCAATACTTGCATCTAAATTGGGACAGTACTTCTAAATGTTTTTCAATCACAATGGTTAAAGTGTGTGATTATGTGAGACCCAGTATAAAGGCCAATACAGAACTAATTGACAAAACGTCAAACGCCACAAAATGAAACAAAAGCTGACAACAGAAAGTCAAGTGGGCCAGACAAGGTTTATGCATAAATATAGAGATGCAGTTTAGGAATAGACACAGATAATGATAAGTTGAAATAATGAATTCCAAACCGAAATACTATCAACAGGTTTCACTAGATAGAAAGCACTTTGTTTCAAACATCCAAAAATCAAACGACAGCACATGAACAACTAAGCTGACATTTGGTATTAAAACATCGATCTGAAAAGTACTATAAATTACAAAGAAGATTTAATTTGTATAATTTGCAAACCTGCAGTGCTGGAATAAAAGTCTTGATATCAAGTTCAATTATGTCATGTGGTAGAGAAAGCACAAATGTCAAGCAGGAAGCCAGTAACTCATCCTTATACTGTTTCATTCTGATTGCTACCTGTAATAAATGACATAGCAAAGTTCAAGTTCTAACTCATTGTGCAATCAATCCTTATCAATCGTATCAAGTTAACAATACGCACGTTGACAGTTAGCAAAAAGTTTATATTAATATAACATTTCTAATTAAAACATGGCTCAATGGTTAGCATTGCAGCCTCACAGTACCAGCAACCCAGGTTTGATTCCAATCTTCAGCAACTGTCTGTGTGGAGTTTGCACATTCTCCCTATCTCCGTATCGATGTGGGTTACCTTCAGGTTCTCCCAAAGTCCACAGATGCGCAGGTTAGGTGGACTGTCCACATGGGATTGCCCACTGTGTCCAGGGATGTGTAGGATGGGTAGACTGACCGTGGAAAATGCAAGGTTATAGGAATGGGTGGATGGGTGTTGGGGGGGAAGGGAATGGGGATGGAAGTTGCGGGGTCTGGGTGGGATGCTCTTCAGATGGTAAGTGTGGACTCGATGGTCTGAATGGCATGCTTCCACACACTAGGGATTCTGGGTTAAATCTAGGTATATCATGAATGCAATCTGTACTGAAGACTACAATCAATTAGCAGCTTTCAATTAAAATCCAAGACATTGATTGCACGTTACCCAACCTATCACAACATGGAAAAAAAAGTTAAGATCATTCATAAATAACATTTGATGAAACTGAATGAAATTGTATTAAGTAATTCAAGGCTTTCCCATGTTTCCTAAACTAAAAATAAACCTAAAATGTAATTCCTCCTGCTTCATATGGAAGAGAAGAACCACAATGACCAAGCAAGGACATATGGAATTTCTTCATTTTATAAGCAGCTCAACCTTGACAAAATCACTTTTCCATCATTATGCTGGATGACTCTGTTCTCCTGCTTTTAAGGATAGTAACTTTAAAATGTTGTTGTCTGACCTCCAGCAATACTATTTTAAAAATGTACACAATAAAAAAGAAATTTGACTGGTTCATTAAGTGCTGGTTCTGACAGACGACATGCAAGCTGTATCATGTATCTTGGAGCTACTTGAAAGATAAACTACTGCTTTTACTTACATAATTGCTACCTGGTGTCAAATAACATGTTTACAACTCCAGCAGGTAAAGGACTGATCTTAAAATCTTTAGATAATTTATGCTAATTCTTTCACTGACATTTTTCTAGCTATATTAATAAATGCAGTATGCTCAATTTGAAGTTGATTAATTTAAATTATCTAATCATTTAGTGTTAAGGATGAAATTCCCACTTAATTTTATTAATTATTTAATTTAGATTACATTCAGTATAAAATGTTTTTTGAATTATCAATGCTAAATTGTACAAAACTTGCACTCAACATTTGTCTCAAATACATTCAAGAACATTTGAGATGATTCTCACCTCCTTTCCAAACTTTGCAAAAAGGGCAAAACAGGCAAACTTTTCTGGGTTCCTGGGACACTGTTTTCGAGTTTTTGGATTGACACCCTGGCAAAACACAATTTGCCCCTTAAATCAGAAATTCAAGCAATAACGAAACTCAAGCAGCAAGTACATCAAAAACCTGGTTTCTCTAATGGACTCATGACAATGGTCAGAGAATGTGGAGTCACGGGACTGGTAGGAGAATGAATAACAAGCTAGCCATGGAATAGAAGAGACAGTGTAGACGTTAGATATAGATATTTCTGACAAAAGATATGGTACAAGAATCAGAGCTGGTCACACCACACCTCATGAATTACGTTGATGTTCTGGAGTTAGGAATTGGAATACAGAAATCCATAGATGACACCAAATTGGGAGCTTTAGCTGATGTAAAGGAAGTACGACAAATACAGGACAACATTAGTAAATTTGCAGAATTTATGTATCTTTGACAAATGAATTAAAATTGAGAGGGGTTATAAGGTTATTATCTGGTAGGAAGAATAATAAGGCCACATACAGTGAAGAGTCTTAATGGGGCAGAGGAAAAAGGGGAATTCCAGATACATAAATGGCTGCAAGTAGAATGTAGGTTAATAAGGTCATAAGAGCGCAAACCGAACGTTGACATTCAATCTCAGGGAACTAAAATTAAAAAAAAAGTTGCATTAATCATGTTTCAAACCTTAGTGAGACCTCAAGAATACTCTGTAATTCGTGGAGTAGAACTGCTAAGAGAATATGGAAGGATTTATACAGGTACAAAAAAGATTCACAACGATGAAACCAGACCTGAGAGGATATACTCATCAGAAAAGGTTAAAATGTCTAGGGATCATTTCTCCAGGAGTAATCCAACAGGGGTCTTTGTGGTTTTTATGGAATTTATAGGATAACCATATAGAAAATGTCTCCACTTGTCCAAAACCAAGGTCATAAATATAAAATAATCAGTAATGAGTCCAATTGGAATTTCAGAAGAAATGAATAATTCAAAGCATGCTGGACATTTGATGTATGTATTTTTAATGAAGTTTAAGGAATTCAAATAATTCATAAAAATAGGCAAAATTGAATTAAACCTTTCCCATGGCAGCTTTTGAGCAAAAAACAAGAGCAACAGCAAAGGCCTAGAACTGCTTAACAATAACTGTCACGGCTTACCCATAGCATACGAGAGTCTGAGCAAAAATTAGATTTTCTCCAAGATGTGAGGGAAACTTATCAATTAGTTCCCTAGCAATTGGCTTGAACGTGACCTTGATGGAGATTTCTGTGAACTTTACCTTTCAGACAAAGCATTTTATACGAAATAACAAACAGAGAGAAAAAAATAACTAGATGTATATAATTTCATTACCTCAAAATACTTAATTTTTCGGGCCATTTTCATTGTAACTGACAAAAGCTTGTAGAATCCACTGACAAGGGGAAACTGCGTTGATCGTAGAATGAGCTCATGTCCAAATCTATACACCCAATGTTCAAAGAAGTCTGTATACTTTTCTAACAATTCCCTGATTTAGAAAACAAATTTTTGTTTGAGTAATTGAAAAAATATTTACATATTGCAAGTAAAGAATAGAAATAAAATTCTCCAGAAGTTTAAAAGAGTATAAAGGGAGATATAATGGGAACCTGTCAGGAAGGTTCGGCAATAATTATGAGGACATTTTAATCTACATATGGACCATATCTATGAGAACATCAGATGGGCAAAGGTAGCCCATATGAGGAGTTCATTGAACGTGTTTTCAATAGTTATAATAGACCTGGTACTTTCCAATGAGGTAGGATTAATTAACAATTTCATATTGAAGCTGACTCTGGTTAGTAGTAAAGATAATATGCTTGAATTAAACATTCCATTTGAGGGACAGAAGAGTGGATCCAAGATTTGGATTTTAAACTTAAATAAAAGCAACTACAAGGTTATGACAGCAGTGCTCGTTAAAGTGAAGTGGTGAATTAGGTTACAGGTAGGTCAATACAGATGCAATGGTAGACATTAAGGTAATAGTTCAGATCACAAAGTAAAATCCAAAGGGAGGGTTCACAATCTGTGGTTAACTAAAAATGTTAAAAGACATGATAAAATTTACTGAAATAGGATATAATTATGTAAAAATGTCTATCCGAACAGAAGATTGGACGAATTATCAAAAAATCAAAGAATGACTAAAAAAGATGAGGGGAGAAAATACATGGAAAGAAAGCTAGCCACAAATATAAAAGCAAATAGAGTTTCTATAGATTAGAAAAAGACTTAACAAAATCTTATAGAAAGTGTCTGAGGGATTATTTGTAGAAAATAGGGAAATGGCAGATGATTTTGCAGGTATTTTGCGTGTATAGGGTACAAGTAACTTCCCAGAAATGGCTGTAAATCATTAAATGGGAGGGAGGGACAAACTTAAGAAAGTTACAATCACCAAGAAGTGGTACTTAACAAATTTTTAAAGTTGCAAGTTGACAAGTCTCTGAGTATTGATGGATTTCATTCTAAGATCTTAAAAGTTGCAAATGACATAGTTTTTATTTTCCAAAATTTCCTAGGTGAGGGGAATGTTCTATTAAAATGGAAATTAGTGAATGGAAGTTATTTATTCAAAATAGGAGACAGACAGAAAACTACAGGCCAGTAAGCTTAAGATCTGTCATAGGGAAGGTATTAGAACCTTTTAAAGAGTTTATACAGCACTTAAAGAAGTAACTGGGTTTTGCAAAAGGAAATCATGCTTCACCAATTTTTAAGACTTCTTTGAGGAAATTACATGTCCTATGGTTAAAGGGGAACCGGTGCAAGTACTGCATTTAAATTTCCAGAGGGCATTTGATTATCAGTCAATTCAGAGTTATTGCAGAAAAGGGATAACATATCGGCATGGATAGAAGATTGGCTAGCTGTAACATGCCACCGGAATCAGTGCTGGGGTCTCACTTTTTTACCATTTATATAAATGACTTGGATGAAGCGAACAAAAGTTTGGCAACTACATTTGCTGATGACACAAAGATAGATAGGAAAATGACTTGTGATGACCGCATAAGAAAGCTACAAAAAATATAGAAAGTTAAGCGAGTAGTCAAAGATCAGACAAATAAAGTATTATTTGGGAACAGGAAATTATCAATCTCGATTCTTCCTGTCAAAATGAAGCATATCATCTAAATAGTGAGAAATTGTAGAACTCTGAGATGAGGAGTCTAGATGTTCTACCACATGAATTGCAAAAGTCTGGCATGCGTGTTTATCGAGGGAGAATTTAAATCCAAAGATAGAGGAGGTTATGCTTTAGCTATAATGGGTACTGGTGAGACGACACCTGGGCTACTGTTTATTGGTCTCCTTATTTAAAGAGGTAAATGGGTTGGAGCCAGTTTAAAAAACGTTTGCCAGACTGATACCTAAAGTGGTCTTCCTACCCAAGAAAAGATCTACTTGCCATAGAAGGAGAGCAGCAGAGGCTTACTAAGCTGAAACCGAGAATGGTAGGATTGTCCTAAAAGGAGAGATTGGTTAGATTGGAACTGTATTCGCTGGTGCTTAGAAGGATGAGATGGGATCTGATTGAAATGTGTAAAATTCTAACAGGGCTAGGATGACTAGATGTAGGGATGATGTTCTTCCTGGTTTGAGAGACAAATCCCCAGGATACAGTCTCAGGAGATGGGGTAGACCTTCTATGACTGAAATGACATCAAAAAGTTCTTCACTTAATGGGTAATGAATCTTTGGATTTCTCTCCTACAGAAGGCTGTGCAGGCAAGTCACCGAATACGTTCAAATAACAGATAGATAAATGTTTAGATTGCAAATGCACCTAGACGTATGGGGAAAAGCAGGAGTTTGGCATTGAAACCGAGGATCAGCCATGATCGTAATGAATGGAGGAGCAGGCTCAAAGGGCT
This sequence comes from Rhincodon typus, assembly GCF_021869965.1. Lineage (NCBI taxonomy): Eukaryota > Metazoa > Chordata > Chondrichthyes > Orectolobiformes > Rhincodontidae > Rhincodon > Rhincodon typus. The sequence goes on along the minus strand of NC_063335.1, from coordinate 67,739,951 downwards.
GAATAGCCTATTCCTGCTCCTGGTTTCTACGTTTCTATGGATGAGTTGTCTTATTGGGAGAGGTTGGACATGAAAGGCTTCTTTCCACTGGAGCTTAGAAGGATAAGAGGCAGCTTGATTTAGCCATTTAAGATCCTGAGAGTTTTGATTGAGTGTTTCCTCTTATGGAAGAATCTAGAATTAGGCTCAATGTTTAAACATGACAATCACACATTTAAAACAGAAGAGGAATTTTATTTTTCTCACAGTGTTAAGAGTCTTTGGTCCTCTCGTCCTCAAAAGACCATGGAAGCAGACCCTTTGAATATTTTTAAGGCAGAGATAGATAGATAGATCCTTGATGAGCAAGGGGAGAAAGATTATCCGGCATAAGTGGGAACATGGAGTAATGATCTTATCCATAGGTGGAACAAGCACAAGGCTGAGTGGCCTTCTTCTGTTCACATCTTTGACACTAGATATAATAGTATACTGTGCTCTGAAACCAATACTCTGCGATAAATTCATCATATGGCCCTTAAATATTAAGGGTATTTCAAATTCAGGTAGAAGATATACAATACTAATGTTACGTTTTGGACACTGCACACTGCCGCATTAATCAAGTGGGATATGAAGAGTGATCATGACATACATATTGTGTAATCAATTAAATTCTACTGCTCATAATAAATTGTGATGTAGAGAAGGACAATCCTGATGGTTAACTTCTCAAGTCATACTTCAACTTAAAAATTATGAATCTTTTTAGTTGTTATCACTCTGAATGATGTAGACCTACTACACTTCATCCACATACAGGAGGGATGACATTTGTACTTGCTTAGCAGATTAGATCAACCAGAGCCGAGACTAGCTGGAAATGTTGGAACAATGGTCGTTAACCAAAGTCCCCAACATCAATGATTATCACCTGATTCTGAAACATATTCATGACTTTAACATTTTTTGGTGAATTTATCTGAGCAGTGACTTCAAACAACTGTGTCAGAACTGCAATGAAGTCCACAGAAAATAAAGAAACAATAGGTTTTAATAATTTATCAATGGTATTTTTAGTCAGAAATAATTAAACTTACTTATATAGTATCACTTGATTAGAAGCTGCGTACTTACCCACAGAACTCTACTAAATTGAATAGAGCAGTAAAATCTTTTGGTTTAGTCGGCTGCAGGTTTGCTGCTGGATCTGACGTGGGGATTATAATACTGCTGTTGACGTCACCTGAACCCTGCAAAGCAAACAGTGAACTTCACTTTATGGCATATCTTACAATAAATTATTCGAGCTCTGAACTAGTTCCTGCAATCAATCATTGCAATGACTTATTATTTTTAAATAGGCAATTATTAATCAAATTAAAATTCAATCTTATCCATCAATTATGGGAATTCAATTTTAGCACCACTTTTAGGAATACACAAATGAAAACTGTTAAAAAATGTACCATATGTGCAGTGCCAAACTCTCAGCTCAAGCAGCTAAAATTGCACCTTTTTTTGCTTCTCATTGGTTGCAATACAATACAAGACATATTAGTAATTCCTTTTTGATCTCTTCCCTTTTTTTGTTCATGGAATGCTGCCATTATGGCAAGACCTCATTTATTTCCCATCTCTAATTGTCTTTGACAGGGAATTCAAAGAATAGCTATCTAGAAGCAGTGTGTAAGAAATTGAATCTACTAGGCCTGAATCACCATACTCTGCGATCCATTCTCTCTAACTATACCCAATTTTAGACCAGACAGTGATAAAGCAAGTTAACACTAATCTCTAAACTTCTTCGGTACATCATAAGATCAACATAATGAGGTTTTAGATACTTTGTAAAGCAAAATAATGGGGTGGATTTAGTAGTCTCTACACGAAGTGTAGGCAGGCATCTTCAGGGGCAACAGACCACAGAAAGCCTGCTGTCTGGTGAGTTTTGCAGCCAATCAAGAACATTGAAACCTGAAGTCCCACCTGACCAAAAACTGCCAGTCAATAAGAAGCCAGCAGATCCTGGGAGCTGCAAATCATCACTGAAGGCCCAGGAAAGATTGCACTGGGTAGACGGTATCTATTTTTCTGTAGCATTATGGACTGGGGCTCTTGCGGAGAGGAGAATCACTTTCAGTGCCCACACCCCTGTCCCTGGGGGAAAGCAGCCTCTCGGCAAGTGGAGAGAGCCCTAGACCCCATACTGGGGGGAGAGCAGCCACATTTCTCACCTGCTGGGAAGGTAGGTAATCTGGCTGGTGGCAGGTTGAGCTCTTACGTGGCTACTCACTCACTACTTAATGAACTTAATTGTGGCAACTGAGAAGGTCACCCATAAACGTTGTCACCCAGACTTAATTGCTGATGTGATAGATTTCTCAGCAGTACTAAGCCAGCCCATTATTTCCCCTTCCTGCAGGGAAAGGATAATCCCAGCAAATACGTCAAAGGGTCTCAGGATAAGTTGATTAAATTTCAAGTGATCAAATGTCAGGACATAGAAATCACATAGTAAAGACAAAAATGTAATACCCCTTCTTCATTCTGGCTTTGTTTGTCCACTGTCAGATCCAACTTCTCAATAATCTTGAGCACTGATTTAATAAATTCATCATACAGCAGCCGATTTAAAGATTTCAGGGGAGAATCAAACATCTGAAATGTCTCATAAATCAATCCAGATTCCTTAAAAATATAACACATTAAAAATGTTAGATAGCAAGACTTGCAGATGCTGGAGTCAGAGACAACACAGTGTCGAACTGGAGGAACACAGCTGGCCAGGCAGCAGAGGAGCAGGCAAGTTGACATTTCAGGCTGGGACCTTTCTTCAGAAATGTTAGATTTGTTTTCTCTCCAGAACAATAGACATCATGCTTTGAGCTTTCAATGCCTCATGTACTTCACAATTTCAACCATGCCTACTCGCAAGAGTTAAGTTATACTTCTGAGTTTTAAGATCATATTTCTTTTCACTATAATTGTGGGGAAAACACAATGCAGTACCATGGTGAGTCCCTTCATTTCTGTCTAACTGATTGGCTAATACTATTATACAGATCATCAAGACTGAACACAGTAGAAAGGAAGACAAGATAAAGGCGCAATGATTCCATTATTTGGAAGGCTGGATTTTAGAAGCTCATGAATTGTCTTGGGAAGATTGAGGTTTTCTGGGAAAGCATTAGCAGGACATGGTGAAGAAACAAGTTTGTGAACTGAATATTTTGAAGCTCGGGAACTGAAAGAAGAAACAATATCAGTGGTGTCGATAAAATAGAAACAGGAAAGACTGGAATTAAAAGAGGAAGGTTTACAGATGCAGATGGATTAACTACGTGGGGATAGATTTCTGCTTTGTGTCCTGATCAGGACTGAGAGGTACTAGAACTGCTTCTCCATAGAAACAATATTCAGGTTTTGAAAAGATTTAAATTTTATAATTTGTGGGGACTGACGGTGTAGGGAGTGGCAGGTGGCAAAGTATTTCTCTCAAAAGCAATTGCCATATTACCTTGGAAGCAGCTATAGCAATGAAGGGGATGTGGGAGATGAGACTGTCATATCTTTAGACCTTATCTAAAGACCTGTCACGTATCACCCCTATTGTCATGGTGCAGAGTAACTTCAAAGGTTTCTCAAATTCAGGAGAGTTAATGCAGTCTCTTGCTGCCAGTCACAAGGGAAGAGAAACAAGGCTGTTAACTAATCTGGCTAGTGATGGATATACCTAGAAAAGAAGAAACTTTATTACAATGGCATTTTCCTAGAATACATTTACCTCGAAAATTCACTACAAATGGATATGTTTAAAAGGTATTTTAAAAGCATTTTTAAGCTCTCTCCCTGTTCAGTAAATGGTCTCATGATCATGGTATAATGTTTGTGAAAAAGGACAAGTAGAGTAGCTCGGAGCATTGAGAGTTAAGGCTATGCAAAGAAGTTTCCAGCTTCCACCTACACCCACCGAATCCCAGAACAAAGGGAAACAGGCAAACCATGATCATAATGACGCCTTTCTAATTTTGCTGATTAATTTGATAGTTGCTTACGTAAAACAGAAAGTGTATTTTTAAGTGAACTATTTAATATAAAGCAAATGCAATGCCTCACCCTGAAGTTTACTTGTTTGGGAAATTATAATGTATCTAACTTGAACAAGAGGCAACATTGGAGAGTTTACACTACAAGCCCAACTCACCTTCATTTTTCCACAATCTAACAGACTTCTGAATAACTCCAAATAATCTTTATAAGAAGGAACTCTCCATCTTCCTGTTGCCATGGTACCATTGCTGAGTGATTGTTGAGCACTGGGCCACAGTTCAGCTTTCCCCATTTCCTCCTGTGGAATTAATCAGCACAAATATTTACAGTCAGTATAACATTACATACAAGAATATAACAAAGAAACTTGCTTAATTAAACAAACATGTTAAAAAATCACAGGGAATTCAAAACAGCTTGGTCAGTATTTGAAAAGGAAAAGACAAACAGCTATTTTGCAGAAGATCCTGCAAACAGCAGTGCGATGAAGCGGAGAAAACAAGTGGTAGTGTCTTGACTTCTGATTCTACTCTCATGGGGAGTCAGCCTTTGGTAGTTGAACACAGCTACCATTGTCCAGCCAGAAGAATCCTGAATTTGCAAAAACCTAGCTTTATGGAACTTAAAAACTCCTGAACAGGAGGTTTAGATAATGTTGAATGGCAACATTTTGAAGCCTGGTGTCCTTAGCAGATGTGGAGTGGAATGGGGGTGTTAGTTACAGGCAACCAACCTAATTCCTCAAATTATGGGGAGGCAGGCACATTTATATTAAACCACTATTCAAAACTTATCCCTAGTCAGCCAGGTTTCCCAGGCTTTGGGTAGCTAAATGGTGAGGACAACTGGATTCAGGAGGCAAGTGCCTTCTGGCTTACCTGCTAGATCCATTTTTTCCTACTTCATCAACACAGACCTCCAAAATTTTCACCCTTCCAAACTCCTCCCTTGCTGCAATCTCCTCATTCGCATCTGACCCATCCCTTATCCAGCCTCTGACCTCCAACAGGCTCTGCTGCCTGTGCTCTGACTAATGCCAAACCCTGTTCATCACTGGCCCACATTAATTCCATAAAGCAACACCTTCCATTTAAAACAACAAGGTGCAGGGCTGGATGAACACAGCAGGCCAAGCAGCATCAAAGGAGCAGAGAGGCTGATGTTTCGGGCCTAGACCCTTCATCAGAAAAGGGGGAGGGGAAGGGGGTTCCGAAATAAATAGGGAGAGAGTGGGAGGCGGATAGAAGAGGGATAGAGGAGAGGATAGGTGGAGAGGAAACAAACAGGTCGAAGAGGCGGGGATGGAGCCAGTAAAGGTGAGTGTAGGTAGGGAGTTAGGAAGGGGATAGGTCAGTCCAGGGAGGACGGACAGGTCAAGGGGGCGGGATGAGGTTGGTACGTAGGAGATGGAGGTGCGGCTTGAGGAGGGGATAGGTGGGAGGAAGAACAGGTTAGGGAGGCAGGGACGTGCTGGGCTGGTTTTGGGATGTGGTAGGGGGAGGGGAGATTTTGAAACTTGTGAAATCCACATTGATACCATTGGGCTGCAGGGTTCCCAAGCGGAATATGAGTTGCTGTTCCTGCAACCTTCGGGTGGCATCGTTGTGGCACTGCAGGAGGCCCAGGATGGACATGTCGTCTGAGGAATGGGAGGGGGAGTTGAAATGGTTCGCGACTGGGAGGTGCAGTTGTTTATTTCTCACCTTCCATTTAAAGTTCATGTCCATATTTTTAATTCCTTCCATGGTGTTGCCCCTCCTTATCTTTTCTGACTTATAGCTCCCCAAGATATTGACAGTCATTCAATCCTGTCTTTTTGAGGATCAACAATTTTAATTGTTCCAGAATTGGTGGCCGTGCTTTGGGATGCCAAGACCCTAAGATCTAGGATTGTCTCTCTAAAGCTCTCTGGGGTTCTGTGCATATCTTTCCTCTTTTAAGATGCTTCTTGTAATCAACATTTTGACCAGATTACCTTAATGGCTCAGTGTCATTTTTTTATTCACTCATGGGGCATGGGCATCACTGGCTAGGTCAGCATTTATTGCCCTGCCCTAGTTGGCCTTCAGAAGGTAATGGTGAGCTGCCTTCTTGAACTGCTGCAGTCCAAGGCTGTAGCTAGACCCATAATGCCCTTAGGGAGGGAATCCAGGATTTTGACCCAGTGACAGTGAAGGAATGGTGATATATCTCTGAGTCAGGATGGTGAGTGTCTTGGAGGGGAACTTGCAGATGGTGGTATTCTGATGTGTCTATTACCCTTGTCCTTCTAGATGGAAGTGATCGTGGGTTTGGAAGGTGCTGTTAATGGATCTTTGGTGAATTTCTGCAGTGCATCTTGTAATTAGTACTGCTGCTACTCAGCATCATTGGTGGAGAGAGTGGATGTTTTGGCTGTGGTGCCAATCAGTGGACTGCTTTATCCTGGATAGTGTCAAGTTTCTGCTGGAGCTGCAAGCATCACGGTAAGTGAGAGTGTTCCATTTTACTTCTGACTTGTGCCTTGAAGATGGCGAAGAGGATTTGGGGAGTCAGTAGGTAAGTTACTCCCTACTGTATTCCTATCCCCTTACCTGCCTTTGAAGCCATTGTATTTCTACGGCAAGGCCAGGTCAGTTTCTGGTCAATGGTAACCTCTAGGACGTTGATAGTAGAGGACTCTGATAGCAATACCATTGAATGTCAAAGGGCAGCAGTTAAATTGTCTCTTATTGGAGATGGTCGTTGCCTGGCATTTGTGTGGCGTGAATGTTACTTGCCACTTGTCAGTCCAAGCCCGAATATTTTCCGGGATTTGCTGAATTTGGACATGGGCTATTTCAGTAAGTGATAGTCAAGAATGGTGCTGAACATTGTGTAAACATAAGCAAACTCTGTGGTTGATTCGCTCACTGGGCTGGTTCGTTAGTTCGCAGATGTTTCATTACCCTGCTGGGTAACATCATCAGTGCAGCCTCCAAGCCGAGCTACAAATCTACTTAAGAACGTTAATCAGCAAACACCCTCTCTTCTGATCTTATGACACAAGTCTTTGAAGAAGCAGATAAAGTTGGTCGGGTCTAGGACCTAAATATTGATTTATAATACTCAAGTGAAACACCTTGGGACATTTGATTTTGTTAAACGCACAATATAAATCCAAGTTGCTATTTACAGTGTGAACGTGAATTCTGGTCTCCTCAGAAGCTAAATGAAATAAGTGTTAATGTGAAAATGCTTTTCACGTTTGCAGAGGGTAGAGACAGGAATATTTTCAACCTGCTGGGCAAAGCATTACACTGTACAGGAGTTGCAATGGATCTTTTGGACTTTCCTGAATGATTCGAGATGTCCCAAGCAAGTTTATGTCTCATCTGAATAAGACACTTCTGACGAGCTCACACTCTCTCAGCGTTGGAATCTCAGCCTGCAGCTGTCCTAAAGAGGAGCATGAACTCAGGACTATGTCCAGGACTAGGGCACAAATTTTACCAAGCTGGCTTAGCTGACATGTTCAGTCAGCTATTAGTGGTTTTGAAAGCCCGCATAGTGGACTTTAAGACATGGGAAGAAAACTATACAAGTCATTTCAGTGGGGTAGGAGAAAAGCTTTGAAGGTCAGTTCAAGATCTACATAATAAAAAGGAAAGCAATGGACAGTAAATGATAGACTCTGTTTCAAGAGTCAGAGAAATAGCAGAGATGTCAAATTTTTGAAGACCAACAGTTAAGGAACTACTAAATTTTGCACTGAATTTGTTAGAACATTGCAGGATAAACACAGAAATGGTGATAAAGGAAGGTAGCAATAGTTAAAGTGGCAAGTCACAGGATCAGCTCACTAAGAATTTTAGCATATAAAGGTTAGAAAACAAAGAAATTTACTACACATTTTAAATACTGAGCATAACAGATATTGTCTCTGAAACTGTGTTGTTAATACCAGCACAAAATTCTTCTTCTTGCTACAGTAACAGAAGCATTGGCTCCTCTTATGAATATATCTTTCAGCGCCTCAGTTTGATTGTAAACAAAAGAATTTCATGCTCATTCCTTAAGCAATTTTATGCTAATCTTCATACAATTCAACTTTAATGCAACTTGTCATGATTGCAGCTGAAGGAAGCAGAAGGTCATGGATATTTTTCTTACCCCAGGAAGCAGAACTGGCTTCGAACAAACACGAATCAGACCTTGATGCACTGAAACAGAATGTTATTAAAAAAACTTTAAAATAGAACAATAATTAACAAAATGTAAGCAGGCCAGTTATGTACAAGGGTCCAGTTGCGATCCGTTTTTGTGCAACATTCATAAGAACATTCAGAATAGTTTCCACAAATAGAACTTTGAAGACTTGATTTGGTATTCCTGAATTGATTATGAGATGTTTAAGAACAATCTTAACACTTCTGCCATGCAGTAGTTTGTCAAATTACTTTATGCAGAAACTTGATGTGGTTCAATAATCACCAATACAGTAGTAATGAACTTATTTTTTCATTACATCATCAGCTATATGTCTGTGTAAGCACAAAATTTTCTTCTTCCAATCTGAACAGCAAAATTCAGCTTCAATTTAGATATACAATAATAGAAAAAAATTACAAATTCTAAATCAAAGCAATAAACTCTTCACTGCTTCTGAAAATAATTCTAACTGTCCTTGCAAATTTGGATAAAAACAGATCAGAACGATGATCTCAGTCATAGTTAGCCTGCTGAAGGGAACAGAAATGTAAATTTCTCAGCATCTAACTGAAAATTGCCCATCTGGTCTCTCAATTTCAAATGAACATCTTTCCATTGAGAATGGTTCAAAGCTGTTGACTTCTGTTGTATAAACAGATTTAGTACAGCAAAATGCATTTAGTAATAACAGACTACACAGCAGTTTCTTTGAAGCCATAAAAATGACAATAATATAATCTTATGTTAATAAATCTTGGGAATACTTTGGCAGTCCAGCCAAAGTGACCATTCCCAGAGTTGGCAGATGCTCCATAAAACCCAGCATTGGTAAATGGATACAAGTTTGCAATTCACCAATGCAGAGTACACCGCTGAAAAGAGACTGACGAACACTTTAACAAATTCGTATTACAAGGATTGGTACTGACCTACAGTACTAATAAAATTCCAGAGAACAGGGCCCTTTCCTGCAAGGGCAATGAATAGTTTAATGATGGAATGACAACAAATTGGTTGCATCCTCATACTGTACAGTGGGAAGCTGTCAATCTGAACGACCAACAGACGTTCTAACACAGAAGTATAAATGCCAGGGATCTGTAAAGGAAAAATAAATCCAATAATTATTAATATGCAAATTCTATTTTTAAAAGATTGTTCAGAATATACAAATTGTTAACAAGTTTTTTTTTGTTCTGTGTTACCACCACTAAATGCAGTTGAATTTGCCTTTCACCATTTTAAAAATCACAGTGCAAATGAGTATTTTAACTAGATTTTGAGGACGAATTTTAACAATAAATTAGGTTCTTCAGTGACTAAGATATTAATTCTACTCATTCTAGGCAATGCAGTGGTATTTTGTATTCCATGGCACAGAGTAGGAAGACATAGGCTACACCTACAATTCCTATTTGGTAAGCTTCAAATCTCAGTCACACAATCAATGGATGAACCAAGTAGAAATGGGATTGAGCAATCATAATGATGATGATAAAACAAAAGATTTACTCACCTTCAAGTGACTGCATTGAGAGTGGCAATGGAAATTATTATTTTAAAAAATCAAGGTATAAATGAAATATTTACTTGAAATCCCAATGATTTCACAGTTTTGCAAATATTGCCATTAAAAGATCATTCATTATCCATCTATTAAATAAGTTGACAACTACAAATAAACTTTGAACTTACACGTGTTCTCAAAACACAAAACTCATGCAGAAAAAAAAGACAAACATGGGATGATTACAAGTTTAACCAAAGAACACAACACTTACTTTATCCATGTGGAAGATGACACTTGCAATCGAGTCTAAGAAACTGGGAAGCTGATAAACATTGTCATCATCTGTGTCTGCCTCAGTGAGATACATCTGTTTACAACGCTGAATCAGCTCCGTGTACATGAAGTCAACATGATGAGAGTCCACAGCCTTACAGGGCTACATCACAGAATAAGGAAATTACACAAAATAATTTGAGTCTGCATTGAAACTGTGCCATTGTTGTTCAGTTAACTCGAAAAAAACATCATACTTCCAGAATGTACTTTAAAAGATACTGATCTGATGCTTAAGACTTTTTAACATTATTTCTGTTGAATTTGTTACATATCAATTGCAGTACCTAAAGAAACCACTTTGTGCAATTGTTTGTGCTATTTCTTCACTTTCACATTGAAAACTAATTCAACTGTCACATCCTCTCCCTCAAGCCTTCCACTTCAAATACTTGACACATTTTCCTTAAAAGATGTTTGTCCCAATTGCTCATTGTTACATTGACTCATATAGAACCTCAGTTAAATTATATCAATTCAGATTTCCATATTATAAAAAGAACATTGAGTTACTGGAGATGGAGTAAAGAAAGCACAACTTAAACAAATGGTTACATCTAGCAGGAAAGGCTGAATAAACTGGGGCTCTTTTCTCTAAATGGCAGGCGGGTGATAAGTTGGGTCAGGAGCTCATTAGCATGGGTTGGATAATGAGGTCAGGGTCTTTGTTGAATCAAGAGGTCAACCACTTTGGCTGGATTGGGGGTGATTTGGGGGGTGGGGAGTAAAATCAATTGTTACCCTGGAGTTAGATGGGATTTTCTGCCCAACATTTTCTGGGCAATTATTCAGTTAATTACCTGACGGAAGAAACGATCTGAAGTCTTTGTCATTTGCTCAAAGTTGGAGACTTTTGTGGAGGGTCACAGGGAGCAAGGGAATTGCCTATCAGGCATTCAGACTTCCTGGGGGATTCCCACCAAAGTGAACAGGTCCAGGATGTCAGCAGAATCCCAATGCACATCTTGGCTAATATCTCCAGTATCCAACAGTACGGAGATACTATGACCTGTACTGTTATGCTGTCAGAAGTTCCCCCCACTCAAAGCCACACCCTATCTGATTTAGAACTATATTGCTGTTCCTTCACTGTCATGGTGTCAAAACCATGAAACTCCTTAATATCACTGTGATGCACTTACACCCCAATGACTGCAGATTTTCGAATGGCAGCTCACCACCACCTTCTCAACCGTAATTAGAGAAAGACAATATATGCTGGCTGAGTCAGTAATGCCTATATCCTGGGAAAGAATTGAAAAAGCTACGCAATGAAACACAGTTATAATACAATTAAAAAACAAACAGTAGTAAAAGAAATTGCTACTTTTCACGGCAACAGCCAAATATATCAAATTAGAAAAAAAATTGTATAAAACCAAGAATAAATTCACAAGGGCAGTGAATGGAGATTCACCTGTGCCCCCTAAATGAACACAGCTTAAAACTGTGGCTGTTGGGTTAGGAGGTGCTTGCTTGAAAAATGAAATTATACAAATTAATGCTCTTAAACTATGCAAACATTGGTTCCAGTTATATCCTTCTTACTGGATTCTAATATGTATCAAGCGCTCATAGCTCATGTGCACCACAGAGAAATAGCTAACGTCTATCTTCCTCAGCAGTGCCTCAATCGTTGTAAATTACATTCAACCATTTCTTGGGAATTTAACTTTCTAGTTTAATGCAAGTAAATATTATTTTTGGAGACAAAATACATCAACAGCACTGCTGAGTAATTTTCAGTTCAACTAATGAAGCTATCAGAGAATCAATATTCATTGCATCATAATGCAAAGGCATCTAGTCTATGAGCTCTTACTGTCTTGTAATACTTGAAAAATTAGCTAGTATTGATGGAAACACTTCTTTCATTTCTTTATTTGTTATGTTGTATATAAACGAAGTAATAACAGGGTAAGAAATGAAACATACAGCTGCAAAAAGCCCATATCCTCGTATAGCAATGGAGAGTTCTTTAGTGCTTGATTCCATTGTCCGGATGATGTCATAAAACTGTTGCATGAAGTACTGCAACTTATCTTTGTGTAAATGAGCATTTTCTGCCACTTGCGATGCAATCTGTGTAGGGGAAAGATAAAGAGTTACATGCTACATGTGGATAAACATGTAGATAAGATCACTTGCAGTCACAATGTCCCACTGCAAAATGCAAAATTAGGTTTGGGATACATCTGAAGATACTCAATATGATCAAGTTAAAGGTCTTATTTAAATTAAAATAAATTCCAACGAAAAGGAAAATCAGGTACTATATATAACAGGCAGTTGATCCAATATCACCCACAATACATCTACACCAAAGCTGGATCAAAAATGCAGCGACCTCAAACACCATCGTACTTTTGTTCAAAGAAACATTTAAAGATATGACCATTGTAACCAGGACACTATTGTATCAAGAATGTCTATATCATCAGAATTAACTATTGAAAAAGAATTGACACGTAAATAGTAGAAAACTAATTTTAGGTGAAATTGCAAATTAATTTCATTATAAAGATCTGAGGTAGCATGTTTTGGTAGGAGGAATAAAGAGGATACACACTGAATAATAAGTGGCTAAATGGAGCAAAGGAGTTTGGAAGTGTACACAGATAAATAATTAAAAGCAACAATGCAGGCTAATTAGGCTGAATTTAAAATCAAATAAGTCCTGCTAAATTTGTTCAAAATAATTGTCTGACTACATTTGAACACCGTGAACAGGTCCAGTCTCCATATTAGAAAAAGAGAGTTAGACACACCAGAGGAGGGTAGATTATGCTGTATATCCCGATGACTGGATGATAATATCAAAACACACATTCCTTCAGTTGTTCACAACGGGCTGAATAGTTGACTGTAACCAAATAGCCCAGAGTTGCAAAAGTCAGAACATAGATCAAGATTTTCCCAGTGTCTGAAAAATGTGGGCAATGGCAATGAATTTGGGAGATTGTGGCAAGAATGAATCAGATTCTCATCTTTGAGAGAAAAGGTCCAATCTTCCCCTCAAGGTTTCACCAGCTGGATGAAAATCTTGCTAGTAAGAGGCAAGGACTTTATTTGCATTGAATAAAATCTATCTGCAGTGTGGGGGTGTTTAAACAGCTGTCCTCAAGGAAAATAGTCCATAAACCAGAGATAGTAGGAACTGCAGATGCTGGAGAATCCGAGACAACAAGGTGCAGAGCTGGATGAACACAGCAGGCCAAGCAGCATCATAGGAGCAGGAAGGCTGACGTTTCGGGCCCAGACCCTTCATCAGAA
>NC_063335.1:67701926-67726233 GCF_021869965.1 Rhincodon typus | reverse complement strand
AATTCTGATGAAGGGTCTGGGCCCGAAACGTCAGCCTTCCTGCTCCTATGATGCTGCTTGGCCTGCTGTGTTCATCCAGCTCTGCACCTTGTTGTGTCCATAAACCAGAGAGTCAGGTTACTAGTACACACGGACATGGGTTGAAGCCATTTAACTCCTGTCCTATGTAGTCTCAAAAACGGGGGAATTACAATTATGGCTCTTACCCCAACAGCTGTCATTTTATTAAATCATCATGCTCGCAGTCTGAGGTAACCCCAGGAGATGAGAAGCTTTGGTTTGTAGTGCACTATTTTTTTCCATCTGTCTCTGGACAGTCATAGAATGTACATTTACAGTCAACTTTGGGCTGTGTTCCTTTTTTTACGTGGGCATGTTGTATTGAAAAAAGAAGAATTGTGGATACTGGAAATCAGAAACAAAAACAGAAATAGCTGGGAAAACTCAGCGGGTCTGTCAGCATCTGTGCAGAGAAAGCAGAGTTAACATTTCGGGTCCAGTGACATTTCTTCAGTTTCACTAGACACGAAACATTAACTCTGCTTTCTCTCTACAGATGCTGCCAGACCTGCTGAGTTTTCCCAGCAATCTCTGAAGTTGTAATCAAACTTAAAACGTCCAAAGGTGATCCTAGGTTATGATCCGCAGTCATGACAATGTTAACTGGCATTCCCAATCCCTCAGGGCATGCTCCATGGGCAGCAACCACCCGCACCCTGCATCCAAAAAGTTGCGGAGCTTGTCCATCCTCAGTCAGGAAAGGTGGTGAGGTGTGCTGAATGAGTGAGCAGCAAATGTAAGGGGCTTGAGGGGTGAGTGGCTGTTTTGGGGAATGGGCAGTGATGGGTCAGGTAAGAAGATTGAGTGAAGATAACACATGCAATAGTGATCACAATAGACCAAGTGCCTTGGTGGGAAGTGGCTGCAGCAATGGAATTAGAGTATGAGGTAACAGAGAGAAACTGGTGGCACTTTCCTTTGTGAAGCAGACAAAGTCATTCAACTTCTGGCTGCAATACTGCGTATTCCTCCATCCCACAGACATCACATTAACCCGGGTGGCTTTTTCTGACCAAGCTTGCAACTGCTGGTGTTGTGATCTCTTCTGGTGGCCCTGTGTAAAGATGTTCCTCTTCTACCAATCCACCAGGATCTCTAGTCTCCATATTTGAAGTGGGGTGTTACACAGACATGGCATTTGGAACTGCACAGCAACACACAAAGGGCAGTTCTTGGCTTGCAACATTTGAAGTGTCACACAACGAGATTTAAATAGGGCACCATGGTGTGAATGCTGTGAAGTGCTAGCACTGGTGGTCAGTCTGCCATTGCTAAGCACAGATTGTGAAAGAGTGATGACATTGAGTCATACAGCACGGGAACAGACCCTTCGGTCCAACTCGTCAATGCCAACCAAGTTTCTCAAACTAAACTAGTCCCATTTGCCTGTGTTTGGCCCATATCCCTCTAAACCTGTCCAAATGTCTTTTGAATGTTGTAACGGCACTTGCATCTACCATTTCCTCCGCCAGTTCATTCCACACACAAACCACCCTCTGTGTGAAAATTTTGCCCCTCAGGTGCATTTTAAATCTTTCTTGCCTCACCTTAAAAATATGCCCTCTAGTTTTGAACTCTCCTAGTCCAGGGAAAAGACCTTTACTATTCACCTTATCTACGCCCTTCATGATTTTATAAAGTTCTCTAAGATCACCCCCTCAACCTCCTACATTCCAGAGAAAAAAATCCCAGCCTATCAAGCCTCTCCTTATAACTCAAACCATCCAGTCCCAGTAACATCCTCGTAAATCTTTTCTGCATCCTCTCCAATTTAATAATATCCTCCCTATAGGTGGGCAACCAGAAATGTACGCAGAACTCCAAAAGTGGCTTCACCAATGTCCTGTACAACTGCAATATGACGACCCAGCTCCGATATTCAATGGTCTGAGCAATGAAGACAAGCAGGCCAAACATCTTTGTTACCACCCTGTATACCTGTGACGCAATTTTCAAAGAACTATGTACCTGAACTCCAAGGTCTCTATTCTACAGCACTCCCCAGGCCCCTACGATTAACTGTATAAGTCCTGCCCTTGTTCATCTTACCAAAGTGCAACACCTCAACTTTATCCAAATTAAACTCCATCTGCCACTACTGACCTATTGGCCCAATTGATCAAGATCCCTTTGTAATCTTAGATAACCATCTTCACTGTCCACGTTACGACCAAATTTGGTGTCATCCACAAACTTACTAACCATGCTTTCTAAATTTTCACCCAAATCATTTACATAAATGATAAACAACAGTGGACCCAGCACAGATCCCTGGATGCATGCTCAATAAGACGAACAGCAGAAAATTGCCTAAGAAAGGTTACCAGGCCTCAAGGAGGGAGACCTTCTACACAACACCCTAAATTTTACACTTGGCAAAAATATGGGAAAATTCAGCCCATAGTATCCAACATTAGATTTGATTTTTAAATAATATTGATTGTATTAATAATCTAATACAGATCACATTAATAACACTAATAACAAGACTGTAACTCATTTACACATGCCAGAGCCACATAAATTCACACTCAGGGCCCTGTCTTTTGCAAACTTAAAGATAATGCCCTCACATTGCAACTTTGACAATTGAACAAAAACTTAAGGGTCAGCCACTCTCTCGAGAATTCCCCAACTTGCCTGGATTGAATTTAAATAAAAGCAAAATGGTTCCATGTCTGAATTGTTTGTGAACAGTTGACCATTGTGGCCGTTGTGGTGTAGGTTACCATTAGCATCGATGTTGGTAGTTAAACAGTTAACTTCAAGTTTCTGGCTTTCTCATTTGATTGAAACTCTTCTAGCATTATTCTTTTTGGCAGTAGCTGACAAGCACCACTCAGAGTGAAAAAGACTGTTAACTGTTTTGAGATGCATTGTTCTTGGTATTGCTCTACCAGCCAGAATCTCATGCCAACCAATCACCCAGTTGTTCCCTTCAGATTTGGTATTCTTGCAATTCTGCAATGAGTGCAAGATGAAAATTGATAATGTGACTCTCTTTTCAACAACTTTTTGTTACGTTTAAGTGAAACAACGGTTTCCACTTTTTATAATTTATAGACATAAATTTGTTGAAAAAAAACCAATATATATCACCGGCTGATGAGGGTCCTAGCACTGCAGCGCAGCTTCTAGAAAGGGAAAGTTAGATGAAGAATTTTTTATCAACTTGTCAGATATGTCAAATATATATTACGTTCAAACACTCCATTAGAAAAGTGCAGGAATTAAAGGAAAAAATCATTACCTCTTTAAGAAAACTTTCAAGAGCAGCATAGCCAGCTTTTTTCATTTCAGCATTTGTATGGCCACACCATTTTGACATTGTTTCAAAGAGTATTTGGTAGCTGTCCATGAGGCAGGTGCTGAATTGGCTAGCATGCAGTGCGAACAGGCGTAACCCAGCTAAAAACAGAAAACAAAGAGTTGAACTCTCGGACACCCTGCTGGCACATTTATTCAATTTCCCTGGCTTTTCCTTATCACGTTTCTTAAACAGTGGTGTCAGGCTGGCCAACCTCCAGTCTTCCATCTGTGGCTATCAATGATACAAATATCTCAGCATGGGACCCAGCAATCACAGCTTCCCACAGAGTTCTAGGGTACACCTGATCCTGGGGATTTATCCAACTTTATGCATTTTAAGACACCCAGCACCTCCTCCTCTGTAATATGGACGTTTTTCAAGATGCCGCTATCTATTTCCCCAAATCCTATATCTTCCATATCCGTCTCTATAATAAACACTGACGCAAAATATTCGTTCAGTATCTCCCCGTCTCCTGCGGTTCCACACATAGGTGGCCCTATTCTCTCTCTAGTTACCCCCTTATCCTTAATGTATTTGTAAAATCTTTTTGGATTCCTGTTAACTCCATTTGCCAACGCTGTCTCATGTTCCCTTTTTGCCCCCCGATTTCCCTCTCAACTATACTCCTACTGCCTTTATTGTCTTCTAAGGATTCACTCAATTTCTGCTATCGAGAGCTGACATATGCTTCCTTCTTATTCTTGACCTAAACCTCAATTTCTCTAGTCATCCAACATTCCCTACACCTACCAGCCTTACCCTTCACCCTAACAGGTACATACTGTCTCTGGACTCTGGTTATTTCATTTTTGGAGGTTTTGCATTTTCCAGCCATCCCTTTACCTGCAAACAGCCGCCCCCGATCAACTTTTCAAAGTTCTTGCTTAATATCATCAAAATTGGCTTTCCTCCAATTAAGAGCTTTAACTTTTAGATCCAGTCTATCCTTTTCCATCACTATTTTAAAACTAACAGAACTATGGTCGCTGGCCCCAAAGTGCTCACCCACTGACACCTCAGTCACCTGCCCTGCTTCATTTCTCAACAGTAGGTCAGGTTTTGCACCTTCTCTGGTAAGTACATGCACATATCAAATCAGAAAATTTTCTCATACACACTTAACAAATTCCTCTCCATCCAAGCCCTTAACACTATGGCAGTCCCAGTCTATGTTTGGAAAGTTAAAATCCACTCCCATAACCACCCTATTATTCTTACAGATAACTGAGATCTCCTTACAAATTTGCTTCTCAATTTCCCGCTGACTATTGGGGGTCAATAGTACAATCCCAATAAGGTGAACATCCCTTTCTTATTTCTCTGTTTCACATAAATAACTTTCGTATTCCCAGGGATACCCTTGTTAAGTGCAGGCATAATGTTATCGCTAACACAGGTCACTTCTACCCCAGAAGAGATTTCAATTATCCAAAAATGTGAATCCCTCTCCCCTGCACTAGCTCCTCAGACATTCATTCATCTGCTCTATCCTCTCACTCCTACCCTCATTGGCTCGTGGCACAGGGAGTACTCCAGGTAATAGTACCCTCGAGGACCTCCTTTTTAAATTCTTGCCAACTTCCTATACTCTTTCCTCAGAATCTCATCCTTTTGTCTGCCTGTGTCGTTAGTTCCAATGTGTACAATGACCTCATGCTGGTCCCTCTTCCCTTTGAGAATATTCTGCACCTTCTCTGAGATATCCTTTTATCCTGTCACCGGGGAGGCAACATACCATTCTGATTTTTTGCTGTCGGCCGCAGAAACATCTTTCTGTGCCTCTGACTCATGAGTCTCCTATCACAATCAATCGCTTGGAACTTGATGTACCTCTTGTTACATTACAGCCAGTCTCAGTACCGTATACCTGGCTGTCCATGCTACATTCCCGAGAGTCCATCACCAGTTTCCAAAGCAGCACACTTGTTTGTGATGGGGATAGCCACAGGCGACTCCTGCACTATCTGCCTCCCTCTTCTACCTTTCCTGGCGGTAACACATCTACCTGACTATATCTATGGTTTTTCTCCCTTGCTACAACTGCTATCCATCACACTCCCTAGCTTCTACAAATTTCTCATCGCCTCTAACTGCTGCTTCAGCCGATCCATATTATCCAACTGAATTCTCAACCAAATACACTTCCTGCAGATGTAATCATCAGTAACATAGAAACTCTCCTTAATCTCCCACATCCAACAGGAAGAGCACATCACTGCACTAAAGGCTATTTTTGCACTGTAACTGTTTACAGACCCAGAAAATAGCACAATCTGCTCTAAAAAATACTGCTCCAGGTTAACTTTGTACCTATCTTATATGTTCTTAAAGTTTGATCAAGAGACAGATCTCAATAAAACATATAATTTAAAAAAACACTCTACCCACTGTTGTAGTTTTACAAAATAATCAGTATGCTTACACTTTAAAAAGCCACTTAGCCGCTCCCTTGCTGTGAGCTCTCCCACACAGGCTTCTCCAAGGTCAGCTGTGAATTTCGCTGTTTGTTAACTTTTCTTAGACAAACTCTGATGTCCAGGGATACTTGAAATCAACAGCAGAGGCAGTAGCTGTGCATACTTAGTGCGAGGTCACACAGCACTGTAGGTTTCTTTCTCTGTTTGAATCCTTTCCCATGTGATCACTGCCACTGCCTTTGTCTGTCTTCCTCCTTTCTTAAAGTGCCATTGTTTTGATCTTTTTTCCCCCAAAGTTCCAAGACAATGCAACAGCTTATAAAACAGTAATCACAGCTCCTAGAATTCGAGGAAATCAGCTCCAACACTGAAAATACCTCAAAAAAGCAGCTCTTACAGACACAATTTTTTCCTGTCCTCCATTTTGGATTATCCAGAATCCTGCTAGCAACTGCTTAATTTATAAATTTGTAAGCACATCTCAAAATAACCAATTTGAACAGGGGGAGAAATTAACATTGAAATGTATAAAGTTGTATTGAAACATAGAGGCCATAAAGATGCCAGATTCAATCTTTGGTGTTTGTTGGTCAATAGCAGTCAGGTTCGCAACTGGGATGTGACAATCTGTTCGTAACCAACACAGTTAAGCAGCAACATATTTTTAAATCCTGATCATCATCATGTGATTTTGTATGCACAAATATATAATGAGGATGGGGTAAATTGTACGGCATCTATGCTGAGATAGCTGTGCAATATTCAATGATCAACTGCACACATTAAGAATGGCCATCTGAGCCCATTACCAAAAGAGCTGTCAACCTTTTTAAACATGTTGCCCAGCATGTGTCAAAACCTTCGAGATAAAAGGGAAGTGACAAGTTCCATTACAAATTTAAATGACATAACTATCAGTTTTCAGTACATTTCCTATGTTTGCTGTCTTTAAAACTACAATGAGGTAACCTCTTTCTCTCTTCAGCCATTCTACTTCAACCAAGATGTCTGAAAACCTGCCCAAACTGAAACTAAAAAGCTTCCTTCCAAGCTATGTGTGTTTCACATAAAAAGAAATTAATTCAGAATCTTCTTTCTAAAAGCCTAATTCACTACACTGTCTGCTTTGTTTGCTGTAAGCTGTACCAAAGTAAACAAACTCTATTATTCATCAGAAAGACTGTCTCTAATACTGTTTCAAAATAAATACTTACTACTACCGAAATACTTACAAGTCGATCAATAAACACTTTCAGACACCCAGAAATTCCATATGCCACTTGTTCAAAATTCCACAACCCGAAAAGAAAGATACTAAAAGGGCGGCATGGTGGCTCAGTGGTTAGCACTGCAGCCTCACAGCGCCAGGGACCCGGGTTCGATTCTAGCCTCAGGTGACTGTCTGTGCGGAGTTTGCACATTCTCCCCGTGTCTGCGTGGGTTTCCTCCGGGTGCTCCGGTTTCCTCCCACAGTCCAAAGATGTGTAGGCTAGGTGGATTGGCTATGCTAAATTGCCCATAGTGTTCAGGGGTGTGTGGGTTATAGGGGGGATGGGTCTGGGTGGGATGCTCCAAGGGTCAGTGTGGACTTGTTGGGCCGAAGGGCCTGTTTCCACACTGTAGAGATTCTATGATTCTATGAAAATACACATAAACCACACAATTTACATCATAATTGTATACATTTGAAGAGATGATGTAAATTAATCAAAAATATCTTACCCAAAGGAACAGCATATCTCCTTATGTCGATCTGTAAAAAGAAACACAATCATTTTATTAAAACATACCATTCTGCGTTGCTACTGAATAGGAACATTTGTCATCTTCTGTTTTCCAGAGGGACTGGACAGTCTATTGCTTCAACTACTGCTTTGCATTAAACAGTGCACACCCAGTTGTTTTCAGATATGAGAGAGTGAGAAAGAAAAAAAAGAGGAAAGTAGAGAGAAAGAGACAGCAGGAGAGAGAAAACAAATGAAAGACTTAATCTCCTGCTTGTTGATAACTCCCGTCAGGTACGTTAGTTGATGGAAGCCCAGTACTTTGTGACTAAAATTTTTATTTCCTTAGAAAGGTTGTTTGCAATCAATCTGAAAACGATACTCCTCTAACTCAGGAGTGGGTTAGATTTCCCTCCAATTGGAAACAGTAAATGTGTATATTAAATGAGCTATTGTTGCGTGTGGTGTGGTTCATCAATCCAATACTCATTTAGCATTCATCTCGTCTTATGCTGAAACAATCATTATGTGAGTAAACCTGCCAACATTTGTGCAACCTTTGTTTGCTACTGTCAGCATTCTAACATATATCCCATTCATTGATCAGTAGACAAAATGCAATTAGAATAGGCAACATCTGTAAGCAGAAAGAACACAGCCAAACTGAATCAGCACCAGCAAAGATTATTCAAGATGTTATTGCAAATCTAAGGTAACCAAAGCACAGCATGCTAAGTTCAAAGTGATCAAATTAAGGCACAAATATAGATTAAATACTCACGAATACTTAGTCATTGCATTAACTTAAATATAAAGTTATTTTCACATTTTTTTAAAATAAATCTTTTGGTTAATGGATGCATATGAAGAGAGAGACATGATTGCAAATGTTCTGTATCAGGTTACATCACATAATATATTGTAAAAGGTTTCTGTACACACAGCAGTTGCCCAACCTGGTCTTACATTATTTATCAATAATTGTACTAGTACGGAGCGGGTTGATTTGGTTTCTCACTTTCCTCCTCCCTCCAGCCAAGAGGATGAGATTAGGACCTCCCTCCATCAGGAAACATAAATGGGAAGGGTGGTAGAACACAACCCTAGGGTTCTCCATTCATTTTCCATCACCTATTTTCCATTGGTTACTAGGTAAGAATGATGGAATACTTCTAAATTGCAAATAATTTAAACAAAAATATTAATATTTTCTAAAATTTAACTAAACCCCAAGCTTTCACATTAGGTGCAAAATTCTGATGGACAATGAGAAGTAAAATCATCCAACTACTGTCATATCAAGCCAAACATTATATTTTAGATTATTCATCTCTGAAATCGCATATGTCTGTTTATCCTGCATTTAAAAGCACATTTTGGAAAAGCAATATCTTCAGATATTAGCTACTCAGTTGCATTACGTTCTCAAGTTAATGTCCCATTACCACTTTGACAGTATGCTAACTTCATAGGTCCTTCAGCTAAATTATGTCTGAAACAACAGTAATACTTTGGCTCTGAGATTTGTCAACTCCCCCAGGCAATGGTTAACCTTAGAGATAGTAGGAACTGCAGATGCTGGAAAATCTGAGATAACAAGGTGTAGAGCTGGATGAACACAGCAGGCCAAGCAGCATCATAGGAGCAGGAAGGCTGAAGTTTCGGGCCTAGACCCTAGACCCGCTGTGGCCTCCTCTACATCGAGAGCAGAGGCTTGGGGACCGCTTTGCAGAACACCTACGCTCGGTTCGCAATAAACAACTGCACCTCCCAGTCGCGAACCATTTCAACTCCCCCTCCCATTCCTCAGACGACGTGTCCATCCTGGGCCTCCTGCAGTGCCACAATGATGCCACCTGAAGGTTGCAGGAACAGCAAACTCATATTCCACTTGGGAACCCTGCAGCCCCATGGTATCAATGTGGATTTCACAAGCTTCAAAATCTCCCCTCTCCCTACCGCATCCCAAAACCAGCCCAGCTCGTCTCCGCCTCCCTAACCTGTTCTTCCTCCCACCTATCCCCTCCTCCCACCTCAAGCCCCACCTCCATTTCCTACCTACTAACCTCATCCCGCCCCCTTGACCTGTCCGTCCTCCCTGGACTGACCTATCTCCTCCCTACCTCCCCACCTACACTCACCTTTACTGGCTCCATCCCCGCCTCTTTGACCTGTCTGTTTCCTCTCCGTCTATCTTCTCCTCTATCCATCTTCTATCCACCTCCGCATCCCCCTCTCTCCCTATTTATTTCAGAACCCCCTTCCCCTCCCCCATTTCAGATGAAGGGTCTAGGCCCGAAACGTCAGCCTTCCTGCTCCAATGATGCTGCTTGGCCTGCTGTGTTCATCCAGCTCTACACCTTGTTATCTCAATGTTTAACCTTAAATCAGTTACCCTTCCAAAGGACAAGCATTTTTCTACATACTTTTGAACTAACCTTTAAATTTATGGCTTTCGTTGCACAGTCAAAAATCTCCTTTGATGTTCTTGGATCTAAAAAGTACATATGCAAATAGTCATATTTTTCACATTGCTGTAGTGCATTCAAAGTCTACACCTCGGCATAATTTAAACAAGAAACTTACCTTCCTCAACAGATTTAGTGAAGTTTACCATAAGTGCTATTAACCCTCTAAGGCAGCCTGACACCACCAGAAGTTTTGGCTCTCTTGTTGCAGAGGTCATCTGAGGAGCGAGAAATTGCAAACACATTTTTAACAAAAGGCTTAACAGTTTTACAGCAAAAAGAAAATCAAGAATATCTTCTCCATTGACCTGTCTTAAAACACTGGCCTACCAATATATCTTACACCCCAAGCAGCAGATCGACTGAGGTACACCTCATTTATGTCCTTACAGGTCAATGTATCCCCCATTTGCCTTGGGAAAAGCTATGGGAGACTGGCAATACGTTGAAAACAGTGGCTAAGTATATCACCTTCAAAATTTATTTTTCTATACAATAACCAATGCAAAGACAAAGCAGAAGATAGGAAATTTTTACATATTGTGAAAAGAAGACTTTGAAGGGTAAAAACATCTAAAAATAGCAATGCTTAAAAACAAAATCATACATAAAAAAGAGAAGGATTTCAAACTCACCTGTATTTTCAATTCATTTAAGTAGGCACGATAAAGCTTTTCTGAATTATCAAGCATTTCAGTAGGTTGCACTTCTGCTAGAACACCCAACAGCTCATATACCTTCTCCAACACTGTGAAACAAGTCATTTAAAATAAATATTGATACAAATTTTTTTCCCTACAAATGCTAATATAAATAAATGTCTGTTAGGTTTATTAAAGAGTGTGAGACATATGGATTCCAGAATAAGTAAATGTGCCTATAGCCATTGAAGACCATAGACTGGTGTTTTATCAAATCTTATTCATTGAAGTGAGTGATATTTTCACGCTGGGAAATTGTACACTTTCCAATCATTTTTGTGTCACACTTGGCCATGTACCATGCCAAACATCCAATTCCACTTCAAAATAACACTGCCAGTTCTGCCGGCAATTAACATTCCTAAACCAATTATAGCGCTGATGAATTATAACATGGATCTCCGCTATCTTATCCTATACACGGTAAGCAAATCTCTGCAGGCTGCATCACCACCTCCTTTTGTATTGTCATGTCATCTTTATCCATCTGTCTTTATGATCTTTTACAGGAAGACTTGATCATTGTAACTATTCCTATGAAGGAATTGTAACTACCATACGTTATTTCCGAATGTTATTAACATTGAATTTCACCAGAGATCTTTGGAGGGTATTTGTTTGACATTTAATGGAAGAAACTGCCAGAAACAGAAGTTAAAACAGCCAAAATACAGCAGAGGTAGTGAAACTGACATATTTTGTTTTCCATTTCCATTCTCTCATTTTCTTAAAATATTACATGATGAAAATAGCAAGCGGCAGAAAATAATGTTTTAAGTTCTGCAGTTGCTTGCTAATAGTTATATGGTTATTCACAGTTTAAAAAGAAATACGATAGATCAGAAATATGTTGCCTTTTGTGCTTCTCTGAAAAATGATTACTATGAAATGAAAATAAACACACCTGTGTCTGGAAGTTTGCTCTTCTGTGCCAATTCTCCATAGAATTTATTGAACATGTCTCCGATTTTAAGTTCTTGTAGACAGACTTTACTGTGTAACAACTGAAATTTCATCTGAATGTTATTTACTTTTTTGATAAATTAAAAAAACAAAATACACTACAGCTATTCAAAGTGCTAAAGTTATATTTCAAGGTAGCTTTTAGCATTAGTAGACTTACACAAATAACAAGGGCTCTAAAACATCACTTTAATGGCTCAACATAATCAATGTCCTTGCACATGAATTCTGTATCAAATCTTACAACCAAAACAGTACCAATGGGTAATTTTAATTAGCGTTATGTGAAAGGCATTTAACACAAAATGTTTGTCATAGCATTGTGTTAACTCTTACACATTTAAATGGATTTTCCAAATGGTATGGCCAAACACAGCTTTCACTGCATTTGAGATGAACTATTACAGCACATTTAACAATAAAGGCCAACATTCAATTTGCCTTCCATATTATTAGCTGCTGAATTTAAATGCGAGCTTTAGTGAATCACGCACAAGGACGCCAAATTCCTCTGTGCTACAACTTCTTGCAGTCTTTTCAGATTTAAATAATATGCAGCTCCTCTATTCTTTGTGCTGAAGTACATAACCCTATATTTGTCCACATTTTGTGCCATCTGCCAAGTTTTACCCACTCACCTAACCTGTCTATAACCCTCTGTAGACTCTTTGAATCATCTTCACTACTTGCCTTCCCACTTTTTTTTGTCATTCATAAAGGTGGTGAGTATATTCACTTTTCTCACCCAAGTCATTGATATATATTGTAAACAACCAGTGGCACTTTCACTAGTTATAGGTTGCCATCTGAAAATGCTTCCTTTACCCCTCTTTTAGTCAATCCTCTATCCATACTAATATATTACCCCCAGCACCATCAGGTCTCGTATTATTAAGCAGCCTTATGGTGGTTCCTTATCAAATACCTTTTGGAAATCAAAATATATTACATCTACTGGTTCTCCTTTATTTATCCTGCTTGTTACCTCCACAAAAACCTGCAATAAACTTGACAGGCACAATTTCCCCTTAATGAAGATATGCTGACTCTGATTAATGATATGTATTTATAAATGCACTACTACATCCTTTATAATAGACTCTAATATTTTTCCAATGACATGTTAAAACTGGTCTTTCGTTGCCTATTTTTTGTCTCCCTTGTTTTTACGTAAGGGGGTGTATTAGCAGTTTTCCAATCCTTTCCGACTTTCCAAGGATTCTTAGAGGATTACTACCAGGGCATCCACTATCCTTTTAGCTGTCAGCCTTTAGCCCCATTTGTTTCTTTGGTACTTTTTCTCTAGTGATAATTGTTGAGTCTATCTGCTCCCCTCTTCGGCCCCTTAATTATTTAGCACTTCTGGAATTCTATTCATGTCCTCTACCACGAAGATTGTTGCAAAATATTTATTCAACTCCCTTGCCAGTTCCTGGTTTCCAATTATTATTTCACCAGCCTCTTTCTCAAGAGGCCTACATTCACTCTGGCCTCTCTTTTCCTTTCTCTATATTTAAAGACGTTCTTTTATATTATTTGGTCATTTGTTCTCATAGTTTGTTTTCTCCCTCTTTATTATTTTTGAACATCTTTTAAAATTTTCTCAATCCCCAGTTTACCACTAATCTTTGTCACATTGGATGATTTTTCATTCAATTGGATACTACCCTTAACCTCCTTGGTTAACCATGGTCTGTTCATAGATTTTCTAGAGCCCTTCCTCATTGGGATATATCTTTATTGTGAGTCATGAACTATCTTTGTATTCATCTGCCATTGTTCCTCAACAACCTTTTCTGCTAAGCCCCTTTTTCTAGTCCACTCCAGCCGAATTCATCCCTCATCCCTATTTATTTATACGCAATTGGGTCTAGCACATTTGAATCTGACCCAGGTTTCTCACTCTCAAACTGAATGTCAAATTCTACCATGTTATGGTCACTCTTACTCTTTCATTAAACCTCCTTCATAACTGAGTATCAGATGCAAACTAGACTGATTTTTATTTGGATCAACAACATATTGTTTTAGGAAACTGTCCTGAATACACTCTATGTATTCTTCCTCATTGGTTTTCTTTGTCAATTTGATCTTGAGAATCTAAATGACGATGAAAATCAACCATTGTTCATGCAATGCCTTTTTTATATATCCTAATTCTATTTTTATTTATGCTCTGTCTGACAAAGCAGCAACTTTTTGGGGATCTATGAGCTGTTTCCACTCCCTAAGCACCTCCATCTGGATTCTACATAATCCAATCCAACATCATGTCCTGTTTCATTCTTATTCCAACTCATACAAACAAAGCTACCACAGCACCCTTCCCTTCCTGCCTTTCAAAAAGTCACATACCCCTGAATATTCAGTTCCCAACTTTATTCTCCTTGTAACCACGTCTCCATAATGGCTATGAGACCATATCCATAACCTCTATTTGTACTATTTAATCATTTGTTTTGATCTGAATTCTGCACGCTTTTAAGTAAAGAGCCATTAAATTTGCCTTTTTACCATTTCTTTCCCTTTGACCCAATTTGCTTTTGTTTTCTTATGGTTGTACACACCATCCCTCCTGTCCCACTCTGGGTTTCATTATCAAAATAGCTGCCATACTCTTTTGCCTTGAAAGCCTGTATAACACCTCCTACGCACCCACTCTAATTAGTTCAAAGACCTCGCTGCACCCCTCGATATTCGATTCAGTGGGACTCTCATCCCAAGCCAAGCCACCCTGAAACTTGACTTCTCCAGTATTACCATTAACTCTGATCATAACATTTAGTGTTCCACGGTCCATTATAGAAGTAAAATCTATATTGCCTCCAACCTCATCGTTTCCCAACCCCACACCGCCTGCTTCTATCTCCTTCCCAAAATCCACAAACCTGACTGCCCTGGTCGACCCATTGTCTCCGCCTGCTCCTGCCCCACCAAACTTGTCTTTACTTATCTCGACTCCATTTTCTCCCCCTTGGTCCAGCAACTCCCCACCGACGTCCGTAACACCACCGACGCCCTCCACCTCCTCCAAAACTTCCGATTCCCTGGTCCCCAACACCTCATCTTTACGATGGACGTCCATTCCCCATGCAGATGGCCTAAAGGCCCTCGCTTCTTCCTGTCCCACAGGCCCGACCAGTCCCCCTCCACTGACACCCTCATCCGCTTAGCTGAACTCGTCCTCACCCTTAACAACTTCTCTTTCAATTCCTCCCACTTCCTACAGACAAAGGGATGGCCATGGGTACCCGCATGGGCCCAAGCTATGCCTGCCTCTTTGTAGGCTACGCGGAACAATCCCTCTTCCGTACCTACACTGGCCCTAAACCCCACCTCTTCCTCCATTACATTGATGACTTTATCGGCGCTGCCTCGTGCTCCCACGAGGAGCTCGAACAGTTCATCCACTTCACCAACACCTTCCACCCCAACCTTACGTTCACCTGGACCATCTCTGACACCTCGCTCTCCTTCCTGGACCTCTCCGTTTCCATCTCTGGCAACCACCTGGAAACCAATATCCATTTCAAGCCCACCGACTCCCACAACTACCTAGAATACACCTCCTCCCACCTACCTTCCTGCAAAAATGCCATCCCCTATTCCCAATTCCTTCACCTCCGCTGCATCTGCTCCCAGGCTGAGGCATTCCACTCCCGAACATCTCAGATGTCCTCGTTTTTCAAGGACCGCAACTTCCCCCGCTCAGTGGTCGAGAATGCCCTCCACCATGTCTCCCGCATTTCCCGCAACTCATCCCTCACATCCCCTCCCCACAATAACAACCAAAACAGAATCCCCCTCATCCTCACATACCACCCCACCAACCTCCGGATCCAACGCATCATCCTCCGACACTTCCGCCATCTGCAATCCGACCCCACCACCAAAGACATTTTTCCCTCCCCACCCTTATCTGCTTTCCGGAGGGACCACTCTCTCCGTGACTCCCTTGTCCGCTCCACACTCCCCTCCAGCTCCACCACACCTGGCACTTTTCCCTGCAACCGGAGGAAGTGCTACACCTGCCCCTACACCTCCCCCTTCACCCCCATCCCAGGCCCCAAGAAGACCTTCCACATCAAGCAGATGTTCACCTGCACATCTGCTAATGTGGTATACTGTATCTGCTGTTCCAGATGTGGCCTCCTCTACATCAGGGAAACCACGTGGAGGCTTGGGGACCGCTTTGCGGAACACCTACGCTCGGTTCGCACTAAACAACTGCACCTCCCAGTCGCAAACCATTTCAACTCCCCCTCCCATTCCTTAGACGACGTGTCCATCCTGGGCCTCCTGCAGTGCCACAATGATGCCACCCGAAGGTTGCAGGAACAGCACCTCATATCTCGCATGGGAACCTTGCAGCCCAATGATATTAATGTGGACTTCACAATCTTCTAAATCTCCCCTCCCCCTACCGCATCCCAAAACCAGCCCAGCTTGTCCCCGTCTCCCTAACCTGTCCTTCCTCCCACCTATCCCCTCCTCCCACCTCAAGCCCCACCCCCATCTCCTACCTACTAACCTCATCCCGCCCCCTTGACCTGTCCGTCCTCCCTGGACTGACCTAGCCCCTCCCTAACTCCCCAACTACACTCACCTTTACTGGCTCCACCCCCGCCTCTTTGACCTCTCTGTCTCCTCTCCACCCATCATCTCTTTTATCCATCTTCTATCCGCCTCCCCCTCTCTCCCTATTTATTTCAGAACCCCCTTCCCCTCCCCCATTTCTGATGAAGGGTCTAGGCCTGAAACGTCAGCCTTCCTGCTCCTATGATGCTGCTTGGCCTGCTGCGTTCATCCAGCTCTGCACATTGTTGTCTCGGATTCTCCAGCATCTGCAGTTCCTACTGTCTCTAGATGAGAAGTCAACCTGTTTATCTAGAATTGTTGAGTCATAGAGTCACACAGCACGGAAATAGACCCTTCAGTCCAACCAGTCCAATGCTGAACATAATCCCAAATGAAACTAGTCCTACCTGCCTGATCCTGTCCTATATCCCTCCAAATCTTTCCTATTCATGTATATTGTACCCACATCCACCACTTCCTCAGGAAGTTCATTCCACACGTGAAGCACCCTCGGTGTAAAAAAATTGCCCGTCATGTCTTTTTAAATCTCTCTCCTCTCACCTTAAAAATGTTCTCCCTAGTCTTGAAATTCCTAGGGAAAAGACAACTACCACTAACGCTATCTATACCTCTTATTATTCTGTAAACTTCTACCAGGTCACCTCTCAACCTCCTAGCCTCCAGTGAAAGAAGTCCCAGCCTATCCACCCTTTCTTTATAACTCAAACCTCGAAGAGTTGAATTTGAACGAGAACAGGAAGAACATTATCTGTTATTCTCTGAGTACTGCTATGGAAAATTTACAGTACAACTGAAATTGGTACACAATTTATCCAATAATGCAGTGTTTCCCAAGGATTGCACTGAATTATCATCCGAAATCGTGTGATTGAATGCATAATCTTCTAAACCAGAAGGAGCCAATTTAACTAAACCAATATTAACATATTTATGTTCATCACACCTAAATGAGATGATGCATGTCTAGCGTCAAAGATTAACATTCATTAACTATAATCCATACTTAGTATTTTTCAAAAGAGATTCTTTAAAAATCAAATAGCTGATTGCCCGCGCAGTCCTAACAATGAATCGAATGAGAAAAAATGATCCTACCACGAGGAGGAGGTCTAAGGCAGCAACCTTACATTTTGCAGCCCTTTCCTTGGTGTACATCACAAGACACACATCCTAAAGAAAAGACAATAAACATTCATAATTCTCTTTTTCACACAATCACACATTTTCATAGTATTCCAGTATTCAAGCAGATAATAATGTCTCAAGACTTTCCTGTTTTTCTTCAATTCACTGTATTTATAACGCAACCAAAGAGATTGTTGCGCAATCTGAAAATTCTTCCAAAACACAGCGTAGGCATGCAGTAATGGTGGGACAGCTTCCTGCTCAGACATTTGATGGAAAAGACATTGGAGCCTCTACAACCATGAGCTCCAGGCTACAACCAGAATGCAAAAATGCAGGTGGTCACAGCAACTCGGACTCCCAAGTAAACAATAATACACCATCATTAAAAATCTAACACCATTACTCAGGACATTTCCAAGACATGAACAAAACATTTCAAGAAAAGAAACTGAAACATGCACATTCTATTTTAGCAGAGGTGACAAGAACAGATCCATTTCATTAACAGAAACATTTTCTGACATTTAGAAAATTGAATTATCTAGGCTTAGTAATTTATATCTGTAATTTTACAGACACAAACTGTAGCAGCCTCATGGCAGCTAAAATGCAGATAGATTGCTAACTTGGCCAAACAGCAAGGGATGATGGGTACATTGGCCAACTCTGAAATCACAAAACCGAGACACCAGACACAATGCACATACTGCAACCAGGTGCTAATGACGTTAGCATAAGTTAAAGTCAACAGTTATTCTGGACAGACATAACCCAACAATTTATCCACCAAACAAAGGACAGCTCAGACAGAAAGGCACTGAGTCCTGCTACGCAAACCACTACCAGTAGCATGCCATCTAAATGGTTGATTCTAGTTTCAAACGATTAAGTGTACCTCTCTGAAGGCCAGTACTACAGAAAGTTCCAGAAAACCATCTAAAAGGTATAAAAACAGTGTTCACCTGCAGACCTTCATCTTGGAAGCTCTCAGAATCTCTTGGAATCATCTGAGGCTTCTTGCCCTTTTAGCTAAGATCAAGTGTAGTTTTGTTCTTACCTGGCAGGAGAGACACCTTGATTAAGTTGCGAGTCATCACAGCTATTGAGATCATCGCTGGATCGAGATTGTGATTGGACATTGGAGAATCATTGGTTGAGCTGACCTGCTATTGGTTGATTTTTATGCTGGCTTCAGCCTAAGGACAGTTCCCGGAAAAGCCAACCTAGAGCTATGGCCTTAGCAACCACCCGTGCCCCAGGCCAGGGAGTCCAGAATACAGTCAGGGTGACTGTCAAGAAGGTGGAGGAAGGATCACCTGTCGACTGGATGTTCTTCGTGACGAGAGTCCTCTTGGATTTCTATGGGTTCCAACCTGCAGATGTTTCCTGCCTGCAGGGAGGCTTTGACCTGCAGGCCTCCCCTGCCTGGAATAGTCACCCCTCTCAGGCTCTCATCCTTCCTGACGGACTCAGCAAAAGGCTCTACACAACACACAAACAAGGCAGGAGAGTGTCAGTCCTGCCTGATACCAGATCTGATTGGGAAGCTTTCTGACCTCCACCCATTAATTGAGACTGCACCAACGATGTTGGTGTAGAGCAGTCGGATCCAATTGCAGATACCCTCCTCAAAGCCTATCTTGGAAAGAACATCTCTCATGTACGTGTGCAGTATCCTGTCGAAGGCCTCCTCCTGATTCAAGCTGATGAGGCAGGTGTCCACACCCCTGTCCTGTACATAGGTGACCGTATCCCTGAGGAACATGAGGGTCTCAGTGATCTTCCTGCCCGGCACAGCACAGGTTTGGTCAGGGTGAATTACTGATCCCACAGCAGACCTGACCCAGTTGGCGATAACCTTAAAAATGAGTTTATAGTCTGCTTTCAGCAAAGATATTGGCTGCTGCAATTGGATCTGACTGTTCTACACCAACATTGTTAGCACAGTTTCAATCAATGGGTGGAAATCAGAAAGCTTCCCAATCAGATCCGGAGTCAGGCAGGGCTGCCTACTCTCTCCTGCCTTATTTATGTGTTGTATAGAGCCTTTTGCAGAGTCCATCAGGCAGGATCTGAGCCTGAGAGAGGTGACTATTTCAAGCAGGGGGGCCTGCAAGTCAAAGCCTTCCTGTACATGGATGATGTTGTCATTTTCTTCTTGGATCTGTTGTCAGTGCACAGACTCACGAACATCTGTGACCAGTTCAACCTGGCCTTGGGGCAAGAGCGAGGCCATGTTCTTTGCGAACTGAGCCAACTGATCCTTCATTCCCTTCACCGTCAGGACAGATTACCTGAAGGTGCTGGGAATATGGTTCAGAGGGGCCGGGACGTGCACAAAATTTCTGCAGGAACGCATCACCAAAGTGAAGCTGAAACTGGTCCTTTGGGACCATTGCTCCCTCTCCAATGTGGGTAAAACCTGGTCATCAGGTGTGAGGCACTCTCTCTGTTGATGTACATAGCACAGGTTTAGCCCATTCCCCCAAAACTGTGCTGTTTCAGTCACCTGAGCCATCTTCTGTTTCATCGGGAAGCCTAAGATAGATTGGGTCTGCACGTAGAAAACTCTAGATAATGAGGCCGCATCAAGCTGTGCGTAGACCCTCGGTACGCAAACACCAAGTGTCACTACGTACCTGTCCCTGGTATTGCAAAGGATGGGACTGGCCTCGCTGCTGCAGAACGCTCCAAGCTGTTCCAGATCACCTGCCCTTCATAGAGAAATTACAAAGAAAACACCTTTGACCACAAGTCCATCAGGAAGTGGTCAGCATGTAGCGTCCTCGAGACCCTGCAGGAAAAGGAGAAGGTAGATCCCAGCGTGTGGATCCCTGAGCAGACTGTCAAAGTCATTTGACAGAATGCCTCATCACGAGAACTTTCCAAGAAGCACTAAGATATCACTTGGCTTGTAGTGAGAAGGGCACTACTTTCTCAGGCCCTTTATGTACACCCGGTCAGCCTGTACCACTGCATGCAGCACTCGAAGTGGCTGCGGAGGGGGTGAGACTGTCACACATCACCTTCTGGAATGTGCCTATGCAAAGGAAGTCTGGAGAGAAATGCAACAGTTTGTGTCGAGGTTCATCCCAAGCAGCTCCATGACATGGGACTCTGTGCTGTACCATCTGTTCCCCGGGTTGCACACCAAGACAAACATCAACTGTGCCTGCAGGACCATCAACAAGGTGAAACATGCCCTTTGGTCTGCCTGAACTTTGGTGGTCTCCCAGAACAAAGAGTTGACCCCGGCTGAGTGTTGCAGACTGGCGCATTCCAAGGTCCAGGACTTTGTGCTGAGAGACACACTGAAGCTTGGGGCAGCGGGGAAAGACCACTGCTGAAGGTAAATGGGGGTCTGTTCGATTGTCGGACCCTCCTAGTGTGCCAAAAATATGT
Source organism: Rhincodon typus (assembly GCF_021869965.1). Classification (NCBI taxonomy): domain Eukaryota; kingdom Metazoa; phylum Chordata; class Chondrichthyes; order Orectolobiformes; family Rhincodontidae; genus Rhincodon; species Rhincodon typus. The sequence goes on along the minus strand of NC_063335.1, from coordinate 67,705,458 downwards.
AAATATAGTGATGCATGTGTAAGAGAGGTCTTTGGTTTTGTGAATAGTCAAACTCCACTGTTTGTGTTTACTTGATTTGCAACTGTGCAGAACCAAACAGCTTTTGTGTCAATGTATGTATACAAAGATTTTTTATGACTAAAGATTATTTTTGAAATTTAAAAAAACACCTTCGAAGGAGACCAGCTGACCATCCAGAGAGAGAAAGGAAGAATACAGCTTCGCAGACGCAAAGACAGAGTCACAGAGAGAGCGACTGCGTAAATTTACAAGAGACTCGGGAAGTATAGTAACCTTAAGGGGCCAAACAGGATTAGGGATAATATGTTTCATATTAACGATTATTGCAACTTTTTTCCTAATATAAAGTGGGACTGTTTTGTTTTGGTAGCGGCTTGTAATCATACTGATTTGACTGCTTCGGTATTGACACACCTGGGCAAATTCATTCATAACATTATGGTCAGAGTCGGCTGTAACTTGTTTAAAGAGACACCAGACAACAAACTAAATTTCCAGAGGTATGACTGTGAAACACTTCACAATCAACTAAATTGATGCTTCCTATTTCAAAATTGAGGTACTCCTGTAGATACCTTGGTTTTGTTGGTGAACCTTCATATTCACAAAGGTCAGCAGATCACATCTTTACTTCTAAATTCATCAGGTGACTCCTTATGCACTATTTATTAATGTTCAGGTTATATTTACACTCTAAACTGCTTAGTTACACTATGGAGTGTTTCACAGCAACTTCCCACACCGTAAAAATTAAAGTTATTTAAAAAGACTCTAAAACCAAAGCTGATTATTTTCATTCTCTAAGCATGCTGCCAAACTACACACATCCTGTTATACTTAACTGAGTGCATATTCACAGGTTCGTTCAGAAATTGCAAGACTGAAATCCCTTACCTTGATGTCAAGAGCATATGGTCCGACTGTCTCTTTAATCTTTTCAACAAATGCAGTAATTAACTTCAAAACTTCTTCTCTACAATCCCGAAACTGGAAGTCAAATGAGAGTTTCTAAGTATATTACATAATATATTTTTAAAACTAAAAACTGTTAAGAACAGATTTAGCAGTTGGTTTTGTAAATAGTCAAACTCCAATGTTTTGTTTATTTGATTTGCAACTGTGCAGAACCAAACTGCTTTTGTGTCAATGTATATATACAAAGATTTTTTATGAATAAAGTATATTTTTGAAATTTAACAAAACACCTTCGGAGGAGACCAGCATGACGAGAGGCAGAGACCAGCTGACCATCCAGAGAGAGAAAGGAAGAATACAGCTTCGCAGATGCAAAGACAGAGTCACAGAGAGACAGAATCCACATTTAGGAAACTGAAGGTTCTGAATTCAAATCTCACTCCAGGGACTTGAGCGCAAAACCTAGGCTTACACTTCAGTGAAGCAGGAGCAAATTACTGCACATGCTGGAATCTGAAAACAAAAATTGCTGGAGATCATAGCATGTCAGGCAGCATCCATGGAGAGAAAGCAAGCTAATGTTTTGAGTCTCGATGACTCTTCATCAGACTCTGATGATCTCCTGCATTTTTTGTTTTCACCTCAGTGAAGTATTGGGGGAGTACTGCATAATCAGCTTTCAAATGCCAAATTAAATCAAGGACAAACACAGAAAATGCTGGAGAAACCTAACAGGGTAGTACCATCGATGGATACAGAAACAGTTAGCATTTTGAGTTCAGTGTGATTTTTCCTCAAAACTTCTGAAGAAGGCTCACACTGAACTCAAAACATTAACTCCGTTTTTCTGTCTTCACAGATGCTGCCAGACCTGCTGGGTTTCTCCTACATTCTCTGTATTTGTTTCAGATTTCCAGCATCTGCAGTATTATACCTTTATTAGTTAAATGAGGCCTTGCCTGCTCTTTCAGTTGGATATAAAAGATTCTGTGGCTTTATCCTGAAGAAGGGGAGGCAATGGTCTAGTGCTATTATTGCTTGACTGTTAATCCAGAGACCCAGGTAATGTCCTGGGGACCCAGGTTCAAATCCGTACAGCATATGCTGAAATGTGAATTCAATAAACATCTGGAATTAGGAGTTTAACGAAGACCATGAATCCATTGTCAATTGTCAGAAATACTAACCTGGTCCACTAACGTCCTTTAGGGAAGGAAACTGTCATCTTTATCTCGTCTGGTCTGGCCTAGCCTACATGTGACTCCAGACCCTCAGTAATGTGGTTGAGTCTTAACTGCCCCCTGGGCAATTAGTGATGGGCATAAATGCTGGCCTAGTCAGTGATGCCCTCATCCTAGAAATGAATATTAGAAAAAAGCTGGTTCTTCTGGTGCCCTGGTTAATATTAATCTCTAAAAGAGATTACCTGGTTAGTACCACACTGCTGTTTGTAGGAGGTTGCCACATTTCCTAAATTGCAGCTAATAACACAGGCTATCAGGCTCTTCGGCAAATTCAGCATTTATGAAAGGCGTTACATGAATACATAGCTTTCCTTGATGGAAAACTTACCTCTTCATTGCTTAGTGATTTTCGAAGTAAGATCAATAGCCCTTTATCCTTTGAGAACACCAATGAACTGTGTAGGGCTGCATATAAACAAAGGAAATGTGAGAATACTCTATCAAAAGAAACACAAATTATTCATCACAGAAAAGTACGTGCATTCATTTGAAAAATGACAAGAGTTGTTAGTATTAGCGGAGTATTTATCCTAACTTTGAAACATTCAATCAACTTACTCAGTATTGTAATAGCAAATTAGGGTTTAAGGAAAATTTTAATTCATCAGTGCAACTACAGACAGCTTTGTCAACAAGTCGTAGTTACAAACTGTTGTATCAATGTTGTATTTTGCGGTAATATTGGTGAATCACTTTCCAATAGTCACCATCAGTTGCCTCAGGTAACTGCTGAAGCACTCCTAGCTATTTACTGATGTTTCTTTGATCTAATGTTATGATACTGGCTGATGGTATTACAGGTCAAGTCAGATTCCAGAATGAAACCTGGCTTGTTCAGTCATAATTATGTTTTTTTTGTTTAATTAGTTACCCTGGTAATAATTCACAAACATATTCACACAAGGATTTTTTTTTTTAAATAACAGAGTTTGTTACAAAAGAAATAAATAGACAATCCAAATATCTGCATATAGAAAGAAGTTAGAATGATTTTAAATTATGCAGCAAAACAATGTTTCAACCTGTTTCCCAACACTATGCATTATAGAAACTCGAGTCCAGTGAAATTACAGTACTCTCCAAACTCCTCACATTTTCTTCACCATGGACTGTGGGGACAACTCAATGAGTCCTTTTCAAATCTGTCGACATGAACTTTTCCACAAATATGACAGCCTAAACAACTTTAATTTCCTGCAGATTTCTAACTAAACTCTCCTGGTGTTAAAGTTTTACCAATTAAACCTTTCAGCTAAGGTGACTTATCCCCTGAGATAATAGGAACTGCAGATGCTGGAGAATCTGAGATAACAAGGTGTAGAGCTGGATGAACACAGCAGGCCAAGCAGCAT
>NC_063335.1:67592943-67701526 GCF_021869965.1 Rhincodon typus | reverse complement strand
TGACTTATTCCCTGAATTGGCCTGAACTACTTCCGAGAGAGAAACTAAACTTACTTCTAAACTCAACAATGATGCCCTCCAAATGGAATTAAAAACTTTCCCGCTCCTAGATTCCTCTGAACTGAAAACAAAACAAAACACTACATGTTTCTCCTACCTGCCAGAGACAAAAGGTATAAATGTCCTTCCATCAACACTACAAGAGGTCTGCAGTCACTTGCTTTCTGACAAAATACTAAAGTTATTCACTGTTCCAGAAGCATGCTGACCTAGCCCTTTTTAAAAAAATCTTCACAGTAGTAACCAACATCCAAAAGCCCCACTACTACCCTATCTACAAACATCTTATCAAACTTCTCACATTGTCAATTGTCATTTCACTTCAACAAAAAATTGATAGATACATTTATTTAAAAAAAGGGGCTGTTCATACATTTCAAAGAGTGAATGAAATGAGTTTCCCAAATTCAGTACAGTAGCAAAGACCAAATGTTGTAAACTCACATCAAGCTAAATCATTAGTCTCTGTCATATAATGAAAAAACATGGGTTAGAACCCCAGGTCCCCAGACTCACTTTTCAACTGCAGACAGTGAGAGGAATATGGTGTTATTTTCCCAGCAGAAATGGGAAATATTAGTGTTTCATATTATTCCACTCTCACATTTTTCAGTGGCCTGTTGCAGAGCAAGAAGGGTATGAAACAGGAGAAAACAGCAGTAGATCCTCTAACGATGTTTTACAGGGAGATATACTGGTCCTGGCCATAATAAAGATGATTAGATAGATGACAAAAGGAAGAGTTTAGAAAAACAGCAGGCAATTAGCAAGAGAGAAAAACATTGATGGAGTGGGATCCTCAGGGTAAGACTGAAGCAACTGCCAACTTTGCCACCACCAAGGGAACGAGACACTGTGAAGAAGGACAGTGCCACCTCAAAAGACAATTTCTGATGGAACCAAAGAAATCTATTCTGCTGTTGCTATATAATATTGGATAAAAGGCTGGCTAATAGCACCACAGGACAACAAGTAGAAGTAGACTATTCAGATCACTGAGTCTGTTCCGCTATTCAATGAGATTACAGCAGATGTGTTAATCCTCAAATTCACTCTCCTGCCTTTTCCCCATAAACCATCCCAGCCTTGAATATACTTAATGACCCAACCTCGACAGCCCCTTGCTGCAAAGAATTCCACAGATTCACTACCATCAAGAGAAGAAATTGGACAGAGCAGTAGATGTTGTTTACTTGGACTTTAGTAAAGCCTTTGATAAGGTTCCACATGGTAGAGTTAATTAGTAAAGTTAGATCACATGGAATTTAAAGTGAGCTTGCCAACTGTATACAAAATTGGCTTGACGATAGGAGACAGAGGGTGGTGATGGAGAATTGTTTTTCAGACTGGAGCCTCATGACCAACGATGTTCCACAGAGATCAGTACAGGATCCACTTTTGTTTGTCATTTATGTAAATGTTTTGGATGAGAATATAGGAGGCATGGTTAGTATGTTTGTGGATGACACCTAAATTGGTGGTGTAGTGGACAGTGAAAATTATCTAGGATTACAAACAAACCTTGATCAATTGGGTTTGTGGGCTGAGTAGTTAATTTGAATAAATGCGAGGTATTGTATTTCGGTAAAACAAAGCCAGGGCTTATAGAATTAATGGTACACCCCTAGGTAGAGAGACCTAGGGGTTCAGGTGCATAGTTCTTTGAAAGTTGCGTCACAAGAAGGCATTTGACACGCTTGTCTTCATTGCTCAAACCATTGAGTATAGGAGTTGGGATATCAAGTTGAGATTGTACGGGACATTGGTGAGGTCTCTTCTGGAATAGTGTGCCCACTTCTGGTCACTCCGCTATTGGAAGGATATTATTAAGTTGGAGAGGGTTCAGAAAAGATTTACCAGGATGTTGCCAGAAATTGAGCGTTTGAGTTATAAAAAATAGGCTGGGACTTTTTTTTTCCACTGGAGCACAGGAGGTTGAGGGGTGATAGATAAAGTGGATAGCAAGGGTCTTTTCCATAGAGTGTGGGAGTTTAAGACTAAGGGGTGTTTTTTTAAGGTGTGAGGAGAAAGTTTTAAATAGGGCATAAGGGGCAACTTTTTTTTTTACAGACAGTAGTTCGTGTGTGTAATGAACTACCAGATCAAGTGGTGAAAGCAGGTAGTTACAACATTTAAAAGACATTTGGATGAGTACATGAATAGGAAAGATTTAGGGGGATATGGACTAAATGCAGGCAAGTGGGACTAATTTAGTTTGGGAACATGGTTCACATAGACTAGTCAGACGGAACGGTCTGATTCCATGCTATACAACTCTGTCTCTGAATTAAAGGGGCATCCCATTACTCTCAGATTATGGCCTCTGATTTTAGACTCTCCGACAAGAGGAAACAACCTCTTAGCATCAACCCTGTCAAACACTAACCCCCTCCCAAACTTGCATCCAAACCTGATGTCCATAAACAATCAGAGCAATGATGAAAAGGAGAAAAGCAATGAAAATTTGGGCTGCATAGCATACACACAGGAACAAAGCCAAATGAGATGCAAAGTTAGAGAATGGTAAAGGATAGTTAACTACGGTCACAAACTACAGGGGTCATTGGTGTCACAGACCAACATAATCACAAGTTTTGAGCATTGTGAAAGTGTGACTGAAGGAATTCAAACAAAAAACTAAGGTTGAGGGGTGAGAAGTCACATGAACATATGAAGTAGCAGATGACACTATTCAGTCCTCAGGCCTATTCAATATGATCGTGGCTGATATATTTGCATTTTGAATTCCACATTCCCATCTACTCCTTTGATTCCCTGTGTAACAAGAATCTATTGCTGCCTTTACTCAATTACTCCACGTCTACCACCTTCTGAGCCTGTGTTTCAAGTTACAACCTCACCCGCAAAAAAATTCTTTGCATCTCTGTCCTAAAAGAGTGACCTCTAATTTTAAAATAGTGCCTCCAGTTCTGGATTCATCCACAAAAGTAGATATCTTTTTCACACCCACCTTGACAACACCATTCAGGATTTTAAGATAGTCACTTTTTACTCTTCTAAATTGCAGTGGAAACAAGCCCAGGCTGTCCAACCTATCATTCACTGCTTCTAGCTATCAATATTGCAAACAACAAACAATACTCTATCAATATTGTAAACTTCCTCTAAACAGTTTCCAATGCATTTTCATCCTTCCTTAAACAAGGAGACCAAACCTGCACTCAGAATCCTGAGAAGTCATCTCATCAATGTCCTGTATAAAGTGTTACATCTTTACATTTGCGCTGAATTCCTCTCATAACAAAGGATAACATCCATCTAACCTTCTTGATTATGTGCAGTACCAGCATTATAGCTTTTTGCAATTGATGTACTTGAACACATGGATCTCCCTGCACCTCAGATTTCTGCAGTCATTCTACATCTAAATAATATTTTATTTTTTTTCTTTCTTCCTGCTAAAAAGTGAACTTCACATTCTCCCTTATTATATGCCACCTGTCATAATTTTGCCAGTCACTCAACTACATACATCCTTCTGCATACTCCTCACATTTTCTTTACAACATATTTCCAAGTATCTGTCTAAATCAAATAATTTATGATGGAGTAATCAAGAGCAGACTCTTGAAGAGACAAGTGGTAAGACTTTAAAAAGGAGGGGAGCTGCCAACTGAGTGATTACCAGATCAAGGAACAAAAAATTGTGTCTTGGTGATAGACATGGATGTGGAAATGCTACTTTGTGATACGGAACAGGACTTTTGGCCTGATATGGGAATGCAAATAGGCTAGCAGAGGGAAGTGCGTTGTAATGTCCCATCACCACTTGGTGAGCCTATTTGCTAGACTCAGAGCCATTTTCCTGGAGGTCATTGTAGGTAGTATGGAAGGAAATGGAGGCAGAAATATTCAGTCAGACTCAGAACTCTGGGGGCAACTGAAGCACACTTGCTACCTGGAGATGGTCATCCAGTGGCAGACCAGGGGGCACCATTCCTGCCAGACTTTGAGGTTGACTCTTACTGCCTGCCTGGCCACAACTGCAGCAGCAAACCACCTTATAGAAGGATACCTTATATATTCCAGGCTTATGATTCAGCAGCTGCAACCTTTCTTTTACTTTTTGTTCCCTATGTTGATTCAGCTATGCAAATAGAGGTTCTCCTTATATCCCTCAAGTGCAACAGTGGGCTATAGCAGCTTGCGTGCTGATGGGCCTACAGTAAACCCTCCTAAATGTACTTTGGTCACTACTTGGCCAATAAGGCAAATCCACGTCAAGTTGCTGCTTCCAACACAGTGCATGAGTAGTGCTGCAGTTGATCTCAAGTGTTGGGTCCTGACCCACAAAACAAAATCTTGGCCCAAAATTCTGGGCTGGAAATAATAAAACATCGAAGGATCGAGGAAGTGAGAGCAAAAGGAAAGCTCAGTGGCTGAGCCAGCTATAAGGATAATTTCCATCTTGAAATGAAATCTGTAAACTCTTGCTATGGGGTGTTGAACATCAGATCAACGGAGTTAAATAGGATGGTTTGGAGGAGGTAGTTTTGTTGTTCTGTCTGGGATTTCCTTCACCATCATTGACAAACGATGATGCATATAGAAAGGGAGATGTGGTGTCATGAAAAGTCAAAACACTGCCAATGTCTAGATCTGCCTCAATACAATCAAACCTGTCTTTTTAGATCATGATATGAAAATGGAAACTGCACTGGGGAACAAAGTTATCAGACTGTGGAAATCAGTGTGTGCGTGAAGTCAGCAAAACGAGAAATAGCAAGTAGACTTGGTAGATAGTGACAGCAGGGCAGCAACAGCAATTCCGACACAAAGTACCTGGGGAAGTCCAGGTAGCTTGGGAGAAAAGGGGGTTGGCCAAAATGTTGGCCAGGAAGCTCAGTGTAGGGAGTATTGTCAATAATTGAAAAGTAAAGGACAAGGAGGCTTTTTTTGTGGATTATCCAGTGAATTAACAAATAACAAGAGTTGGACACAATAAGCTGTTCTGTATTTACAATTCTTTATTTCAAAATCGAAATGAAAATTTCAACTCCAACATTTTTCTTTCCAGATTTCTCATTCTACAACCTCTCCCCAACCTGAAATTTGTGCTCAATTCCACCATTCAGCCTTTAAAGCTGCACTTCACCTACTTTCAGACCCTCTCAAATATCATGCGGAGCATAATACTAAAAGGAAATAAAGGGAATAATCTGGGGAAGAGGGGTGTTTGATTTTCCATCTCCACTTTGAGGTGCTGGCTTCTATTTTGCACCCGCTACATCAGCAAATTAAGACCAGCCAACATGAAAACTTTACACATGGGAACAGACTACACAAGCCAACTAATACAGATTTATACGTAATGTTCCTCCACAAAGCATGCATGAAATTATTTCACAGTAGGGGCTTACAGAAATACACGAAATAACATGCTATCACTTAATCTTTGAAAAAGAATAACGTTTACTATTTCGGTGTGACAATGTCACTCGAGTTCTGACTGGGTTAACACATGATAAAAACAAATTCAATTTGACAAGAACACTTTTTTTGCTTTACCAACATCCTAAACATACCACTTAGGTTGAGATGAAAAACTACCTTCGCAATTTTGACAACTATAGTCAACTCAGTTCAGAGCTGTATAATTCATGCATTTAGCACTAAATTCTTAGTTCACTACTATTTTGATAATTCGTTAGATAATTTAAATATTACCAAAAATAACTCAACAAAAACCATAATGTACTTTTAATATGATTGCTCAGATATTATTTTGTTAATCCAATGTTAAATTCTGGGGAACTGTAATATAAAGTGGTAAAACAAAGATCAATATCCATAAATTTACTTTGAAGCTGACTCAGATAACAGCAGATAAAATACCACAACCACTTATACCTTTCATAGAATACGACAAAGACTTGAAAACCAGCTGATGCCAAATAAACCTGTTTTGACCCCCTTTTTTGTTCCATTTCTACAACTGAAGCATGAGTAAATTTCAAAAACTAACATTTACTGCTTTTTTTTTGCCATAAACCAAAGTAATTTTAGGGCAATTTAAAAAAATTAAAATAAATCTAAATACTCCCAGGCCCAATTTCAATAGCTGAATCTAGTCCATTTGTACTTGAATCACTGAAACAACCATTGTCTTTAATTGTACTGCCAAATATGGCCAATTTTCTGGGAAGTGGCAACCTCATACTGCTGCCTCACAGCACCAGGGACCCCGGTTCAATTCCACCTTCAGGTGACTGTGTGGAGTTTGCACGTTCTCCCCATATCTGTATGGGTATGCTCCGGTTTTGTCCCACGGTCTAAAGATGCACAGGTTAGGTGGATTAGCCATGGGAAATGCAGAGTCACAGGGATATGGTGGGGGTGGGTGTGGCACTCTTCAGAGAGTCAGTGTGGACTTAATTCTTAATTTCACTTTTCTTCCTTTCTCCCAAAGGCACTGGCTGCTGCTTGGATAGCTATTCCCATCCAATTGACCATTCCTCCAAGAATCAGCACAGAGGAAGGCCATCCATCCCATTATATCTGCAAAAGTGCTATCCAATTGGTCCCATTCCCCCACTCTTTCCCTGTAGCCCAGCAACTTGTTGGGCAGAAGGGCCCATTTCCACACTGAAGGGATTCTATATCATTTATCACATCTGCTTGTTTACGCAACAAAAGAGCTCTGCATTTCTGACAGCAGTTTCAGATCAGAGCTCCTTCAGAAATGTGGAGCCGTTCTGCCATTCTGGTCGTGCAGAACAGTTAGGGGAAGCCATGCATATCCATGTTTTCAGAGCAGCCAGCTGCCATATTCCGAAAAGTTAAACATCAAGCATCACAGGCAGCTGGCTGTGACAGTAAACGACGTAGTATTTCGAGTAAGACAGGGTATTAGGTCCCGTGTGGGATGGGGACGGTTGCAAGAGGTCTGGAGGACATGCATTTGGAAGATATTTAAGAACAGTACGGAGTCAGTTGAATAGTTCCTGAGGTGTTGACTAGCTTTTAATAGTCAAGCTTTCCTCAGCAACCATTAATTACACCGGAACCATCCCATTGAAAGTGATTGGCTCTTCCAAGTCGATAGGAATTACTCAGCAGAAACTTCAATTTCCCGGGAAGTCAGTTCAGGGTCTCTTGCTGTGGATTTCGCAGGGTCTTCATAAACAACTCTCATCTAAACTTCAGAAACGATTATAATCTGTCCATGGGAAAATCCAGGGTTACTTTGCAATATATGCAGTCTACATCTCCCATCCATATTTGTTTACAAGATTACTCCTCTTCCCCCCCCCCCGCCAAACAATCGAGAAGCGAAGTATCTATTTTGCTAATGTACAACAGCTAATTCTGTACTTCGCCAGTGCGCTGTCAGCTCGGTTTACTGCCGAAGACCATAAACAATATTCCGGTGACTAGGAAACAAATTGGAGGTGGCGCTGGAGGAACAGACAAAGAACCAGCTGTTTTAACTCTTCTTGTCCTGGTCAGTCACCCTCCATAATATGCGCGTCCTCCCAAGTGGCCGGAGGGGTTTAAAAGAACTTTTGCAAACCTTATGCACCTCAACCAGCGGCCTAACTGTCTCTACCCACCCAGCCGGCTTTCATGACTGTTGTGTAGAAGGTCATGGCTCAGGTTGGCGATTACACTGTGTGACTCCATTGCTGCACTCCTGAAATCTCGAGCTGACAGCAGCTGCTCGAGCTGGTGCAGCCGCCTTTCCGCCTCCAGCTGTACGCCAGCTCCGGGTCTCCGTATTCCAGCAGCCATTGTCCTGGCGCGAGCCCTGCCGGCACAGTGCTCTAAACCCGCCCACTCCACCACCCTGCTGGGGTGGGGAGGAAACACTGAACTTTGGCCAACAATTCTCAAAATAATTCCCTTCAATTCACACGCAGTAAACATATAGCGCTTTGGATACATCAAAAAAAGTTATTCCTGCATTACGATTTCTCAACTTTCATTCCAGCTTTTCTCTCATTCCCCTACTCCTTCTCCACCCCCCCATGTTTCGCTTGGGATAGATCTTTCCACGTCAGAGCAAGCGCGCGGATTGGCGATCAGGTGACCGCCTTGGCGGGAAAAGTTGTCTGCAGAGTGAAGAGGGAGAGCTCTCAGGTGGGATTCAGTCTACTGGCAAATAACTCACGTTATAAGATGGTCATAATAATAAGTTTTGTTGTGTTTGCCGTGTTGTCTTTGTGCTGGGCCGCGAAAATAATTTGAAATTTTAATTAATCAGCTTGTCGGAATAGGTTAGTTACGTGACCACTGAACGTTATACAGCCTCCTCTCAGGCCAACCGGTTAGTATAGTACCCGCATGGATGGACTTAATTCTTTTAAAACGCCCAATTTTGCACCTGGAGCTTTATTTCAAGCAAAATTTTTGGTGCAAGCGTAAAGGACGGTATCGCAATTGGAAAAAGCGGTATTACTTAAGTAATGTTTTAAAGGTGTCTAGGTGTTATTTAAAATCTTGTTTTATTTTTGATCCAGGAAATGTTATTTTCCTTGTTTATTCCCACCCCACTCTTGATCGCGAAAATAGATAAGACGTTCGCACGATGATAACAAGTGAGCGTCATTTTGGCCATCTAACCATTTAGGTATCCATCTGATCTACTTATTAAGCACGCCTAGGAAATAGGAACTGAAAAAGCCTATTCGGCCCGTCAAATCTCTTATACTATTCAAAATGACCATGGCTGATGCTTTTTTCTCTTTCATACGTCGTACTTTTTCCTCTTTCTCTGTACCCTTGATACTTTTAACTTCTCGGAAATCTATTTCTTAAAACTTATTAAATAATTTGGTCTCCATAGTTGTCTGTGGTAGAGAGTTACCACTGGTTCACCACCCTCTGAATAAAGACATTTCTCCTCGTATCAGTGCAAAATTCCCCACTCCCTATCTTGAGACTAAGTTTCTGTTCGGGATACCCTGGTCTGGGGAAATATCATTCTTGCGTCTGGTCTATTTAACCCTGTATGAAATTTATACGATTCAGTGAGGACCCCTCTCGTTCTTGTAAACTCTAGTGAATATGCATCCACTTGACTAATGTTCTCCTCATATGACAAACCTGCCTTGGCAGGAAATCAAATTGGTGAACCTTAACTGTATTCTCTCTTGCAAATATATTCTTGGGCAAGGAGACCAAAATTGCACACACTACTCCAAATGTACTCTTACCAAGGCCTTATATGGCTACAGTAACACTTCCTTGCTCCTCATCCTCTTACAGTAAAAGCTAACATTGTATTTGCCTTTGTAACTGTTTCCTGTACCTGAATTTTGCTTTCAATTGCCGATGAATAAGGATACCTAGATCTTTTTGTATGCCAACACATCCTAATGTATCGTTTAAGTAACATTTTCAGTTGTATTTTTCCTACAAAAGTGGACAACTTCACACTCATTCAAGTAATGCTACATCTTCTGTGTATTTGCTCAGTCACTCAACTTGTCTAGATTGCCGTGAAACCTCTATCCATCTATCTCAGCACTTGCCTCACCCAGTTTTATGTTGTCAGCAAACTAGGATATATATTACACTTGATTCTTACATCCAACTTGTTGATACATGTCGTGAATAGTTAAGGCTCAACAGTGTCTTCTTTTGTCACTGTCCTTTACTTCAAAACCAACATTTATTCCTACAGTTTCCTGCATGCTAACCAATTCTAACTCCATTTCAGTACAAAACTACAAATTCCATGTACTTTGATTACATATATCAGCCTCTTATGTAGGAAAATTGAAGTGCACCACATGCACTGTTTGTATCTCATCTGTTCTACTAATCACATCTAATCTCCTTCAAGGATATCAATTCTCCTTCCCTTTACTTCCCTAGTATTTCTGGGTCATTATTTGTGTTGTCTTTTGTACAAACAGAACTAAGTTAGTTGTTCAATTGATTTGCCATTTCCTTGTTTTTTTCCAATTCTGGTGCCATGGACTTAGTTTTTCAGGGAATGCAGTGATAGCTATCTCCCTCAACAATATCAAAACTCTGTTAGACAGAAGTAGCCTCAAGGGACTCCTGCACTAACTGTGTGGTGTTTATTTAAATCTGTCTGGTGTTGTGCACTCTTTACCCAACATGTGACCACCTCATATGCTATCACTGTATATCTCAGCTCTTCAGATAGTCCACAGTGATTCCAGCTGCTGCTCCAGATCCAAAATGCAAATTTCCACTAGCTGCAGCTAGATACACATCCTACAAACATAGTCACCCTGGACATTGGATGTGTCTCGGATGTTACACAGGGCACAGGAGGAGTATCCACCTAGCTAAGCTGCCCTATCATGACTTATCCTTGGATTGCTGTCTTTATGCTCGTTTTCTCTGGTTTAAAGAATATTAAGTACACACTTTGGACTTTGCCTTATTCCTTTTACTCTAAATACTCATAATCTGAAGACCAATATTTATTTTAAAGAATAGCCAATAAATGCTCACTTGCTATGCAGTGTAAGCTATGAGTAAAATGCTTGAGTGCAGACAAGTTGTTTTACTCAAGATTAAACCTTAAAATTTAAAACACGTCATTCTCTCTTTGACAATTTCACACTTTTACCAGTCTGCACCAGAGCACTTAATCTCTATTTCTACAATCGTTAAATGGCTGGGATGGTCAAAGAACAGAGGGCAATAATGTTAGAATAACAGGTCACTCAATTAGGATACAGATGAGGATTTTCTTCGTTCAGCAGGTAGTACTTCTGGAATTTTTTTTTACTGAAGAGGGCTGTAGAGGCTCACTGAGCTGAATGGCTGATCTCTATGACTCCATCGTATGGTGTTGTTCTTCTACCTCACTGATCGTGAATCCCGCGTGCAAGTTGGTGAACTTTTGTTGAAGGAATTCCTGGGAAAAGCCCTAATGTTCTCTTTTTACTAGTTTGAGCTTAAATTGTTGTCATGGTTTAATTGATATGGGTATTTAGGGTGAACCTTTTCTATGCTGTCAACTATCTTGCATATTGGTCGTAGATCTCTTCAGATGCTACCTTTCCATTCTCAAGCTTCTATGTTTCTCAACTCTTCATAATTTTAGCTGTGGAAATCATTTTAGCGGACCTTCTTTTCAGTGTTTCAATGTTCTTGTTTCTCCAGCAACTGAAGAGAAAGACCACATTAGCTCTTTAACATTACACTTACAACTTCAGATAATCTATAAGCTATACTGCAACGTTATCGATTGTATTTTACCTCTATGGCTTCAAGTTACTTAAGTCACCTGCAAACCTCTGTAAGTACAACTGTTCCTCTTTAATAAAATCACAGGGATGTTAAAAAAACAATAGGCCTGCTGTTATAGCTTGGTGGTCTTGGAGGACAGAATAATGGGCATGTTTGAGTGACAGCAAATAAACAATATTTTGAATTATTATTCTCTTGAAAGAATTGAGAAATGGAATGCCTGATGCATAACAAATTAGTTACATTAACGTAGAATTTGTACGTCAGTATTTTGACTCTTCACATTCATTTTTGTCATAAACATATTTATGTTGAATTCAGAGGTAAATGTTTTTTTCTGTTCCTAGAGATAGAGATGTCTTCACCAACATCGACACCTAGTCGTAAAGGAGGCAAGCGTGGAAGAGGCAGTAATCCCCCCACATGTAAGTTCACTGCAGTATCAATGCAAATCAGGACCTATTGAAGCTAATGATAAATTTGCTATAAGCCATTATACTTTATTGGGTACAAGATAGGCTACTGAAACATCCACATTTTTAGTCATTGTTTTTGAGCAAAAATAATTTAAATATTTTAGTTCAGATTAGATAAACATGTGAACATTGAGGTGTCAATTTCATTAAAAGATGTAAAACAGCTAATTAGCTAGTTTACCACATTCCCATTCATTTCCTTCCTCAAGATAGGTTTTATGGAATACTGAGTTACTTCCCATACATATATTAAGTTAGTGATGGTACTGGCTGGATAAAAGGCAGAAGTTATTTATTTCTAATAACTTAACTTCTCTAACATTTTTTGAAATTTATCATGATAAACTGTCTATCTTGTATTACATTTCAGTTGTGTAAAATGTTTACAGTCCAAGCAAATACCAAGTTATGGTGCTACTGATTTGAACTTTGAAAACCTTGCCTTTTTTATATTATTTACACCACATAGGAGCTAGAATTATGTTACTTGTATTTTCAAAAAAGCTTTAAATTGTGAGAATGATAAAATGGGTTTGATATAATGGTAATAATAAGGCAACTTCTTATCAGCTCGTAGTGATGGAGTACAGTCTCCACCATCACAAAGACAACGGATGGATGAGTCAACATCCACTGGGGATCTGCAGCCAATGCCAACCTCTCCAGCACCAGATGCTCAGAGCCCACGTGTTCAGGAGTCATCCTTTTTATCCAGCCCAGCACGGTCACGCCATTCAGGTTTGCTGTTTGTCATTTAGTATAAATTCTCCAACAACTCCAATATTTATCAAGAGTATAGACTATGTCTGCAACAGTGACAGTAGATACTATGGTCTCATTTTTGTATCCACTCAGAACAGAGGATGATGTGAATATACCACCAAAAAAGCAGCAGTTTTATTTTAAACAGCAGTATGTTCTTGTATTAAGTCTCTTTCTGTTAAATGCTGTATTGAGGCTGAGTACTAATCTTGTTGCATTGACTCTAGCCTTTTCATATGCTGTCGTTTGAAATTATTTCCAGCAGTGCATTTAACATGCTTTTAACTAGGTCTATAGCAGAATGTTTATAAATCTACGTGTTTACTTGTATATTTAGTCACCCTTGGAATAGCTGTCAAAATATTTTATTGTCCCCCAGCTGCCAGTGATTTTGACATAAGCTCACCTTTGACCTATGGCACTCCCAGCTCTAGAGTTGAAGGCACACCCCGGAGTGGTGTACGGGGGACACCTATACGCCAACGTCCTGATCTTGGGTCTGCACGTAAGGTCCGCCAGGTTGATTTGCATGCAGACCAGGTAGGAAGTTAAGCAGATTAACCAGTTATCAGAGAATTCATTTATATTTATGTATTTTGTTTTGAAGAAGTAAATTTATTGTTGACAGTTGTCTTTAAGAGTTTGATCTCTTACTTACAGCCTTCAGCAGATGACGTTGTGACCAGTGAACAATCCCTTGGTCAGAAACTAGTAATCTGGGGAACAGATGTCAATGTGGCTGCATGCAAAGAAAAGTTCCAGGTCAGTTTCAAATAAATTATTGGTCTATTTTTGCTGATACACTTTGCAAACATGCTGTTTGCGTTTTTTTTAACATAGCTGTTCTTCTATTGAACTCATTAGGAGGCAGTTCTTAGTTATCCTCCACTTGTTGCAAAATGGCATTATTGAAATGCATCAACAGCTTGTAGATAAACGGTGCATGCACACACAAATCACCAAGCATGCCTTTCAAACTGAGAATTCCAATCATTTCCCTAAACCAGTATAAATGTCAAGAATACATGGAGAACATCTGGCCTTTTATGAAAAAATAAAGCACTTGATTTTTTTTTTCCTTATTCCTTATTCTTATGTGCGATGAGTGCATCCAGCTTTCATTTCCCTTGAAATCATTGGCTCTCTCAACCATTTCAGAGGTCAATTCAGAGTCAACCACATTGCTGTGGGTCTGGAGTCCAATAAGGCTACACCAGGTAAAGACAGCAGATTTCCTTCCCTAAATAAAATTAGTGAACAAATGTGTTTTATCACAATTGGCAATGGATGCATGGTGAATATGCAAGATGATAGATAGGAT
Organism: Rhincodon typus; assembly: GCF_021869965.1. Taxonomy (NCBI): domain Eukaryota; kingdom Metazoa; phylum Chordata; class Chondrichthyes; order Orectolobiformes; family Rhincodontidae; genus Rhincodon; species Rhincodon typus. The sequence goes on along the minus strand of NC_063335.1, from coordinate 67,687,711 downwards.
CCTAATCAAGTGGGTTGCGTTCTCTCATGTCGTTGGAGCTGCATTTTTTTCCAGGCATTGTAACGTAGTTCATCAAACTCCTTGTGCCTTGTAGATTATTGGAAAAGATTTGGGAAATCAGAAGCTAAGATACTAACTATAGAATTTGCAGCCTCTGACTTGGTTTTGAAGCCACAGTATTTAAGTTGCTGGCCCAGTTCAGTTTCTGGTCATTGGATCCCCCAGAATATTGATAATGAGGTTTTGAGAGATGTGAATACCACTGAATGCCAAGAGTGATGATTAGATTCCCCCTTATTGGCAATTGTTTGGCACAGGTATTACTTGCCACTTGTCAACTCAAGCCTGGATATTGTTCAGGTCTTCCTGTATGTGGTCCTGAACTGTTTAAGTATTTGACAAATCACAAATTATGTTGAACATTGTGCAAAACATCAGTAAAAATCCCCACCTCTGACCTACTGATGGATTGAAAATCATTGATGAAGCAACAGAAGATGGTTGCGCTTAGGACACTACCCTGAAGAACTGCTGCAGAGATGTCCTGGAGCTGAGCTGATTGACCTCCAACAATAAGGAGTTTTCCCCTGATTCCCATTGACTCTAGTTTTGCTCAGTCTCCTTGATGCCACAATCGGTCAGGTGCAACTTTGATTTCAAGAGCAGTCATTCTTCCCTCCACGCTGAAACTCAACTTTTGTTGACCATATTTGGACCATAGCTGTAATGAGATCAGTCGCCTACTGGATCCTGCTATATAAATACTCCTTGATAGACCTGATGACAATTCCCTCTCTGATTTTGCTGATGGTGAAGAGTGAAATAATAGGCCAGCAATTGTCCAGTTTAGATTTATGAGATGGCAGAATTACACAAGTATTGAAATGTGTAGTTTCTGTAATAATCCAAGTGACAAAGTAATCATTGTACCATTTTTCAGAGGTTCCTTCAGCGTTTTATTGACCTTTCTGCTAAAGAAGAGGAAGTTACAGGCATAGACATAAATGAGCCACTTTACATGCAACGACTTGCAGAGGTATTGTATATCTTAACCACATTTACTAATTACATTTTTTTCCCTACATAAATCTTTTGGCACTGCATGAAATTGACTTTGTACTTTTATTGTAGATGAATCTGGTGGGAGAACCATTTCTCAATGTGAACTCTACTCATTTGAGAACATTTGATCCTGAATTATACAGGCAGCTAATTTGTTACCCACAGGTAATGTGTATTATTTGGAAAATAATTGCTTTAGAATCACAGGTTTTATAAAAAGGTTGAAATGTTTAAAATATGTTAATTAGTGCTTTGCAGCTAAATAAATCTTTTTAAAATATTTAGGAAGTGATTCCCACTTTTGATATGGCTGTCAATGAGCTTTTTTTTGAACGTTTCCCTGATTCTCTACTGGAGCATCAAATCCAAGTGCGGCCGTACAATGCTTTGAGAACAAAAAATATGAGAAGCCTAAATCCAGAAGGTAAATTCTGCTGCTAAACTAAAGCAAACTGTTTGTAAACCTCTTTTGTACTACGGTAATGTTAACCTGAACAACTTAAAATTATCCGAAAGGCATCTGCAGGAAATTTTTGAAAATCAGAATGTGTTTTTCCTGTTCCAAGTTTAAAATAATGATAAATATTGTTTTGCTCTTTTCTTTGCAGATATTGATCAATTAATCACAGTTAGTGGCATGGTGATCAGAACATCTCAGCTGATTCCCGAAATGCAAGAAGCGTTTTTCAGCTGTCAAGTGTGTGCTTTTTGCACAAGGGTGGAGGTTGATCGTGGCCGGATTGCTGAACCGTCTGTGTGCAAAAACTGCAACACAACACACAGTATGGCTCTGATCCACAACCGTTCAGTATTTTCAGATAAACAGATGGTATGTTATTCTTCAGAAATACAGGCATACTTTAATGCAAATGTACAGTTACTGCTAAATAATTGGATTGCAACTGAATCATTCTCCCCTAACTGCAAAGCAATACCTTAAATCATCAATCATGGGGTGAACAGCCAACGTGTTTTCCCCAGGGGAGTCCAAAACTAGAGGGCATAGGTTTAAGGTGAGAGGACAGAGAATTAAAAGGGACCTAAGGGCAACTTGTTCACACAGAGGGTGGGGCATGTATGGAACGAGCTGCCAAAGGAAGTGGTAGAGGCTGATACAGTTAGAACAATTAAAAGGCACCTGGACGAGTACATGAATAGGAAGGGTTTAGAGGGAGATGGGCCAAACACTGGCAAATGGGACTAGATTAATAAAGATATCTGGTAGGCTTAGACAAGTTGGACTGAAGGGTCTATTTCAATGCTGTACGCCTCTATGATTCTGTATTGGACAATTGACAAGGGTCAAGACAATATCATGGAATTAGCTGAACTGGTATTTTCATTGTGCAGTGGTGCAAATTAAGCAAATTAAATTGTGCATATTTGACTGCAGTCAGGAAGGTGGTGAACAATAGGCTGCATCCTTCCCTGCAGAATTAGTCATCTCGGTCTACTAATAATATAAATAGTAACTGATTCAAGGTTGGAGGTAGTTTAGGGGTAGGTCGCAGCATAAAGTATAGAGAGAGGAGCTTCCGATGAAGTAAAACAAAAATTATTTCCTTCAAATATATCAGCTGTATTTACTTCAGAAATACAACTACAATATACTGTGCAGCTGCTGTTGCTGGTCCAATTAACTAGTTTTACCTTCCTTCTATATTCTTGCAGGTTAAGTTGCAGGAGTCCCCTGAAGATATGCCTGCAGGACAGACACCACATACAGTTGTACTGTTCGCTCACAATGACCTAGTGGATAAAGTGCAGCCTGGAGATCGAGTGAATGTCACAGGTAAATCTTACTCCAATTGAACACTGAAATTTAATCTACTGGAGTTTATTTGAGGGGTAAAACAGCAAGGATAAGTTGATTTTAAGATGTAAAACGAAACCTTACATATTCTAGCACAATCTGATGGTTTACTTTTTAAGAGGAGCTGGAGGATTTTACGTGTGCGTTTTTTGTTTTTTCCAGGTATCTACAGAGCTGTTCCTATCCGTGTGAATCCCAGAGTTAGCAGTGTGAAATCAGTGTATAAGACTCATATTGATGTTATTCACTTTCACAAGACTGATGAGAAACGGCTTCATGGACTTGAAGATGAAAAGGAACAGAAACTGTTCACAGAGCAGCGTGCTGACATGTTGAAGGAGCTGTCTAAGAAGCCTGACATCTATGAACGACTTTCAGCTGCTTTGGCTCCTAGTATTTATGAGCATGAGGATATCAAAAAGGTGTACTATAGTTATTTGAACAAATCTTTATAATGCCCTATATTATAACATTTATAACAACTATAAGCAATATGGCTCAGAAGTTTCAGTGTCCAGACAGTCATTTCTTTAGGGTGGGTAGGAGCTGTGCCTTGAGGCCATGCGGAAACCTCAATGCAGCTAACTGGGAATTGACTGGGAAATTGAAAATTCCATCGCACAATTCCACGATATCTGGAATCCTTTGAAAAAGCCCCTTTAAAGTCTGAGAATTCAGAAATTCCAACACACTTCAAGCTTAATAGTAACCAAGGAACAGTTAGAGGCTTAGAAACCTATTCTGACTCAAGGGTTAACTGTTGAAGTGAAAGCTGACTTGCTGTTGACACATTCCCTCCAATCTGAAGTGACAAGCTCCCACCCCTCTCAACTTTAATTCTGACCCTCACATAGTGCTGTGAAAAGAGATGTGGTTTTCTACAATGACTGTCTCCACTGCTAGATTCAAGGATTCCTGGTCAGGTTTGTAACTGGTTCCTGACTCCAGTGCAGAAATCATTAAAATATGTGAGTTTTTTTTAATCTAGTCAGGATCAGAAATGGTATTTCCAAACCTGACTGGAATGTCTGGGCTCAAGTGTGCTTCTGGTGAATTACTGTAGAACTTCTGCATGCATTTTCTTTCAAAGGTTACTTGTATGTATGCACTTACTTCAGTAAAACAGTTACTGGTTTTGTGCTCAAACCAGCAGAGCATTTTTCCCAACCAGTTATCCCCATGGCTGCTCAGATCCAGGAACTGAATTTATGCAGTTATTTGCACATTCTCTGGACGCCTCATACTGCAGTACAGCCAACTAAATACTTTTAAAATCCTTGTAATCACATAGCAAGGTCCCACTCCATCTCCCCCAGTAAAGCCTAAAGTTAGAACATTGTCATGGTGTCATGTACGTTTGTTTCATGGCAGTATATGTTGAGTTTGCAAAATCGCCCCACACCTTGAATATAGTTTATATCTACCCTACATTCTTTGAATAAGATACCAACGTATCTTAGATCAGTTATTTTATCCTTATATATGGTGTTATGTGTCGAATGATAATTTTTTGTGAAAGTTTGATTTTTGTTAAAATTGTTCTTTGTATTTTATACCAGGGTATCTTGCTGCAGTTATTTGGTGGTACACGCAAAGATTTCAGTCACACTGGCCGTGGCAATTTCCGTGCAGAGATCAACATCCTGCTGTGTGGTGACCCTGGTACCAGTAAATCACAATTGCTGCAGTATGTGTACAACCTGGTGCCTAGAGGTCAGTATACATCTGGTAAAGGCTCCAGCGCTGTAGGTCTAACTGCCTATGTGACCAAGGATCCTGAGACACGACAACTGGTCTTGCAGACTGGTGCCCTTGTTCTTAGTGACAATGGCATCTGTTGTATTGATGAGTTTGATAAAATGAATGACAGCACAAGATCTGTGTTGCATGAAGTTATGGAGCAGCAAACTCTTTCCATTGCAAAGGTAAGAATGTTTTTAAAATATTGTTTAAAGTTAGCATTCAGAATTGAAACTAAATATGCAAACAGCATGTAAAAATGTGACTTCTAAGAAAGGACAAGATTCTGTCTTTCTACATTGTTTTGACCTTGTCTCTATTTAGTTAAAAAGGGTTTATTTCCTTTCTTTTGGTGACTGCTTTTGCCAGTTTTTGTGCAGAATTAAAATAAAAACTACTCTGTACAAATTCCTTTCTTGATTTGGGGCTCTGAAATGTTTTCTTTTAAATTAAGCTCTTTATTCTGCATATCTTAGGCTGGGATTATCTGTCAACTGAATGCCCGCACGTCTATCCTGGCAGCTGCAAACCCAGTGGAGTCACAGTGGAATCCCAAAAAAACAACTATAGAAAATATCCAGCTTCCACATACTTTGCTGTCCAGGTAGGAAAAACTAAGTCCTAGACCTGAAATACTAACTGTTTTTCACTTGCCGTCTGACCTATTGAATTTTTGCAGTGGTTTCTCTCTTTATTAGAAAACTACTTAAATATTTCAGTGTTCAAGATCTAAACCCTATTAATTGCTACTTCCCAATGTTCTACCTGGAATGATCGTATCTATTTTGTGCTGTTGACAATGTTGTAAGCATGTTGGTTATACTTGTAGGTTTGACTTGATCTTCCTTATGTTGGACCCACAAGATGAAGCTTATGATCGACATCTTGCCCATCACTTGGTTTCACTTTATTATCAAAGCGAAGAGGAAATGGAAGAAGAATACCTGGATATGGCAGTGCTCAGGGATTATATTGCCTATGGCCGCACTTATATTCACCCTAGACTCAGTGAAGAAGCCAGTCAATCACTGATTGAGGTAAGAACTCGGTTCTTGCTTCGCTATTTAATATTTATACCAGATGTTTTATAAAATGTATCATCTCATCTAATGCTGTCCGTGCTATTGCTTATTTTATTGCTCAAGGCTTACGTGGACATGAGGAAAGTTGGCAGTGGTAGAGGTATGGTCTCGGCATACCCCCGACAACTGGAGTCACTGATACGTCTGGCAGAAGCTTATGCCAAAGTGCGGTTTTCTGAAAAAGTGGAAAATATCGATGTAGAAGAGGCAAAACGCCTTCACCGGGAAGCTCTGAAACAGTCTGCAACTGACCCAAGGACTGGAATTGTAGATATATCTATTCTTACGACAGGTAATGAGTTTTCGTTTTGGGTGTCATGTTTAGGAAATGGTGGTTTTGGGAAGTTGGGTAACTATATATAAAGAAAATGGAAGTTTTAGTCCTACCGTTGTGTTCATGACTCGATTCTGCAAGTTACTGAAAGGGTATGTATGGTAGAATGCTATTTTTCAAAACTAAAGGGACATGATATGTAATTGGATAGTGTAGTGGTGTGCATTGTTTAATACCTCGTTTTAATCCAATCTTGGGGAATTTCTCTGCTGTTCGTCCAAGTAATAATCCCATGAATCTTACACACCCACCAGAGAGGCAGATGGAGCCATGGTTTAGCATCTTATCAAAAGATGGAACCTCCTGCGGCATTTTCACTTCTGAACTGATAGGTTAGAATAGATTCACCAGTTCCTTCTGGTCATGTACAGAGTACAAAACTTGAAAATTTAGCCCTAAATTGACAGTCTCAATTTGAAAAAGATATGGCGATGTAGGACATGTAAAACTGAGGCATTGATTTTTTTTTCCTCTGAGATTAAGGCTTTAGTGCATTGTTGTTACGAAATGAAGAAATTTGTTCACCAAATTGTGCTACGCTGAACCTCCTGAATTGTGGAAACATTCTATTTATTCATGTTCTCACTTTGCATGCAGACATGATAGATCTATACCTACGTTCACTTTTAAATATTATTACAACATCCAACAATATGATAAACTTGTGCTTCAATTTTGTTTCAGGAATGAGTGCCACTGCTCGTAAACGCAAGGAGGAATTAGCTCAAGCCTTAAAGCAGTTCATTCAATCTAAAGGCAAAACTCCAGCCATGAAATACCAGCAACTTTTTGATGATCTGCGATCGCAATCTGATGTTGTAAGTTTTTATCTGGAATAGAAATAAGTGATATTTTAGAATATTTTGTGTTTGAAGTGGAAGCTTTTCTTGTTTATTTGTTACTTACCTTTTCTCTTCTTTTCTCTTTTGTTTTAAGTTTTCTATCTTCCTACTCTTTGTATTGTTTGATCATTGTTTTTATGACATTGTAACTGGCATACATATTTGCACCCATTATCACCTAGAAGATGGACTTCTATTATTATGTTTCTACAAATTTCATAGCCAAAAGTCCTGGTCAAGGTCTAGTATTGTCTAACATTGTAGAGCAAAATGGCTGGGTTAATAGAATATAATTCTAAACTTACTGAATGGCCCAACTCTGCTGTTCTCTAAAGTATGAGCAATGTTTTGTATTTGCTAATATTTATGCAAAGTCCATGTCAGCATAGTTTAGTTAAACGTAGAAACTAGTAGCAGGAGTAGGGAATTGGATCCTTCGAGGTTCCACCATTCAACATGATCTTGGCTAATCCTGTATCTCAATGCCATTGTGTTTCTTTCTCCCCACAGCCTTTGATGCCTATAAAATCTGAAAATGTATCTATCTCTTTCTTGAATGTATATATGTGCAGTGACTTGGCTTCCACACGTTCACAACCTTTTGAGTAAAGCAGTCATTCCTCATCACAGTGACCAACCCCATATCCTGAGATATCCCATTGTTTTCTCCGGTTGGGGAGTATAGAACCAATGTCCCTGCTTGCATTGTGCTCTAATAGCTTCATGTGGATCATGTGTTGTGCAGGTGGGAAATTACAGCAGCAACAATTGTAGACTTTGGGTATATCATGTTGCAGGACAGGAACGACCAATGATGCAGGGGGAAAGAATTATTGCTACTCCTGAGACCAAAAGCATAATTTAACTACAACAACAAACTAGTCACATTTACAACAAAAGACTTGTTATTGTTGATCTGTTTTTTGTGGCTTGAGTCTGATTAGAATTGTTTTAATTTTCTCAGGCTATTACCAAGGATATGTTTGAAGAGGCTCTTCGAGCTCTGGCAGATGAAGACTTCTTAACTGTAACTGGGAAAACAGTTCGACTGCTCTAAAAGCAACTCTTCATAGAAATTTATTAGAAAATGCTTACTTTACTGAAGCAATATATCAATCAGATGTATTTCACATTATTTTGCTTAATTATCTGATCCCATTCTATAGCTGTTTTTCTCCTTTATAATACCAAGCTTGAAGTTATGTCTTTAATAGTGTATTCAAAACTAAGGCAATCAGCTAGTACACTGCCACGGATGTAAATATCAGGTTAGAATTTTACACTTTTCACCTATCGTACCATTTTAGAAACTCAAGAAATGAAATAATTCAGATGAATATGTTAATGAAGTAGTGAAAGTATTTGATTTGTACTGACAATAAAACTTTGCTAACATTTTTTTCCTGTTTAAGTTTGACATGATAATGGAATCTATCCATTTTATGATCGGAAGATTGATAAAGGTCTTCCAGGGAACTTAGATTTATACCTATGTTGGATTTTAATGTGAGCCAAATAAATAAGATGAAATATTCAGAATCTTAAGTCATTATTGTAGTGCATGATAAATTTGATATTCTTTCCACCTGATAAATTTAAGAGAACAGAAATGACATGTAAATGCTGCAGAATTTGTTGTAGGCGGAAGTGATGTGTAAAATGGACTGGGGCCAACACAGACACCTTATTGCATTAGAAATTAGTAAAATTTGGAAACTGAAAGTCTAAACTTTCTGAGGTTTTCAGGTTTTAGCATAACTCAAATGGAAGAGAGTTCTGTAACTTTGGTCCAGTGACAATTAAGGAATGGTAACATAGTTCTAAGGCAAGGAGGTGTGTTGGGAGGAGATCTTGCAGGTGGTGCTGTTTGGCTGCCCTTCCCCTTCTGGAGGTCATAGACTTAGAAGATGCTGCTGAAAGAGTGGTGAGTTGCTGCAGTGCATCTTGTAGATGTGTGTCTGTAGTGGAGAAAGTGAATGTTGAAGGGTGAATGTGAATGCCAGTCAAGCAAGCCACTTTGTCCTCGATAGTGTCAAGCTTCTTGAGTATTGTTGGGGTTGCAGTTGTCCAGGCAAATGGAAAGAATTCCATCATGTGCAAATGGTCAAGCTAGTTCAGAGTGTGGTGAAGTGTAAGAGGATGAAATTAAACATGAATGGAATAATTGAAGGCCACTAGAGACTGACAGCATTCTTCGATCATTAAAAGACTTATGAAACTATCCACGATATGTGATGAGGCATAGTTTCCAGTGTACTGATAGTGCAGCCAAGCACTTAACTCCATGATAATTGCCCTGAACTGGAGGTGATGCTGCTTGAAGTGGTTTGAAAGCCATTCCCCAGCACTTTTCTTGACTGGGTATTATAGCATGCTGACGGTGCATTAGCATCAACTTAAAGGCACTACCTAACCTTTACTGATGCCTAATATTGCATGGTACCTGTAAATACTCTTGCAGTTGACAAAGTGGCTTCACACAAGGAGGAAGTTTCCCCTCGGTCACTGCACATTACATGTGTCGGAGCCTTGTTAAATAGTCAGTTGTAACTTTAGAAGGTGTGGATAATCGGGTTACACTGATTCACAGAATCCCAGCGGCGAAGGAGGGGGCCATTTGGCCTGAATGGTTATTCGTTCTGCATTTTTCCCCTCCTGAAAGTAAAATTTGTTGTGCATGTGTAAGTTGGTGGGTGTAGAACATTTCTGGTTCAACTAGCCTTTCATGCCAACAGGAATAAAGGCTTGAGAGTTTCAACAACTGCATTTGTATTGTGCATTTAATGCCAAAAATTATTAAGGGGGATGTTATCTAATAAAAAGAAATAAATGGCGAAATAGTCAATAAAGAACTGCAATAGACATAGCTTGAGATTGTGTTTCTGTTACTGTGCCCTTTAAATTTGGTTTCATTTCTCTGATACCCAGCAACCTGGAACACTTATTTCAGACACAGTGGGATTTACATGTCTGAATCGTGGAATTCTGTGCAGAATGGGCATATGTCAATTTGTATTAAATGCCGACAAACTGACCTTGACCTATAGTTTATCCCACCTATTAGAAATGTGCCAATGTAACATGATTAGAATTCCAGTGAGACATTACTGCTGTCCGATTCGCATCAGTGACTAGAAATCCAAACTAGTAATATCTTCTTCATTGGTTTATTGAAAGTAGAAAAAATGCTATTGAATCTCTTTTTAGTAATTTTCAAACCAGGAACTTTAGAGAACTTTTTATTTGCTATGTTTTTATTTGGCTCGGCAGTTGCACGTCTGAACCAAGAGTCTAGATAGCAAATTCCTCCCCGTGACAATTACCGCATCTGACTTTGTACCACTTTGGAATAGAGGTACTGGTGATCTTTTCCATAATCTTCATGTGACCTTTTTGATCTATCAGCTTAGGTGGCTTCTGGAATGGTACCAAAATACTTTACATTCAAAGATTTCACAAACGTATTAAATTTGTTCAATGGATTAAGGTATTAGAACCTGGATCTGAATCCAATTAATGGGATTAAGGAATCATTTTACATGTAGGAATTTTTCAGTGTCTCCTGAGTTTTGATAATCTCTACATGGTATCTATTTACGGTAGAAACTACCCACAAGATGCACCAGTTTGACAATTTCAAATAGAAAAGCTGTGATTATGGCTGGTGCAAGAAGCAAAGTCTCATTTGGTGCAGTTAGTTTCTCTGGTTTGGAGAAATTTGAGATATGTTTTCAAGATGACCAATTAGTATTAAATTTTTGGAATGTCTAATTGATCCATGCTTCACACGAGTCTCCACTCACCCAATTTCATTTCCCCCTCGCTTTGTTACTATACACTTACCTAGCTTCCTTTGAAAGACTTCGATGCTGTTTACTTCATCTACTTCACAAGAAGGTCACTTTCGAACTGCTTTATGTCAGAAGTCACACGACACCAGGTTATAGTCCAACAGGTTTATTTGAAATCACAAGTTTTTGGAGCATTGCTGCTTCGTCAGCTGAATTTATTAGTGACTGTTGTTAGGATATAGGGATGGCAGCCAAACTAAATCAGTCTCTCTATCACTGGATTCACAACATTGTGAAATTAAAACACTCAATGACTCTCAAAATTGTTCAGTCGTTCCTAATCAGACTTTACAAACAAATGTTGGACACCTAGGTTATAACTTAAAACAAAAATGATCAATTTACTAAAAATGTAACTTTAGCAGAACACAAACTGCAAAGCAATCTAGTATCAACGATCTAATCCCAATCTTAAATCATAAGGCCCATCATCACAGACAGCAGTAAGGGATAAACTAAAAAAGAATTGTAATTTGCCAGTTCAATTTCTTCCAACAACGAATACCAAGCATTTATTAAATCCTTGGATAGAGTTATACAGAACGGAAACAAACCCTTTGGACTAACTTCCTGTGGCAGTTCATTCCACTTATGCACCAGCCTCGCATGAAAGAGATGCCCTGCAGGTCCCTTTTGTATCTTTTCCCCATTACTTTAAAACCATACCCTCTAGTTTTGGACTCCCCTACCATAGGGAAAAAGACCTTATTCAGCCTCTCATGCCCCTCATGATGATAGATTGTGTTACAGACAATATAGTGTACAGCTTCCTTGAATTCTGAGGTCACTGGTCTTAGAACTTTCAGCAAGTTAAAAACTGGAGCATAAGTGTAGAGATTGAAAACAGCCCTAGTCCAGAAGCTTCTAAACCAAAACTGCCTCTTGCCCAAAAACTCAGGCAGAATCATTTCATTAAAAACTGAAAGAACTGCAGATGCTGTAAATCAGAAATAAAAACAGATTGCTGGAAAAGCTAAGCAGGTCTGGCAGCATCTGTGAAGAGAAATCACAGTTAACATTTTGGGTCTGGTGACCCTTCGTCAGAACAGTTCATTCTTTGATTTCTCTGAGGTTGGCTGGCCACCCTAGTTCTCCCTTGATTGACCAATTCAACATTCAACCAGCTGCCAGTCCCTGAGCATAGCAACAATTCAGTGCCAAATCATCCTCAGAATAGTGATTAACCTGAATTGTCTTCCTTAGCAGTTTCCAAAAGCAAACGTTAGTCTTTTTTCTCTGCTTGTTTTTAAGAGCAGTTTTAGAAGCTTTGGACTAGGGCTGTTTTCACTCTCTGTCCAGTTATCAGCTTGTTGAAAGTGAGCATTGGTCTTAGTGTTCAAAGTTCAATTGTCAACTGCAACACTCAGTTGCAAACCATCTTGTTTTATGACCCCTGGTTTTAAATCTCCCCATAACTGGAAACACTTTCTCTAATCTATATTAAGCCCTTTGTAACTTTAAAGACCTTTAGTAGGTCACCCCTCAGCCTCTGTTTTCTAGAGAAAGGAGACCCAGACTATTCTGTCTTTTCTGATAGCTACAACTATGCTCTGCTATTGGAAAACTGATTTTTCACCTTTTCCAGTGACTGTATGTTCTTGTGTAACTGGTGGTAGAACTCTAGACAGTACTGGAAGTTTGCTCGAATGAACCATAATTGTATGCAAGTTGTTTCTAAACTTATCCCATTGCCACTGCTTGGACTGTGAATTTTATTTGTCATTTGATCTTTCCAGCCCTCCACCTTATCTCAAATCTTTTTGGTTTTTTTCCTCTTTTATTGGATGATTGTTTTGCCCATATCCATGACTTTAGTTTTGTCCTTTATACCACACATCAGTCAAATATGGCCTTAATCTCAAGGACAGTAACTTTCACCTCACCTCTGGAATTCATCTCTTTTGTTCATGTATGAATCAAGGTTGTAATGAGCTGAGTGGCCAAAATGGAACCTGAAATGGGAGCCAGTGAGCGGGTTATTGCTAAGCAAGTGCTGTGTGATACCACTGTTGATGACACTTTCCATCACTTTACTGATGAATGAGAGTAGAGTTGAGGAGGTAATCAACCAGCTCGGATATGCTTTTTGTGTACAGGATGTACCCGGGCAATTTTACACATTATTGGGTAAATGCCAGTGCTATAGCTGTACTGGGTCAGCTTGTCTAGAGATGCTCTAAGTTCCGGAGCGCAAGTCTTTCGTACTATCGCCAGAATATTGTTAGGGCCCAAATCAGTTGAAGTTTCCCTGGGCCTCCAACTGTTTCTGCATATTATGTGGAGTGAATCAAATTGGCTAAAGCCTAATATCTGTGATGCTAGGGAAGAGGTCGACATAGATCATTCACTTCTGGCTGAAGAATGTTGTGAATGCTTTTCAGCCTTATCTGTTGTCTGACAAATTGGGCTCTCCCATTATTGTGAACAGGGATATCTGTGGACTCTCCTCCTCCGATGAGTTAATTGTCTACCAACACTGACCACTGTATGTGGCAGCACTGTAGAGCTTAGATCTGATCCGGTGTTGTGGATTCACTAACTTTATCTATCACTTGCCACTTATGCTGTTTGACACACAAGTAGTCCTGTTTTGAGGCTTCACCAGGTTGACACCTCATTTTCAAGTATGCCTGGTGCTCTCCTACCATACTTTCCTGCAATCTTCATCGAACAAGGATTGATCCCTTCGCTTGAATGGTTGAGTGGGGGGATATGACAAGTTGCAGATTATGTTGGAGAATGATTCCGTTGCTGCTGGTGGCCAACCATACTTCACAGAGATCCATTCAAACTCTGTTCTATTTAGAACGGTTATAGTAAGGTATTCTTAACATGAAGTCCGGACTTCGTCGCAAGGACAGTGTAGTGGTCTCTCTTACTGATATTGTAGTAGACAAATACAACTGCGGCAAGTAGATTCGTGAGGATGATGTGGAGTATGTTTTTCCTTGTCTGTGCAAATGTTTACCATAGAAGGTTGTTGTGGAGGGTCAATTAAGTACATTCAAGACTGAGATAGACATTTAATCAGTAAGGAACTCAACGCTCATGGGGATAAAGCAGGAAAGTGGAGTTGAGTATTATCATCAACAATGGTTTCATTGAATGGCAGATCAGTTTAGATGGTCCAAATGGACAATTCTGTTCTTGCATCTTATGGTCTTATTAATTAGTCTATACATCTATCCTTTTGTTGTACTGTCTTGCTATGTCAGTTGAAAAGCAAAGTCTCATTGTGAAATTGGATAATGCTTGACTGTCAGCCATCAGTCTTTCTCCCTCTCCGTATTTCAGTATCCTGTGTATCTGCTGAAGAGAAATATTACATGAAAATAACATTACATGAAAATTTCCCATCATGATTTTTCTCCAAGTTTGAGCACAGCGGTGTTCTGAGGATTGATTTTCAATTACTGGAGACTCCAGGAGGATTAGATGACGAGTTTTAAAGAGAATGAGAAAGATTCTAAAGCACTTGACGATGGAGTTGTGCCGACTTTATGAAGCAGGAGGTGAGTATGAATACTCCAGGTGTGGGGATGACACACTGTCCATGAGTCAGGCTGCAGGAAGCAGACGCAAATGCGCACATGGTGGGCACGCCAGACCGGAAGTGACGAGCGAGCGGCCGAATCGGCGCCGGTTCCCTGGGTTGGAGTAAGATGACAGGCTGCCGAGGTCTGAGTGAGCCAGGGGTGTCCGGGGGGAGAGGGGAGGTCGAGGTCCCAGGTCCGAGTGATCCGGGAGGAAGGCGAGGAGCGCGGTTAGATACCGTCCTGGGTCACCCCGGCTCTTAGCCCGGGCTATGACCGGAAAGCCGCGGCCCGCTCCGATGGGATTGGGGGGGTGCGGGTTCACTTTACGAGGGTGTGGGCCGGCCCGAGGAACTGTACCTGGGCGGCCTCCAGTTTGTGCCGTTTCCAGTCCCTCTGAACGGAAGTTGGTTTTGTTTCTGCCTGTTTGGCTGGTGGTATGGCAGAGACTTTGTATATGACCTTAAAATGTGTGTTTGGGGGTAGGGGGTGGTTTTCTTGTTCCATGCGTTTGTGATTCACATAGTAGCCTGTATGTCCTTGTTATTTATATGAAAGTCTTTTTTAACCGAATTGTCTTTCGAACCACATCTGAAGAAAATATTTTCCGTGTTGACTTTCCGTTTTGTGCTGTAGATTCTTTTTGTTTTTCTCCTGTAAGGGGTCTTAGAGATCGACTTTATTTACAAACTCCTGTGACAGCGATGTGTAATTTCCAAATGCAGCTGTGGCAAAGAGGAAGTTAACTGCGTTATTCTTAGTCCGAACGTATTTAACTGCATTTTATTTTAAGTTGCTGTGTTTTGATTTTTAGGCTTCGGGAATTGAGAGCGAATAACAGTTTAATCATAATGTTTCTCCTTTTCTCTTCGTTGTTATGGGGCATTTTGAGATTTATTGATATATACATAATTCATACAGATGATTGGGAACAAATGGTTTACCTCTGGTCAGCTTTGAGCAGCATGAAACGGTGAAATTTCATTTCGTCTTTTTTGAAAATTATACCTTGTGATATATCTGTAGCGGCACCTTTTCAGCAGATTCGAATGTTTCTATTCGTATCGCCCACCAAAATGTTCAGCAAGTTTCAAACATTCTGCTAAATGATTCACTCTGTTTTGTATAAGTAAAGAATGCATTGAACTGGGAAATAACGTATACTGTTGACTTGAGTGCAGGATAAGAAACTCGATATAAGGTAGACAAAAATATGTATGGGCACCAATGACACGGAGCAAAAGTGACTTTTGAACAGGGTATTTGAAAAGAGATCACTGTTGCACAAAAAATGCAAGATAAGGGCTCATGGAGCTGGGGGTAGTACACTAGCATGGTTGAAGGGTTGGTTAATGGGCAGGAAATATGGCTTTGGCATAAACAGGGTTTTTTCAAGTTGGCAGACTGACTGCTGGTATGGCACATGTGCCTGTGCTAAGCCCTCACTACTTACAATCTATGTTAATGATTTAGATGGAATCTGAGTGTAATATATTTAAAATTGTTGACAGGACAGATTATAGGTGGGAATGTAAACTGACTCGATACAAAAGGGCTGCAAAAAATATAGATTGAGTAGGTAACAAGGTGGCAGATGAAAAATAGAAAACCAAAATAAAAAGGCAGAACTCAAATGTTTATGACATTGTAAAGGGAACTGGAATCTGAAAGTGAAAGCTTGCTCCATCTGTACAGGGCATTGATGAGATCTCACGTAGGCTATTTGCATACGGATTTGGAGTCCTTTGTTTATGTAGGAATATACTTGCATTGAACATAGTTCAGGAAAGATTGATTAGGTTAATTTCTGGGTTGAAAAGGTTGTGCATGAAAACATGAATTAGAATCATTTAGCTCCCACCATTACAAAGTTATGGCAAATCTGTTTGTTTCAATTTCCACATTCCCATTTATCCACAATAATCTTTGATTCATTTGTCTTACAAGAATCTACCTCTGCCTCAAAAGATATTCAATGATCTTGACTCCATCACTTTCTGAAGAAGGGAGCTCTGCATTTGCGCAGTTTTAACGAAAAAAAGTGCCCTCATCTGTCCTAAAAGGGTGACTGTTAATTTTTAAATAGTACCTCCTAGTTCTGACTCATCAGAAGAGGAAACATACTCAAAAAGGCTATTCAGGATCTTGTAGACTTCAATCACGTGAGCCCTTGCTCTTCTAAACTTTAGTTGAAACCAGCCCAATCCGCCCAACCTTTCCTCATAAGACAACTCATTCATTCCAAGTACCAATCTAGTAAGCCATGTCTGAGCTGTTTCCAATGCATTTACGTTGTTCTTTAAATACGAGACCAAAACTAGTCTCAACTTTCAGGAACAAAAACAGAAATTGCTGGGAAAATTCATCAGGTCTGGCAGCATCTGTGGAGAGAAAACAGAATTCATGCTTGTGGTCCAGACTTAGGTCACTGGACCCAAACCGCTAACTCTGCATCTCTCCAGATGCTGCCAGACCTGTTGAGTTTCTCTAGCAATTTGTTTTTGTTTCAGATTTCCAGTGGGGTTTTTGGTTTTGCTCAGTATTCAAGATCTAGTCCCACCAGTTCCCTACATAACTGAAACAGAACATTCTTCTCTTCTTCAATCAAGGATAGCATTTGATTAGTCTTACATACTTTGCTGTATGTGCATACTAAATTTTTTGGCTCATGCATTTGGACCACAGGAAGAGGAATAGGCCATTCAAACCCTTGGGACTTACCATTCAGTGAGATGATAGTTGATCTGCAGCTTACTTCCATATACCTACCTTTGGCCTATATCCTTTAATATCTTTGCTTAACAAAAATTACTCCAATTCAGACTTAAAAGTAACAACTGATCCAATATCCACTGCTGTTTATGCATGAGAGTTCCAATGATCTATCACCCTTTGTGTATGGAAGTGCTTCCTAACATCTCTCCTGAGCAGTCTGACCCTAGTTCTAGAATCCTCAAATAGTGGAAATACTTCATCTTCATCCGACCTGCCGTTTCCCATTTATATCTTGAAGACTTTGTTCAGATAACCCCTTAATATTTCTAAATTCTAGAAAAAAAGGCCGAATTTGTTTATAATCTCAAACTGAACCCTTGAACTCCAGGTATCATTCTTGTAAACGATGTTGTACTCTCTCCAAGGCCAGTGGACTAAGAATTGGCAGATGGAGTTGAATTTGGATGAATGTGAGATATAGTATTTTGGTGAAACAAACAAGGGCAGGACTTGTATAGTTAATGGTAGGGCTCTGGGTAGTGTTGTTGAACAGAGAGGTCTAGAGGTTCGGATACATAGTGTTTTGAAAGTTGCATCACAGGTAGACAGGGTGGTTAAGAAGGCGTAGAGTGCACTTACCTTCATTGCTCAAAGCATTGATTGTAGGATTTGGGAGGTCATGTTGATGTTATACAGGACGTTGGTGAGGCCACTTTTTAAGTAATGTGTATTATTCAACCTCCGCCTTCAAGCCAAAACCAAAGTCACTCTAACAGCTGTCATTGAGGTGCAGTAGCAGATGATGCTTGCCTTTGTGCAAACTCAGGATGAACTACAGACCATCGTCAGCACCTTTTATGGAGGCATATGAGAGATGGATCTCACCCTGAGCATACACAAGACAAAGGTCCTCCACCACCTGGCCTGGCATTGTGGAGCGAACCACACATCATCAAGGCCCATGGCTGGACACTTGTAAAACCTTGAGTGTTCGTGTTGACCAAAGCGGATATTGACAAAATGATCCAGCACCGCCTCCAGTGTGCTGGCACAGCCTTCAGCTGCCTGAGGAAAAGGGTGCTTGAGGACAACAACTTCAGATCCAACACCTAGCTCATTGTATACAGAGCTGTGGTGGTTCCCACTCTCTGGCTCTGAGATGTGGACTGTCTACAGCGGACACCACACCTCACAATGTGCAGGAGCAACACCACCAATGCTGCCTGAGCCAGATCCTGCAAATCTGCTGGGAAGACAGACCCATTTAACACCAGTGTCCTTGACCAGGCCAACATCCCCAGCATTGAGGCACTGACCACTGTTGATCGGGGTGATGGGTTGGGCACATCATCCTCATGACCGACGTGAGAATTCCCAAGCAGCCATTCTGCTCCCAACTCCAAAATGGTAGGCGAGCCTCTGGAAATACTCCGGAGATACCCTCAAGGCCTCACTGATGAAGTACGGCACTCCCACTGGCACCTGGGAATCATTGGCCCAAGATCATCCAAGCAGAAGCCAGTCGAAAACACTAAGGACCGCACCCCCACACCGGTGCCCCACCCACCCCTTCCCATGACCACCTTTTGCCCCAAGTCTGGCAGCATCTGTGGACGCAGCATTAGACTGTACAACCACCTATGGACTTAGCCTGAGAATGGAAGCAAGTAATCCTTGTGTGTGAGGGACTGCCATTGAAGATTTTATACAGTTCTGGTTGCCCTGCTGTATGAAGGGTATTATTTAATTGGAGAGGGTTCAGAAAAGATTTACCAGAATGTTGCTGAGATTGGAGGGTTTGAATTATAAGGGTAGGCTGGACAGGCTTGGACATTTTTCACTGGAGCATAAGAGATTGAAGGGTGATCTTGTACGGTTTAGAGGGATATGGGCCAAACACCAGGAAGAGTGACTCGTTTAGTTTGGGAAACTTGGTTGGCATGGATGAGTTGGACTGAAGTGTCTGTTTCCATGCAGTATGTCTCCTAAGATGTGGTGCCTAAATCTGCACTCTACTCCCAAGTAGGATCAAACCAGGGTTTTGTATAACTTCAGCATCCCCCAAAGGCCAACATTCCATTAGCCGCCTTATTTTCTGTACCTGATTGTGACATTTTAAAGAGCTATGCAGCTGAACCCCAAATCGCTTTTGACCTCCGCTGTATTTAATTTTGTGCCATCTAGAAAGTACCCTGATCTATTTTTTTCAGTCCAAAATGGATAACCTCCTGCTTGCATTGAGCTCCATCTGTCATCTTTTGCCCATTCACTTCGTCAATCAGTATACCGTTGTAACTGTATGCTAAAAACTACTATGCAGCCTAACTTTGTCATCACCAAAATTAGACATATGACTTTCTGTGCCATTATACAGGTAGTTAATAAATAACACAAATAACTGAGGCCCTGTCCTTATGGGATACCACTGATCACATTCTACCAATTTGAACACCTACCCATTATCCCTGCTTTCTGTCACCTGTAGCTCAACCAATTTTACAGCCACGTCAGTAATTGTCCTCAGTTCTGTGGCCTTCTACCTTAGAGGAACTTCATCAAATGCTTGAAGTTAATATAAACAACATCTACAAAGAACATGTAGATTCATCTGCACCCCTGAATTCTGCAGTTGTTCTCTGTTTAAGTAATACTCTGCTTTTTCGTTCCCTCTACTACTTTCCCCCTCACATTATACTCAAGCCAGATTCTTACCCATTTGCCCAACTTATCAATATCAGTCTACATCCACCTCCTGTCCTTTTCAGTTCATACTTTGCAATCTGTCTTTGTGATCTGCATTATGCTAACGAGAGGAAGAGCTATTTAAGTAAAATCTGTTTCCTGTCAGCCGACCAATTGTTTGTCCATGCTAACCATTCTGCTATTTTGCATAATAACCTTTTATGTAGAGTGACTTGTTTAATGCCTTCATATGCACCATATGTCCACAGCTCCCCTTATGCACAGCACGCTAGTACTTCAAAAATGCCAAAAGAAGATTGAACATGATTTCCTTTTCTCAAAACTATGTTGATTCTTGATTACCTTGAGTTTTTTTTAAATGCTCAGCCATAACCACCTCAATGATTCTAACATCTTCCCCCACAACAAGCATCAGGCAAACAGTTTCTGTAGTTTCCTGTTTTCTGCCTACTTCCTTCCTTTTTGAGGAGACGTAAGATTAGGGTGTGCTTTAACTTTAACTTTAATTTTAATACCTAAGTCAATTACATTTATAAGTTATTTTTACTCAAGCTATTTTGAATTGTAATCATTGCCCAGTTGATTAGAAAATGTCTGAAGTTATTACGCACCCTTCGAGCGGGTGGCACTTGAGCCCAGGACTTCTAGCTCAGAGGTAGGGACACTATCACTCATCACAAAGCCCTCAGTTACAATGTAGAATGAGCTTGAGAAAGCCGATCTAAAGTTTTCCAGTCTCGATTAGTTGCAAGACCCATTCCAGATCCAGATGTTTTGGCAAGTTTTGGATCTTTATTGTTTATCAAAACAATGATATTTAATACAGTTGATCCACTATGGGATGCCAGCTTGAGACAGTAGTTGACTAAGTACCAGTCTTTTGTTCAGTTCTATTGACTGAAGTTCTTCTGCTTTTGGTTTTTCTCTTTGTGCATCAAACCATTAAAACTGAGGCCTTATTAACCATTGCTAACTGGTCAAGCTTCTGCTTGATCAAAGACACCTGAGCTCTAATTGGTGGTTTGAGGACTTAAATCGTTCATAGTCAGTCTAGGATTGGAGAGGTAGCCTGCCTAATTCTAGATTTGTTCCTTGAAAAGTCATGTTCAACTTAATGACATCACTTCCTGTCTCTCCTCATTCAATCTTTCACACGTCACTCATTTTATTAGATTGTCCCATTTAACAGCTTACTAATCCAGTAGATCTTTGCTAAGACAAGATGGCTCCAAAAAGCAATTAATGTCACTGCTTAGAGTATGTTGTGTTACCTCCTGGTGATTAGCTGTCATCCCAAGTGATACATTTAAGAATTCCAGAAAATCAGTTTCCTTACTGCAAGAAGTATGTGTGACTCCACAATAATTCTTGATACCTAAAGTAAATTAAAGCTCAAAATAGCCATTGAAACTAATACCTACTAGCCTATTACATAAATTTAAAACATAGCTGTGTCATTGAATGAAAGCTGTGCACTACAAAGCGTTCTTACGTTGTTTAGTCTGAAGTTACATGATTACTTACTGGAAAATTAACATCAACATACCTATGACCAGGCTTGTTCACTTTGTTAGTTCATGGGATAAGAGGGCTTTTATAATGTTGAATAATTGGGCTGATACTCTTGAATTTAGAGGAATGGAAAGTGATTTCTTTGAAACATAAGTTCTAAAGGGGCTTGACAGGATGAATGCTGTGAAATCTAAAATAATAAAATGCAGAACCTAAGCCTCTGTATAAGTGATCAATCATAGGACTGGGCTGTGAACTATTTTCAGTCAGATGGTTGTATGTTTTTTGGAATGGTTTGTTTGGGTTGTGGTTGCTCCATTGTTGAATACGTTTTAATGTCGACAACTTTTAGAGTGTTCCGTCAATCCCTGCGAATCCAGGAATGTTGTGAATAGACTTAGCTGAGAGCTGACCTTTATAGAGTGGTATAGATAAGGTGAATGGCAGGTGTCATTTCTCCAGGATGAGGGATTTCAAGACTGTGGGGCATAATTTTAAGTGAGAGCAGAAAGATTTAAAGACATGAGGGGCATTTTTTTTTTTTTACAGTGGTTCGTGTGTGGAATGAACTTCCAGAGGAAATTGTGGATGCAGGTATAGTTAGAACGTTTAAAAGACATTTAGATATGTACGTGAATAAGAAGTATTTGGAGGGATATGGGCCAAGCATGGGCAGATGGGACTAGTTTGGTTTGGTATTATGGTCAGCGTGGACCAGTAGGACTGAAGAGTCTGTTCCCATGCTGTATGACTCTAGACGACAACATGTTGAGACTAAGATTCAGCCATAATTGTACTGGATAGCTGAGTAGGACAATTGGCTGTATGCTCTTAGAGACAAACATTGACATATCAAATTAGTGCTTTTGATGATGTGTAGAGTTCATTGGGCTGACTTAGGGGGAAAGTTTACAAATTGGAGTGTTCTCAACCAAATGAGTGCTGATGGACTTGAAGTGTTTATGAAACAGGGTAGTGAATTCAGAATTTAAACCAGTGAAGCACAGCAAAGAGAAAATCAAATACAGAAATTATACCATTGGGCAAAAGGAAAGATATTTGTAGTAGAAGTTGGCACAGTTGAGTAAAATCAATAGAGGTCCAATAGGTGGCAGTCAGCTGAAAGGTGCCAATAATTGAGATTTTGAGAGCTTTGGTTATGTTACCTCCAATGAAGTTCGTGATCTGGTATTTTTAAAGTCTCTCAATTAAAAGAATTGATGGAGAATTGGGACATAATTATACTTTACAAGGTAAGTTTAAATTTTCTCCCTGTGTGGAGTTCTCAAAATCAGAGGTGAAGCATGGGTTCTGCTTTTTAAAATGACTCTTAATCCATGCTACATCAATCAAAAACTGTTATTTTCAAAGTGAATATTGTTATGTGGCTAAAGTGCAAGAAACTGGAATTAATAAAGCAGCTGAAATTCTGCTAAACTCTTGTTTCACGACCTTTCTCAACTTCAGTTGCCATTTTGGGAACTTTCTCGATAGGCACAGAAATCATGTTTTCACTCTGTACATTTCCACCAACTTGTTTGTTCTCTCGTCTACAGAACAATTTGAGAATGCCATGTGAAAAGGAATTAGTGTATTTTTGCAAATGTGATAATAGGGTCACAGAGTCATACAGCACGGAAATAGACCATTTCGTCCAACCAGTCCGTGCTGAACATAATCCCAAACTAAACTAGTCCCACCTGCCTGTTCCTGTCCCATATCCCTCCAAACCTTTCCTATTCATGTATCTATCCAAATGTCTTTTAAATGTTGTAATTGTACTCGTGTCCACCACTTCCTCAGGCGAAGCACCCTCTGTGTTTTAAAAAAAAAATTGCCCCTCATGTCTTTTTTAAATCTCTCTGCTCTCGCCTTAAAAATGCGCCCTCTAATCTTTAAGTCCACCGTCCTAGGGAAAAGACATCTACCATTAACTCTATCTACACCTCTCGTTATTTTATCAACTTCTGTCAGGTCGCCTGTCAAACTCCCATGCTCCTGTGGAAAAAAAATCCCAGCCCACCCAGCCTTTCTTTATAACTTGAACCTTCCATACCTGGCAATATCCTGTTAAATCCCTTCCAAACCCTCTCCATTTTGATAATATCCTTCCTAAA
Source organism: Rhincodon typus (assembly GCF_021869965.1). NCBI lineage: Eukaryota > Metazoa > Chordata > Chondrichthyes > Orectolobiformes > Rhincodontidae > Rhincodon > Rhincodon typus. Next base: position 67,664,407 of record NC_063335.1, on the reverse strand, counting down.
ACTGGGCTACCAGAACTGAACACAGTATTAAAGAATTATAAGCATACTAGTTATTGTACTGTCTGGTAAATTAATAAAATAGCCTTTACCTGGATTGTGCTAGTGTGGAAATCGTTTAGGATGTCTCAAATGTCTTAGAATTAAATAGCAAGCTTTGGTTGTTCAGGTGGGTATGTTTGTCAAAACTTAAGTTCTTCTAAAATAATATGCTCAAATGGCATATAGCTTGTAAATGATTGCAGCATTGCTGAAAATATTAATAGTTTTGGAGTAAAGATGATATTTGTAATGCCTGGAAGGTTAATGATGTGGCAGCATCATTTTTTGCTGGAGAATTTTGTGCAATTTAAACTGTGCAAAACAGAACTCTTCTTGGTCAGCACAGCGTAAGTTTCTGTGGGTGATGCTCTTTGATTGTTGTTAGACGAATGAGAATAGTTAGATAAAATACTGTTTTGCCACATTGATCAGCAACTATATAGGGCAAGGCAATTGAGGTTAGGAAATTGCAGTTGAAAAGGAGTTGTCTCTTGTTGCTGTCAATTATATTTCGATGTAAGTTTCTACTCGGACTGTACACCATAAATCCATTATATAGGAAGCCTTCATTTGGTTCTGCTCTTTGTCTGGAGAAAGGGCTTGTTTTGAAGAACTTTCAAGCTCCTTTAGTTATTCAGTTAATATTTTAATTGCATCCAATTTCCAATTTGTAACATCTGTGCAACAAAATGTCTTATAACTTGTTCCTTGGTGGCTTTTTGATATAAAACAAAATGACTTACTTTTCTATTTTCATTTTTCTAATTGGGAACACCTGATACTAAAAATTTACCAAGGTAGAGGATTTCTTCTTTTTCCCACTCCTCAATGTTGGCTCTTTAGGGACTGTTCGCTTGCTATACCCAGCATGAGTTGGCATCATTAGTGTAAGCCTAACCAATATGTTGCAATGAAGTAGTCTTTTCTCCTCCATATGCCTCTGTTTTCATTGGGATGTCTTTCCTACTTTTGTGGTCCCTGTCTGACATGGCTAAATGGTGTCAAACTGGAGAATTTTGTGCAATTTAAAGTGTGGAAGGTTTGTGTCAAAAAAAAATTTTGCAGGATCTATCCAATCTTGGAAAGAATAATGAGCTAATTTGAAGTACATTCCATTTTAATTTTTAAAAATGCTGGTAGAACTGAATAAACATAAATCTGAATATTGACAACATTGTATACTTTTTCTGTATTTCAACCATATCCTTCCATTTAAATCCAAGAAATTGGGAAGCTGTGGAACTTCTATCCTTGGGTTCTCTCTTTTGCCTTAAGTCTTCCCCCAGGCATTTTAGCAAATGACACTCTTCATATCTTGCAGATTTGTTATCTCTATCAATTTTTTTCTGTTTTACTTAGTATGAATTAGGTGGGTAGATTCCTTGATTAACGTGCAGAATAGTAAATGAAGTGCAAAATTTTCTGACCCATATGAACCTGTCATTAAATCAAAGCCTTACCTTTCACACCACATAAACCTAACAGTTTCAGCACTATATACCTTGGAAGCAACTAACAGTCATGCAAATGATAGGGTGATAAGCTTGGACTGGATCAGCCAATGTCAAAAATTGGAAACAGTCTGCAACAGTGGAAATCTATTTGCCATATATGATGGAATCAAAAGGGCTCTTGGTTCACTATCACCAGAAATCAATAGATGGTAAAGCCCTTGTTAAAAGAACTAAACCAGTTTTTCCTGGGTTGAATCCTACCGTGAACTCTCATCCTGTCAGATTAGAGTTCTCCCAGGCTGTGTTTGACCCTTGCTGGTGAGCCTTTCAGCAATAACATGAGAGAGAAATGACCTGTTATTGGAGGAGTAGTGAGCATGGTAAATAAATACTGGGAGTGCGCATAGAGAGCTTACAGCAGAAGGGATAGAAGCTTAACTGCTGAGTTCACTGCTTATGGCACATTTTGAACATCTTCTGACATAATCCTGAACATGTAGTCCTCTAAAAGGCAAATTTCTCAAGTTTGACACTCATCAAGCAGAGACATCTGTCACTGTCCTTGAGACTGCCATGAAAGAAAAACTGAACTGGACATGCCATACAAATCCTGTAGCTTCAAGAGCAAGTCGGAAGCTAGGAATCCTGCAGTCAGCAACTCACCTCCTGACTGCCCAAAGCCTGTCCACCACCTACAAGGCACAAATCATGGATGAGTGAAGCTCTGACAACACTCATGTTTGACACTGTCCGGGACAAAGCAGCCTACTTGATTGACACCATGTCCACAAATATTTACACGCTCCACCGCCGCTCAGTAACAGCAGCGTTACTAAGGCTGCTTAGTAGATAACTCGTCAAACTCATGACCTCTAGCATCTAGAAAGACAGGGGCTGCAGATACATAGGAACACCATCATCTGCAAAATAACCTTTAAAGTCACTCAACATCCTGACTTGGAAATATATTGCCATTCCTTCAGTATTGCTGGCTTCATTCTCTTAGAACCTGAAGGAGATGCAAGCAATTCTGGATGTGAGTTTCCTATTCAACTATGAATGGAGAATGTGGTTTCATTTAGTAAAGCCTAGCAAAAGAAGGCTTGTTTATTTTAATCTAGCCCTACCTGAAAAGAAAAGTCTCATTGAGAAGGTGAATAGTTAGTCCACTTGGCATAGACAGTGTAATATTGACATTACTGGAAGGAGATTTAATGACTTAAGTTGAAGTGAGATTTAAAGTAAGCATTGCCGTGTATGGGTGTGCAAATACAAATTTACCTTAAGGTCCTGTCAGTAACTCCTTATGTAAGATTTGAGGAAATGCAAGAGAGAATGTAATTTCCAGTTCTGAATTGCCCATTTATTTCATGTAATTCGTGTGCAAGGATATCCATATTCGTCTGAATTTTAGCATTTCCTGGTACTGTCATTGCCAAAAATGCATTATTTTTAAAAATTTCCCATCCAGATTATATTCTGTGCCTTTGTCAGTGCTTTCTCCCAAGTGGTGTACAATTTGGAGAAGCATTCATTCATCAGCCGAGGGCAGATGATATGTGGTAATCAATGTTGAGGTCTCCCAGGCAGCGCGCTCCCTGTACCGAGGGAGTACATGACCGTACGTGACTGAGTGGCCATCTCTGGTGGGTTTGTCTTGATAGTAGGACAGGGCACATCCAGGGATGCTGATGATGGTGCCTGGCGCATTGTGTGTAATGTAAGATTCTGAGTATAACTATGTTAAGTTGTTGCTTGACTGGTCTGTGGGGCAGCTGTCCCAGTTTTGGCATTAGGCTCCAGGTGTGAGGAGGACTTTACAAGATAGTGGTTGTCATTTCTGGTGCCATAGTCGATGCCAAGTGGTCTGTCCGTATTCATTCTATTTTGAGATTTTTCAGCAGTTGATGCAATTGAATGGCTTCCTAGATCACTTCAGAGGGCAGTTAAGAGTCTACCATATTTATGTGGGTCTGGAGTTACATGTAGGCTAGACCAGGTAAGGATGGCAGATAACTTCCCTGAAGGATTTTAGTGAACAAGAAGGCTTTTTCTGACAATTCAGAATTCTTTCATGGTCGTCATTAGACTTTTATTTCCAGATTTATTTTCAATTAAATTTAAATTCCATCATCTGCCATGGTTGGATTCAGGACATTGCTCGAATCTCTGGGTTATAGTCTAGCAATAATGATATTTCACCATTGCCTCCTCCCAACTGTGGGATTGTGAAATTGATCATGAAATTACTTATGTCTGCAATGAATCAATGGATATGATGTATGGCAGATGGCAGACTGAAACGTGAACTCCTAGCTGCTATGAATTAACAGGATATGATTAAGAAGCTGCTAGGTTTTGGGGCTGTATAAGCTTTGTAATTGTGTGTATTGCTAGTAGTACTTTCTGTATTTGTCTTATTTTATGGAATAAGTTCAATGCATTAAACATGAAACTAATTATTATTTTCTGAATTGAAAGACAGCATCACTGGCAAGACCAGCATTTGTTGCCCATCTTAATTGACCTTATTGGCTACTAGGCTACTTCAGAGGGCAGTAAAGAGTCAACTGCATTGTGGAGGGTCCATAATCAAGCGCTCAAGACTGGTTAAGGATGGTAGATTTCTCTTCTAAAGGACAGTTGTAAACCTGATGGGTTTCAAGACAATAAATAACTTAATGGTCTCCATTACTGAGGCTTCCTTTTATATTCCAGATTTATTAATTGATTTCAGATTTCATCCACTGCTATGATCAGATTTGAGCCTACGCCCCAGGGCATTAGCTTGAACCTCTGAATTACCAGTCCAGAGATAATACTATCATTTCCCCTTCATGTTTATAGTTAAAGTTCAATTTCTGTTGAGCCAGTTGTAAACACCCTTTCATGTACAAACTTAGAATTTGCAGACGAAACTCGGATTACATAAACTGTACAGTTGTATTTGAAAGAGCATATATATTTAACTTGACGCGAAACAGAAAGTAGTTCTGGTCTTATAAAGAAATTTTCCTTTTGGTAAATATTTCAGATCATAACATTGATTCATGGCTTGACAAATAACTAATTTTTTTCATGTTGGACAGTTCCTCGCAATTTTTGTTTGTTGGAAGAACTTGAAGAAGGCCAGAAAGGTGTAGGTGATGGAACTGTGAGCTGGGGGCTCGAGGATGATGAAGATATGACACTGACACGATGGACAGGAATGATTGTTGGGCCACCCAGGGTCAGTAAATTAACATGCTATATAGGGTTAACTTACAGGTGTTTTTTTCTGTGTTCCTTAGAGAATTATGCTCATGTTTTCTATTTCCCTGTAAGGATTGATATGCACCAAAATACCTGTGAACTCAGAAATGGATGTAATCTACTCTCGTATTGTGTTATTCCTTTAATATTTGTGCTGTATTGATTGCTTAAAATGACGGATAGAAGGTTCAGAGGTGGACTTTTGCTGTTGTACAGAAAGTCTTCGGATCTTGGGTCTTATCTTGATGTAGTCGGGGTCCTGCTGAAGGCACCTGTCCTTGTAGGCAAGTTGCCTTCGATAATTATGCTATTGTGTTAAGAAGGCCAATTGGAGAACATGCACACTGTCCTGACACAGTTTTACATAGAATACATAGAATCCCTACAGAGTGGAAACAGGCCCTTCGGCCCAACAAATCCACACCAACCCTTGGAGCATCCCACCCAGACCCATCCCCTTATGACCCACCTAAGTTACACACCCCTGGACACTATGGACAATTTAGCATGGTCAATCCACCTACCCTGCACATCTCTAGAGCACCCTGAGGAAACCCACACAGACACGGGGAGAATGTGCAAACTCCACACAGTCGCCCGAGGGTGAAATTGAACCCGGGTCCCTGGCGCTGTGAGGCAGCAGTGCTAACCACTGAGCCACCGTGCTGCCTATTTTCTTGAATATGCTAGAAAATATGCTAGGGAGTGATTTTGACTGGCTCTGAAGAGTAGGAAAGCAGTCCAAATTTCTTGAATCTGTAAAGCCCTCTGTTTATCCACCATGTGATCCTCACCAATGCTAAGCAATCCATTGTAGGTGGTGTCACTGAACTGATGCATTGGAGAAGGGAAGCAAAAGACCCAATTGATGAACTAATAGTAGAAGGAAGGGAGATTTGAAACTCTTGGCACTTGGCTAAACCTTGTATCTGAAAGGAATTAAAGGTATATGTCTGAAAATGCCTGAAGAAGTTTCTAAACAAGCAGTTAAAGATGACACCTCTTTGTGATAATGTGGATGTGCTGGTGTTGGACTGTGTTGTGCAAGGTCAAAATTCAGATGATACCAGGTTAGTTCATACACTTCACTAACACCTTCCACCCCAACCTTAAGTTTACCTGGACCATCTCTAACACCTCTCTCCCCTTCCTGGACCTCTCTGTCTCCATATCGGGCAACCACCTAGAAACCGATATTCATTTCAAGCCCACCGACTCCCACAGCTACCTAGAATACTCCTCCTCCCACCCACCTTCCTGCAAAAATGCTATTCCCTATTCCCTATTCCCAATTCCTTCGCCTCCGCTGCATCTGCTCCCAGGATGAGGCATTCCACTCCCGTACATCTCAGTTGTCCTCGTTTTTCAAGGACCGTAACTTCCCCTCCTCGGTGGTCGAGAACGCCCTCAACCGTGTCTCCCACATCTCCCGCACCTCATCCCTCACACCCCGTCCACGCAATAAAAACCAAAAAAGAATCCCCCTCGTCCTCACGTACCACCCCACCAACCTCCGGATCCAACGCATCATCCTCCGACACTTCCGCCATCTGCAATCCGACCCCACCACCAAAGACATCTTTCCCTCCCCACCTTTATCTGCTTTCCGGAGGGACAACTCTCTCCGTGACTCCCTTGTCCGCTCCACACTCCCCTCCAGCTCCACCACACCCGGCACTTTTCCCTGCAACCGCAGGAAGTGCTACACCTGCCCCCATACCTCCTCCCTCACCCCCATCCCAGGCCCCAAGAAGACTTTCCACATCAAGCAGATGTTCACCTGCACATCTGCCAATGTGGTATACTGCATCCGCTGTACCCGGTGTGGCTTCCTCTACATCGGGGAAACCAAGCGGAGACTTGGGGACCGCTTTGCAGAACACCTACGCTCGGTTCGCAACAAACAACTGCACCTCCCAGTCGCGAACCATTTCAACTCCCCCTCCCATTCCTCAGACGACATGTCCATCCTGGGCCTCCTGCAGTGCCACAACGATGCCACCCGAAGGTTGCAGGAACAGCAACTCATATTCCGCTTGGGAACCCTGCAGCCCAATGGTATCAATGTGGATTTCACAAGTTTCAAAATCTCCCCTCCCGCCACCGCATCCCAAAACCAGTCCAGCTCGTCCCTGCCTCCCTAACCTGTTCTTCCTCCCACCTATCCCCTCCTCCCACCTCAAGCCGCACCTCCATCTCCTACCGACCAACCTCATCCCACCCCCTTGACCTGTCCGTCCTCCTTGGACTGACCTATCCCCTTCCTAACTCCCTACCTACACTCACCTTTCCTGGCTCCATCCCCGCCTCTCCACCTATCCTCTCCTCTATCCCTCTTCTATCCGCCTCCCACTCTCTCCCTATTTATTTCAAAACCCTCTTCCCCTCCCCCTTTTCTGATGAAGGGTCTAGGCCCGAAACGTCAGCCTCTCTGCTCCTATGATGCTGCTTGGCCTGCTGTGTTCATCCAGCCCTGCACCTTGTTGTCTCGGATTCTCTAGCATCTGCAGTTCCTACTATCCCAGGTTATAATGCAACGGGTTTATTTGAAAACACTAGCTTTTGGAGTGTTGCTCCTTCCTTCCTTAGGTGAAGTGAGAGAGGAGGTATCAAGACACAGAATTCATAAGTTTAAAAAAATCAAAGGATCATTCAGCTGATGCGATTGTATTGAATAAAGCTAGAATGGCTGGTTGACTCCCTCCTGTTAAATCTTTAATCAGTTAAGAAGGAGATGCAGGTTTCCCTTGATTAAAATGCAAATCTCAGAATTTCTTTCAAGTCATTGCTTGAGATAACTAAAGATTTTATCAGTGAATTCAAGAGGTAACATCTCAGGTCAGACAATGCATATTAGGTGTGAGGCCTTGGACTATAATCTGGTGTCATGTGATTTTTGACTCTTTGTCAGTCGCAATCGAGTGGAAGTGTCTGCTGAGACACTTTGCAAAAGTCTTTTTTAATTGTGTTTGATATGCCTGCCATTTTGCTTTTGCATTTGATCTTTAAATATTATACCTTTTCATGTTCTTTTCTCAGACTTGTTTTGAAAACAGAATATACAGCCTGAAAATAGAGTGTGGGAGTAAATACCCAGATGTAGCTCCAACTGTTAGATTTGTAACAAAAATAAATATGAATGGAATAAATAATTCCAATGGAATGGTGAGTCAATTTATTATCAAATCTTTAGTTTCAGAACAGTTTCATGGAATGTTGCAATCTAAAAGTAATTACTTTTTACCCTTAACTTCTATTCATTTCCCCTGACTTCTTCCTGTAAGGAAAAAAAACTTACTTTTCTGTCTTCATTACATATTTCTATATGTGGCTTACTGTCCTTTAATAAGAAACTGTATAAATGATCCCCATTGTTTATATCAGTTTTTAAGGGCAAATATTAGGATTTCACAAAATGTGAGGACCTCTTGCTTCCAGTGCTTTACCTTATTGATCTGGGAGAGCGCATTTTGTCTTGGTGCTGCTCAGTGACAGTTTTAATAGAGTAGATTAACACTTAGCATCACGGTGGATCCTACGTGCTAGGTGATAGCATTGCATTATTCTTTGGTTTGTTTGTATTTCTTACTTCCCTGCAACACCATTCTCTTCCCAATTAAATATCAGCTGTGCTAAATTGGAAGTGTTTGATTTACATTAACCCTCATAGAATTCCTACAGTGTGGGAGCAGGCCATTCTGCCCAACAAGTCCACACCGACCCTCCAAAGAGCATCCCAACCTGGACCCACACCTCTACCCTATCCATGTAATCCTACATTTCCCATGGCTAGTCCACCTAACCTGCACATCCCCAGAAACTGGACAATTTAGCACTACCAATCCACTTAACCTGCACATGTTTGGACTGTGGGAGGAAACCATACCACTCGAAGGAAACCCATGCAGACATGGGGATAACGTGCAAACTCCACACAGACAGTTGCCTGAGGGTGGAATTGAACTGGGTCACTGGTACTGTGAGGCAGCAATGCTAACCACTGTGCCATTGTATCACCCTAGAACCGAGGAACTGAATAAATAACCAAATCTATTGCTGTATAGTGAATATGCTGCAATGTTGGATCTGCCATACTTTGTTTGAAATGTTGAACAAATGATTCTGATGATATTTTAGAAACTCGAGTGAACTAGGTTTTGTCTGATTTAACATTGCCCCCTTTAACCAATAGTACCAAAAATAGTCGGTAATTTGGTTCAAAATCAGAAATTGCTTCAAAAACTCAGCACACTTGGTAGCATGTGTGGAGAGAAATCAGTTAATGTTTGGGTCCAGTGACCCTTCCTCAGGTAATTTGATTTATTGTTGTGCACAAGCTTTGGTAACATAAACCACTGAAATGTCAAGTGAGATTTTTTTAGCTCCTTCGAAAGAGCTCAATATGCTAAGACATTGTTTTATCATTATCCCATCAAGGGAGTTGGGATGCTGATGCACAGAAAACAGTTGTATTTGTTTTCTAAAATTGGCAAATCAATTTTTGGGTAATTATTTACTTCATTTGTTTTGTAATTGTTGCATAGGAGAGAATAGTTCTAGGGATGCAACACCTCTTATATGATTAGATTGAGGAAGCTGGAGAAGAGAAGATTATAATGAGAATTGGTAGAAATCTTCAAATTCGTGGAAGGTTTAAACAAAAGAGAACGCTCTCTTGCTGGAGGGAATAGGGAAACCTGAATTAAAGGTATTGGCAGAATATGGCAACGGCAACATGAAGTTGTTCAGATCTGGAATGCTCACCCTAAGAGTGGTGGGGGCAGATTTTTTTTTTCTTCAAAAGGGAATAATGTTATAAGGAATAGTGTAATCATCTGAAGGGGGAGCAATTGTGGAGCAGTGGGATGGGTGTAGTGATATATGGAATGTCTGATGGCACTAGCTGAGTTGCTCCTACAAAGAGCCAGCAGATACATGGCCTCCTGTACTGGGACAGTTCTATGGTTCTACATGCTGCTGCATCATTGAGGTTTGGGGGAAAATGTGGAAATCATATTGCTGCTGATGGTATAAAAGAATCAGTAAGGAAACATCATTGCACTGTGAACATAAATGGATAGGATTAAAATTTGAGTTAAAAGAATAGAGATTTGTTTTACACTTGTAGAATATTGATGTTTGTGGAATACTTGAGCAGCAAATTTCACTTTGTGTTTGGAACCCTAATTTGATGAAAATTTTTACGACAAATCTTAACTGAATATTTTGTAACTTACATTGTAATATTGAAGGCTTTTCTCTCCTTCCCTCTTCAAACCTTCACTTCCTGACCCAGTTGCAGAATTTAGATTTGCTGAATCAACAACACCAAATTTTCATTCTTGTTAAATTGTTTGAAAATCTCCTGAGCCATACAAGATAAATTTAAATTTGCTGAGTCAAACTTGCTTTACCTTTATCTATATCCTATATACACAACATTTGCGTGTATAAATAAAGGTTTTATAAAATTGTACATTTATGCATATAAAACATGTTTTATGCAACTTTTTTCCTTGCAGGTGGATTCACGGAGCATACCAGTTCTATCTAAGTGGCAAAATTCCTATAGTATTAAGGCTGTACTTCAAGACCTACGACGTATGATGACATGCAAAGAAAACGTGAAGATTTCACAGCCTCCTGAAGGACAGACTTACAACAATTAATTTTAATGGATCCAGACCCACCTCTCAAAAACTTCACTTCCTGTCTTGTCAATTCTCCGCAATACTAAACGTCAACAAAAAGATCTCAATCTTGAAATGTACGTCCACAATAATGTTCTGAACCACAAATAAATTCAGTAGTGGTGCAGAGTAACTTATTTTTTCTTATCAAGTCAATGATGATATCAGTGATATACAAGCCATTGGAATCTTGGCTGTTACTTTGATGGGAAGGAGGGGAAAAGATGTGGGAATGAAATCAAGACATTTATTGCCTGATCATAGCAAATATATATGTTAAACAGATTATTGGTAATAGAGGCAGTAGTTGGTGTATATAATGGCATGCTCTGGAACCTTCTGACGAAAAAGAGCTGTATTGAAAGAAAATTTGAGGTTGTGTATGTTATGCAAACTACACTCATTCGATAGGGTTGTTGAAGTTTTTGCTCATTATTTTGCTGCATTATGGTGCAGATTAATTGTAATGTCAGTGTGTTGAGAATGTTTTAATATTTGTATTTATGAAAATGACTTTCTGTTAAGCAGCTCTTGTGTATCAAGTAATATTATGTTTGTTTACAGCCTGAGTCTACCAAAACGCGCATTTGAATTTGCGAGTAAAGAATATTGGTGTATAGTTAGGACTTCCTAAAATTAAAGCTAGTCTTGAAGATGTGAATAAGGTGCAGTGAGATGCTTTTCATTTCAGCCTTTGAATTGGTTAATACTGTTTGACCAAATGTATTTTTTAAAGTAGTAAAATCTTTCAAGTTGTTATTGTTTGAGAAATTCTTTTTATTTTGCATGTAAAGAAAAGAAAAGATTCATCTTGCCTTTCAGATTTATCTTGCTTCTGGAGGGCAAAGTGATCCTGGCCAGTTAATGTGCCAGGCTCAGATTTTCCCTTTAGAATCTTTTGGAAAATGTTAATTCTCTCAGACTAAAAGCTGCTAATGATTGTGTCAGAAAGATAATCGGGTAGAGTATTACTATCTGAAGTTTACTTTCTCATATGAGTTATCTCATCAATTTGCTGTAATTGAGAAGACTGTTTCCCATTCAAGTTTGTGAGAAAACTTAAGGTGGGTGTATTCATTTAATAAACAAAATTTAAAATCCTGCTCATCTTTACATTTTTTAAACCAGCCTTGGTGATTTTGCCAGAGTAGTGTAGATTTTCCACTAAAAAAACACATGTATTTCAGGGCTCCACTTTCTTATTTTTCTTTTCTAGTCTTTGGCTAGCTCATCCCAGAAAGTGGCAGTATGTTTACACTGATGCATGAATGAAGATTTCTGAAACCAACTAATATTGCAGTGTACTCAGCTTGAATCAATATATCTAGGGTATGACCATTAACCAAATAAGTTGCAGCTCATCAGATCCCCCTCGTACCCAAAAATGCTTTATAACAATGAATTAACTTGAAGCATAGCCATCTTCTTGAGGGTAATTAGGGACAGACAGTAAGTGCTGGCATACTTTCTACAATTGATTTTTTTTAAAAAACTCTGCAACTGATATACGAGGTTGAAGCACAGAATCCACAACCAACATCAGGATCAATACAGTGTTTAAGATTCTTGAGCAACCTCATTACATAATGTGGTGTAGTACTTGTAGAACGTGAACAGGTTACTGGTCCAACATGTCCATACTGGTGTGATATTCCTTTTTTATGCATAGATTTTCTGCTACCCTTTAAATGCCATCAACGTAAATTTTGCTTCCTCACATTTCCCTGCATACCTCCCCAGGTTCTCCTTGAATTATCTTATGCCAATGCTTGCACATGCTAAGCATTCTCTTGATAAGGGATTTGCCTGAATTCCCCATTGGATGTATTAATGACATTTATCACCCATTGCAAGTTGCAGTGTTGGTTTTGTGCTGACTATAAAACCTGTTTAATCATGACTCGTTGGGTAACAGACATCTACACAGAAGCTCTTTTCTCAGAGCATCTTCCTTGCCAATCTTTCTCATTGATTCCAAAACTGAGATTGTACCCAGAAATATTTTTTGTTTATTCTTTTCATGGTATGAGGACCAGAACTGTTCAACACTACTTATGGAATCATGCGGCATGGAAACAGACCCTTTGGTCCAGCTTGCCTGTTCCACCCGAGTTTCCCCAAACTAAACTAGTCCTATTTGCCTGTGATTGGCCTATATCCCTCCAAACCTTTTCTATTCAGTACTTATCCAAATGTCTTTTAAATGTTTTAACTGTACCTGCATCCACCACCACTTCTGCAGTTCATTCCTCATACAAACCACTGCCTTTAAAAAAAAGTTGCCCCTCATGCTCTTTTTAAATCTTTCTTGTCTAACATTAAAAAATGCCCCCTAGTTTTGACCTCCCCCACCCTTGAGAAAAGACCTTTGTTTTTTGACCTTATCCATGCACCTCACAATTGTATCAACCTCTGAGGTCACCCCTAACTTCCTACACTCCAGTGAAAAAAGTCCCAGCCTATCTTTATAACTCAACCTTCCACTCCCGGCAACATCCTGGTAAATCTTTTCTGAACCATCTCCAATTTAATAATATCCTTCCTATAGCAAGGCAACTGGAACTCTACACTGTATTCTAGAAGAGGCCTCACCAATGACCTGTATAACATCAACATGCTATTCCAACTCCTATACTCGATGGTCTGAGCAATGAGGACAAGCGTGCTAAATGCCGTCTTAAGTATCCTGACAATCTGTTATGCAAATTTCAAAGAATTATGTACCTAAGCCCCTAGCTGTCTCTGTTTACAACACTACCAGGGTCCTACAATAAATTGTACAAGTCCTGTTTTTGTTTATATTATCCAGATACAATATCTTACATTCATCCAAATTAAAAGCCTGCCCTTGTTTGCTTTACCAAAATGCAATATCTAGCATTTATTCAAGTTATAATCTATCTGCCACTCCACAGCCCATTGATCCAATTAATCAAGATCTCTTTATAATCTTAGATAACCTTCTTCACCGTCTCATGTATCACCAATTCTGGTGTAATCTGCAAACTTTCTAACCACGTCTCCTAAATTCTCATCCAAATTGTTTATGTAAATGACAATCAAAAGTGGATCCCTGGGGAATACTGCTGGCCACAGGCCTCCAGTCTGAAAAACAACCCTCCACCACCAATCTCTATCTTCTACCATCAAGCCAATTTTGTATCCAATTGGCAAGCTCTCCTTGAATCACATGTGATTTAACATAAAGTCTATGATGCAGAGCCTTGTCAAAGGCTTTAATAAAGTCCATGTAAACAACATTTACCTCTCTCCCCACATTTTTTTTTTGTTACCTCCTCAAAAAAATCTCAAGTTTGTGAAAAACTATTTCCTTAGAACAAAGATATTCTGTACACATTTAAACAACTGTCTCCTTTTTGGCAGTATTCCTCTAGAAATGAAAGTCAGTGTTTAAATGGCATTGCAACCTTCAGCGATTTGTGTATCTACCATCAGCTCCTCTACCCTGTTTAGCTATTCATTTTCTACGGAGCATATAATCTCTTTCTTACACCGAAGTGAATCGTACTGAGGATAGATGTGAGAAGTGTTCATTACTGGGTCTTCTCAGATGGTTGTGAACATTATGTTGCCATTGTTGTGCTGATTCATGCTGTATGATTCTAGAGCAGGATGACATTGCAAGACCACGGAGTACGGGTAATTCAAATATAAAACTTGTCCTGTTGCTTAATTTAGTATCTTGTGCAGACTGTTTCTAACCATCACAGGAAACCCTAGAATGCAGTGGCTACTTTTTAAAAATTGCAGTTTAGTTGTCTTCAGGTTAATTTCCTGTGACTTCACCTTGTTGAAAGGAGGGAGGTCAGTAATTTGTAGCTTGCAAATTATTTTAGTACCGGCAGGGTTAATGTAATAGCTTCACCCTGATGGAGGATGCGTTCCAAACCTGTGTACCACTTGCAAAGCCTGGTGTGTGGCATTCGACTGTGTTTGTATACTAGTTTAATGTACAAATGACTAACTTGGACTGATACAAGTGTGCATTTGTATCATGCCTTCAAAGTATTAAAATATCCCAAGGTACCTCGTAATACCTTATCTCTTCAAATCCTCAAGCCACATGAGATTTTGGCCAAGTGAGCAAAGTCTTATCAAAGAGGTGTTTTGAGGATTGGTGTGAGGAGGAAATTCCAGGCATTAGGACTTACATAGTTGAAGGCACATCTATCAATGTGCATAAAGGGAACTTGATGCACAATAGTCCAGAAAAGCAAACTTTTCAGGGTTGTGAAAGGGTGGAAACTGAGGTAAGGTCAAGGAAGGAATTGAACACAAGGATGAACATCTTAAATCTGAAGCTTTGCTGAATTCTGAACCAGTCAGCTGTTGGTAAGTGTGACTTGGACTTACGTAGGACTTTTCATGTCCTATGAATATCCTAAACTATTTCATAGCCAATGAATTATTTTAGAAACAGTCACAATTACTAATGACCTTAAGATATGCGCAGCATGCTCTCCATTTGTTGATGAGATCACTGGTCAGTCAATGTGTTCTTAGACATTTTAAGGGATAAATGTTTGGCAGGTCACTGGGAGGGGAAGGATTGTTAATGAGAATGAGACCACATACCTTTGATTCCCAGATGTACAAAACACTGAATACTTCTGTGGTAGAGATGTGGCAAGTTCTTAGCATTCTGTTTGTCTACTACCTCCACCCCTTGTCTAGTTTGTATGAAACATGTTAAATTACTAAGATTAGGTACAATCAGAATGCTAAATGTCAATGTAAGACACCATAGTTGTTTGTTGTTGACAAGTAAGATTAAGTTTTGGTTTAATAACATTTTTTGTTCCTTAACATTTTTTAAATTTGATTTGTAAATGTACAATTTCAACTGACACTGGTTTTGGTGATTACTGAAATGACATATGCAAGATTCTTTGTCTCTGTTTTATGGTCACCTTTGAAAACTGTTAGTGGGGTTTTGAGATAAATGTAAGACTGAACCAACAAGACGAAGCAAACTGGCATTTGTTACTTTGAAGGAAATGCATCCTTTCTGGGGGTTCAGTCATAATAGTTCTTGTCATGCCACAATCATTAATGACCAGTACTTGTGAGAAATGTTAATCTAGGTTTTCTTAAGAGTGTCAGGATTCAGAAGGAGCAACATACTTGGAGAAAGAAAATGCAAATAGTGTTTTATTTCTATGTATGCCTACTATTTAAAGATACTAAGTCTCTGAATTTGGCCTACAAATAAACAAAATTAATTATTAACAATAATTTGTTGTCAGGAATCTAACTTGTCATGTTTAAAATATGCTTTGGCTCTTTATCTAGGAAAACCAATGTTTATGTTTCTTATTTTGAGGGTTTTAGAAAATTGTCAGTTTTCTTGTTTTCACATTGCAGTTTTCTAATGTTTATTCTGTTTTGAAATAGGATTTGAGGGAGAAAAGGTTTGTATAGGAGCAATAATAGAATAATGAAGATGGCGAAAATTAAAATATCTCAGCATGCAGCACTAACCACCATGGCATGTTCCCAGACCGTGCCTCCCAAGAAAGAACATTGTGATCTGTATTGTATAACATAATGGTTCTGAAAGAGTGTATGCATGAAGTTGCATAAAGCTTCACCTAATCTGATGGCAGACAGTTTTTGAGTGGAAAGTCAGGTGGTTTCAAGATCACAGATAACGTACATATCTCCCAGTAGTTGTAAGCAATTAGTCAAAATAATTTGTACCTTTTCCTATAATGCAATAAACTACCTCTTGTTAAGTAAGATCTGTTGTGGAGACTGTCCGTCATCTGTCTCATGCTGATAGCCATCCTTTCTGTGTGGAGAGGAGGATTCATTCTGTGCTGTTTCTATGAATATGGACAGAAACCTTCCACAGCCACCAGCTGAAGAGTATTTGCTGAGAGCTCTCAAACATCCTGACGAAGGGTTTTAGCTGAAACATTGACTTTCCTGCTTCTCGGATGTTGTCTGACCTGCTGTGCTTTTCCAGCCTCACACCTATAGTTTCTGGATTCCAGCATCTGCAGTCCTTATTGTGTCCAGTTCTCAATAATGTTCTTTGAATATTTCTGTGTAAAAACACCAGACTTTGTTTGCCCAAATTTACCTGGGCTGATTAATTAAACATCTTCAGCTATGACCAGTGCAAGACTAGGAGACCAACAGAAGGGAAGGAGAAAAAGAAGCTTGTCAGAAAACCACTGTTTTGCTGCTGCTTTTGTTATTACTACTTGAAGAATCATACAGTGTAGCCTTCGTTCCATCATGTCTATACCAACAATATCTTCTACTACCTAAACTAGCCCCACTTTCCTGCAACAGCTCATAGCCTTTAATGTTATGACACTCCCAAGTGCTCAGCTAAGTACTTTTTACAGGTGATAAGGTTATCCACCTTAACTAACCTCCCAGAGCCACATTATCCTCTGGGCTCCAAACCACCCCCCACCCCCCCAACCTTCTTGTCTCCAAAGAAAGCAACCCAAGCTTTTCCAGCCTTTCATCCTAGCTGAAATGCCTCAATCCAGGCAACATCCGGGTGAATCTCCTTCGCAACCCCTCCAGTTGCAATCACATCCTTCCCATAGTGTGGTAGCCAGAACTGCACACAGTACTCTAACTGTAGCCTAATCAAAGTTCTGCACAGCTCCAACATGACCTTCCTGCTCTTAATCTGTGGCTTCTTAATTATCTGTTAACCTATCCTGCCACACCTTCAAGGATCTGTGGACAAGCACCCCAACATCTCTGTGTTCCACAGAGCCTCCTAGTGTCTTGCCATTCATTGAGTGCTCCTTTGCCCTGTTCCCTCTTAGAAAGTGCATCACCTCACATTTATCAGGAGTAAATTACATCTGCTCAACTAACCAATCTATGTATGTCTTCCTGTAACCTAATACCTTCATCATACTGTCAATCACCCAGCCAATTTTTGTCATCTGCAGGCTTACTTATCATCCCTCCCACATTCACGTCTAAATATTTATCATAATATAATATCATAAACAATAAGAGACTCAGCACTGATGTTTGTGGTACACCACTGTACACCAGTCTCCAGCTACACAAACAGCCTTATACCATCATCCGCTGATTTCTGTTACCTAGACAATTCTGGGCCCATCTTTCTCAGTTACCATGAACTTTTACCTTCATTATAGGTTTCCCATGTGGGAGCTTGTCAAAGACCTTGCTGCATGTTAACTACATCAACTGCCCTACGCTCATCCAAGCACTTAATCACCTCTTTGAAAACTTCCACCAGATTTTTTAAGCATGATCTCCCTCTGACAAAGCCATGCAAACCCTCCCTGATCAAACCTTGCCTTTCTAGTTGGAGATTAACTTTCTCCAATAGTTTCCCTACCACTGATGTCTCTACCACCTTCTTATAAAGTGGAACCACAATAGCTGTCCTCTGGCACTTGCTCTGTGGCCAGAGATGATTTAAAAGTTTGAGTCATGTCTTCTGGAAGTTCCTGCCACGTCACTCCCAACAGCCTGGGATACAACTCATCTGGACTTAGGTATTTGTCTACATTTAAATTCGCAAAAACTTCCAGTACCTCAAGCACTTCTTAAATCCATTCGCTCAAGAACTTCACAGTCCATCCTATTGAATTCTTTACTTGCAGAGAAAGGAGGGAGAGAGGGAATTTGGAACGGCTGTTTATTGACATAAGAAGGAGAGATAAAGCTACCAACATATTTCAAGGGGGAAATTGGAATATCATACGACAACGTAATGACTATTGCAGGAAGAAATCACCAGGAGATGGGTGCATTGTTTAAAACCTATTATTGGACCATAACTGTAATTTTGGGGAGGTGAAGAATAGGATGATTGAACATAGAGCTGAACTTTCCCTTTCATCTAGCTGCCCTGTGGAAGAAGAGATCATTTTTCTCCCATGTCCCCTCCTCCATTAATAAATTACCATCTGTTGCTGCTGCTGCAGTGAACATACCTGGAAGAAGAAGCACTCACTCACAAGCCTGTGAGCTGCTTTGTTTTGTTTCTCCTGTTCTTTGACTTAACCCTCTTCTTTTCCCCATCTTTTGTTGTAAAACCAAAATTTGAATGGAAGATTCCTGCAGTATTTATCAATCTCCCCTGTATATGACTTTAAATTTAAAACTGAAAGGGTAGGCCTGGCTCCGAGACCCATAGCGGCTCCAACAACAGGTGGTGGAGTGGCCCAACAGTACATAAGCAAGGGTGGTTGCTTCCTATTGCCTTTCATTGCTGATTACCAGAAGCCAAAGAGCTATGCACACCATGAAACAAACATAGTGGCCTGTATGAAGGTAATGTTAGGAGATTGTCAGCTCTCGGGCATTGTCTCAACTTGTAAACTGGAACGGAAGAGTGTCTTTATGAAGTCTGAGTGCGCAACGTCCACGGCCTTCCAAAATGGCCTCATGATTGGTGTGAGTTACCTGCTGGTGGAGCCACTCAAGGCATGCTTTACCGTGGGTGAGCTCCTCTTCTGTTAGCCGAAGAGGAATGGTGCTAAGCAAGACAATTCTTGGCATATTTACTCCGCCTACCATGCAGTATTAATTTGGTCCTGGAGTCCTTCACAGAAGGTGGTTCCATTTTCAACCATGAGGGGGCCACCTACTGAATTACTTGGATGACAGACAGTGCCATGCTTACCAGGAGATGGGACATTTGAGGAAGAGCTTTCACAGCTCAAAGTCTTCTGTTCAGCCAGCAGCAGTCGGCACTTCTGTACCCTCTCTTCCACCAATTCAAGTAAGGAGGGTCTACATTTGCAGACAAAAGTACCACAGCTACGAGTGAGGTGGGGTAGAGGTCTCCATTGATAAAAGGTGAATGCTCATGTGACTTTTGATGACCTCAAGTGTGTTGAGTAATTGTGTGGTTCTGAGCCCCGCCCAGGCCCTGCTGTGTCAATTTGTGAAGCCTGTATCTTGGCTGGATGTTGGTGACAAGAACCCAGAAGAGGACGGTACTTCGGTAGTGGATATCAAGGATGATTTAGAATTCTAATGCCAGTGAGCCATTGGATGACCTGTTTCCTGCTAATGAGTCACTCCTTATCACTTCTGTGGAACTCTGGGATTTTCTTGTTGCTAACTTGGGACAAAGTCCAACTCCCTCTTGACTGATGTTCTGAGCCCAAGTGGCTCATTTGGTCCATTTGTTCTGCTCTTAAAACATTGGGTGGGGTGTGGATCAAAATGAGAAGCAGCATTTTAAAACTTTACTGACTGAGCTCTTGAGGGAGTTACGGTTACACATGCCTGCTCACTCTGTATGATAGGATGCTGGTCATGGGTGCACAATACTGCTGATTTGAATATAAAAAAAAATTGCATTAAAAGCTCAGCAGGTCTAGCAGCATCTGTGGAGAGAAATCAGAGTTAATGTTCCTTCAGACCCTTCCTCAGAACTGACTTGAAGATAACCATAGCTGTCTCAACATCAATGGCAGCAGAGAAGTACAGCATAGATTTCAGCATTTCTCATCTCTTAAGGGAGGGAAGTATGCGGTGTGTTTCCTGCAGGATGTTATGACAAACTGCACAGCAACACAATCAGAAAAAAACTGAATTCAACACAGGTGTAGTAAAATTAAACTCATGGGTGTGGCACTTAGAGTGTGCAGAGTAAAGTGAAGAATGTGAATGTTAGTCTGATAAGGTGCATTTATGTAGCACCTTATTTTGCAGACAGACAACAATCATTGGCACGCTCCTAAAGATAACTGATGAGTTATGTTATTGTGGTAGGATTGGTAGGATAAGAGACACTACAGTTCCACAGGGAACTAGGTGACCCACAAGGCTGACAGTAAGTGGGTTAGGTAGCCAGGAAAGTCAATTCCTGGAGTCTGGACCTGAAAGTCTGATGGCCATGCCACAAGATGATGTTTTTCCACAAGTTTGTTTTCCCATGGTTCTTTGAGGTACTACATTGTCATTTACTCAGGATGTTTGGTATGCTGTGAGGTTGAGTGTCATCTCCTCAATAATGCCTTGAACAGCTTGTCACAATGAATTGCTCCCTAACTACAGTGACTATTCTATATGTAGTCAAAGTTTTGAAGTGAGATCAGATGAGCTTTGATGCTCTTAGGATGTTAGAAGCTGAAATCTGAATCTGGGATGTCTTCCCATTCTAAGTGAAATTGGCAGTCAAAAGGCTGAAGTTCCACTTGTTATTAACATTTGGCACTTTATAAGTTATAAAGTAATAACCATGCAGTGTAGTCAAGATCAGCAAATACATCTTCAGATTAAATCTCTTACCAAGAACGCCAGTAATCTCTCATGTTCAGTGCCCCACACCACCATCACTCACCCATCAGCATTCTCTGGCACTTAATACTCTACCCCACAGACATAAATCTACCAATGCTGCTGGACTACCATCTACCTCTTGCTGTCTTCACTTACCTCTGGATATTTAATTGCCATCCTCTAAATATAGCACCTCTTAATCACTTGTTTTCTGTCCTTCCTCTTGCAGGACTAGGTGGCAATTATAGGGTGCAGAGCATACTTGGTAGAGGACAAGAATATCCGCAACTCCTGCAGAATAGAAGACTCTCAGCAACATAGCACCATCTATGACAGAGTTTGTGGTATCCAACATTGCTGAGGACAATTAGGGTGATCCTATATTCCTGTCTTATGCAACTTTTTAAGCCAGGGCACAACCTCATGCTGCTATCCGGTATGACCACAGACCTCTTGTTTCCCACTCTATCCAAATACCTTCACCCCAAACCTCTCCTTCACATTTCCCATTTTAAGAGCTGCTAGCTACCTGCTGCAGCTCACCCAAGGAGGGAGAGAGAACAATAACGTCGTTAATGATTTTTTTCCTTGCAATCATAAGCTCGGGTGCGCACATTGCATGTACTATGAAGGCTAATATAGAGTTGGGATACAAACATAGAAAATAGGAATGGGAGTATGCTACTGGCCCTTTGAACCTGCTCCGTCATTCAATATTAACATAGTTGTTCATCCAATATTACACATGTGGTCTTACCGAGGCTCCAATACTCTAATCCTTTCACTATGAAGGCCAACATACCATTTACCTTTTTCACCACCTGCTATGCATGCATGCTTACTTTCAGCAAGCAGTGTATAAAAGGACACATAACTCTCTTTTTATCTCCTCCTTTCCCAATATATCATCATTCTGTTAATAATCTGCCTTCCTGTTTTTGCTACTAAAGTTGATAACCTCACCACATTATACCTCAAATCTGCTTTGTATTCATCCACTCCCTCAACTTGTCTGCATCACAACAAAGCATATCTGCATATTTTTCACAATTCACCCTCCCAGCCAGCTTGGAGTCATCTGCAAGCTTGGAGATATTACATTTACTTTCCTGATTTAAATCATTAATATATATTGTGAATAGCTGGGGTCCAAGCACTGATCCCTAGGCTATTCCACTAGATACCAGCTGCCATGTAGGAAGACCCATTTATTCCTGCTCTTTGTTTCCAGTCTGCAAACCAGTTCTCTATCCATGTCAATAATTACCTCCAATCCCATTCACTTTAATTTTGTATGCTAATCTCTTATGTGGCACTTTATCAAAAGCTTTATGAGTGCCCAAGTAAACCACTTCCACTGGTCCTTCCTTATCAACTCTATTAGATACATCCTCAAAAACGTCCAGTAGATTTGTCAAGCATGATTTCCCTTTTGTAGATTCATGCTTAGTCTGTCCGATCCCGTCACTGTTTTCCAGGTGTTCTGCTATTAAATCTTTCCTCATGGACTCTGTATTTCCCTCACCACTAATGTCAGACTAAGCAGCCTATAATTCCCTGTTTTCTCTCTACCTCCTTTTTTTCAAATACTGAAGTTACATTAGCAACCCTCCAATCCATTGAAACTTCCCAGAGACTATACACTCTTGAAAATTAACCACCAAAGTGTCTACTATTTTTAGAGACACTTCCTTAAGTACTCTAAAGTGTAGATTATTAGGCCCGGGGAATTTTACCTGCCTTCAATTCCATCAATTTTCCCAACTCATATTGATATGTTGGTTGCATAAGTTGGTTGCAGCTAGGCTAGGAGGAAAGGGATTGATCATTTGCCAGCCTACCAGCAGCAAGATTGCTTTTTTTTTGCTGTAGATGACCTGGACGAAGGAAGATTACATAAATTAGGATTGTGTTTCAGGCTATTTGGAAATGTTAGGGGGCAATTTTCTCAAAGTTTTAAAGATGTTAAATGAAGCAGATGGAGTAGATAGTGAGAAACTATATTGGTTGGGGAGTCTGGGATTGGGGTATGTTGAAAAAAGATTAGAATTGGACTTGGCCTGAAGTGAAATTAGGAAGTTCTATACACAAAGGGTAGCAGAAGTTAAGAACAGTCTGGCAAATGGCAATTGATGCTGGATGTAAATTAAGTGGCCTACTCCTATTTCCATGTTTCTTTTTATGAGATGTAACAATGCTTCCACATTCAGAAATCCACTGCAACACTTCCAAAAACACTCCAGATACAACTTTACTTTGCAATAGCAAAAATTATTTAAAATTTCTTCCTGTAATTTGGTGTTGAACATTTAAGGATTGCTGGACTCATTTTGCACCTTAACACTGTTTGAACAATGAAGTATGATTGTTTCCTTGCATTGCATCTGGTTGGGTTGCATAATATTAGGGTTAGCACTCCTTGACAACTGGAAGTGGGATGAATGAAAAAGAATTCACACCAAGATCAGTAGGTTAGCATATTTTCTTGCAAACTTTTAAAACTAAGTTTGCATCTAGCTGAACTTGATGGGATAAAACCCTCCTCACTCTTTTGGGTATATGGATTTTGCATAACATGTGTTATGAATTAACAATCAAAAAGTCTATTTGGGTGGCTCAATGCTGTATGACACAGAAACTGTTGAGAAATGAAAGCTTCCAAGTCATAAAAATAAACTAATTTATATAATGCATTGTCAATCTCTGGACATCTCAGATTGTTTTACAACTAATGAAATATAATGAAATGCAGTCACTGCTGTAATGTAGGAAATCCAATTTGCTCATAATTCCCACAAATGACAAATAAATAACAGATGATAAAGTTCTGCAGGAACTAAAATTGGTACGACATGAAAGAAACAGCTAGGATCACCACTCCGGTCCACTTTTCAGTTAATTGATGCCAAATGTATGTTGTGGAAGGCAATGATATATGTATCCTACGTGTGATTCAGAATGCAGAGTGCGCAGGTTATGATTTCAAGTAGCCTATAACATTGATTTGACACCCGCTCTACCATTTTGAATCTTGCTGTTTCAATAATCATTTTCTTAAATGTACATGTAGGTAACTAGCAGCACAAATGACCCTGCCCACCAGCACTGCATAAAGCACTTCCACGTATCTTAATGAATATAAAAAGGCTCAATTTCCTCATTGTTTCCAGTATATTAGTGGTGTATAAGTCAAGGATTTTTTTGAAGAAGACCTAGGTGAAAATTATTTCCATTCAAATTCCATCTTTGAAATCATTTTCCTGAGTTCTTTTGTGCTTTTTGAACCACCCAAACAATTCCTGTCACCCTGTTGCTGCCAGGAAGGAGAATATTTCAGGGATGAGTGTCCTGTGCATCAAAGAATCCAGGAAGATGTTCAGCCAATATTGGAGTGGTGATTTTAGGTGTTGTTGACAGCTACCTAACAATATAATGAGGTGAATATTAAACGGACAGTAAATAGAGTGCATGGAAACGAAAGAAATCTGGGGATCCTGCTTGGTAATAAGTTATTGCAGCAATACTGAGTGGTAGTGAGTAAAACAAATCAGATGTTACAATGTATTCAAAGCTTAATAGTGAGTTGAAACAGTGGGATAATCCTACATTATAAATTATCATATTTGGGTCAGCTGTAGAATAATTGTTAGAGATGTATTCTACAATTAATGAACAACTAAAATTTCATACCATGGGTAGTAGAAGGCACAAGATTGATTTTTTTTTGTATTTAGTAATATCTACGTTCTTAAGTCGGGTTGCATCACTGTTGGCTCAACATCTCCTGACAGTAAACAAACCTGGATAAAACAGGTTACTGGAAGCATTCTCCAGTTAGCTATTTGTCACAAGGATCAACCAAAGCCACAATCTTTCCCTTTTAGAATCTTTGTGGTGCTGAAAACTCAGTGATCTTTGTTTTTTTATCAAGGATCTTTCCTTTGCAACTTTTGAAGCTGTTGATTTCCGAGGGTCTGAAAGCTACTGGAGCTAAATGACCTCACTGCACTTCAAGGCTACCAGGAAATGGAAAGATCCTGAGGAGCATCCCTTGTTACAACAATGCAGACGTGCGGCACATAAACACCATGTTCAAAAAAGAAATGATGGGGACAATGTAACTAATGTTAAGTGGACCCAGAATGATCGAGAAAACCTGGCATTACATGAGAGCCTGGATTATCTACCTTCTCACAGTGATATTTATAAAAAATGGTTGCAAAGAAAACCTTACAGGTAATTAGCACAATTTCTACTTATCATTTTGATATTTTCATTTCAACATCAATAGTTTTATGTTTTAAGAATGTAAACACAATAAAAAAAAGTCTAATCAAAGGCTCTAATCAAAATGTTACCTTCGAAAAAACCATTGTATTTATACAGCACTTCTTTTTAATCATCGGATATCTCAAAGTGCTTTACAGTCAATGAAATATATTTGAAGTATATTCACTGTTGTAGGAAGTGGAGGTACCAAATTAGGCACACAACTCCCACAAACAGCAGCATCATAATGACCAAATAATTTGTTCTATTGTAATATTGAATGAGGAATAAATATTGGTTAGGGCACAGTGGATAACTGCCCTGCTCGTCTTTGAAGTAATGCAATGGGATGTTTTACATCCTGCAGAGCCGGAATGTGGGCCTTCAGTTTAACATCTCATCTCAAAGAGTACCTTCGACTCAAGATTCCTTTAATAATGCACTGGACTGTCAGCCTTGATGTTTGTGCTTAAACCTTAGAGCAGGACTTGAACCTGAACTCTCATGACTCAGAAGCAAGAGTGCACTGAGACATGGCTGGAAAATGAGCACTTCAATCTGCTTGCATTCCTGTACCAAATGCTGAGAGTCTGTTAATCTGTGTATGTGTTTCTTGTATGGACATTTACTGAGGATGGGATTGGGCTCAGAGGGTTTGTCTTTCATGACAAAATAGCTGACCAATGTTTACAGTTTAATTGTACACATCAAGAATTGGTAAAATACCAAATCTCTGGAAAGTGCCTGGTGCCAGTGGAGCATCCCAGTAGAAGCCAGTGACTTTCACACAAGGAAAGGAAAAATACATTGTGGGATGAGCTTGTTCTTAAAGATATTTACATTTGTTCAGAGTATAATGAGATTAAAGACAAATGTTTAGTAAAGGGGTAATGTGGAGCTGTGGTGAATATAGGTTACATTATGTTTTTGATGGTGAACTCTTAATATTTGATGTCACTACACCTGTGAATTTGACTGTACCTACAGAATTAAGTGCTTTGGTATGATTTATTACCTTGAAGGTGCTATATAGGTACAAGTTGTTATTGCTTATTTAGCAAAAGCACAGATTAATGCAGAAACCCCAAAGTTATGGTTTGTCTTTCAGTGCTCATCATGGTCTGCCTGTGGACTCCTCTCTCCCAATCATCTTGCAGTACTATAGATCAATTCTCCTTTTTGGCCACTGTGTTGATGGAACACCGCATATGAAGTTACGTTTTAATTAATCGTGTAGTTGGATTTTTTAAAGTAATCTGCAAATAACTATGGCCGAGCAATTAATCTGGCTCTGCAAAAATAATTGGAATGTTGTTAGATGTCTCCACTTTGAAAAATTACTAGAACTTTTACAATAGATTTTTAAAAAAATTTTTAATCTTGGACCTGGGCCTTCTGTCCAGCAGTAGAGACACTATCACAGCAGCACAAGAGCCCTTCAATCCCCAGAATAGATATTTTCTGATCAACTTGTTCAGAGATGTTATTACATGCCTCTGAGTTTAAACTGAGGGTCAGCACACCTCAGGTGAGAGGTGAGACTAAGAAGGCAAGGTCATAAGAAATAGGAACAGGAGTAGGTCCTTTGTCCCTCAAGACTACTCTGCCATTCAATAGGATCATAGCTGATCTAACATTGCTCACATCCACTTTCATGTCCTTTCCCCATACCCCTTGATTCCATGACGACCTATCTCAGCCTTGATAATACACAAGGAATATTCCCCCATAGCTCTCTGTGGCAAGGAGTTCCAAAGACTCACAACCCTCAGAGAGAAGAAATTCCTTGTCATCTCAGTTTTTTTATTAGAACCCTTTGTGTTGCAGATTTCTGCAGTCTCCTTTGTTTAAGTAGTACTCTGTTGTTTTGTTTTGCCTGCCAAAATGAACAGCTACACATTTTCCCACATTATACTCAACTTGCCAACTTTTTTGTCCACTTACTTAATCTGTCAATATCTCTGTGTAAATTGTTTGTATCCTGCTCACAACCTACTTTTCCACCCATTTTAGTTCATCTGAAAACTTGGCTACAACACATTCACCTCCTTCCTCCAAGTCATTCTTATACATTGTAAACAGTTGCGATCACAGCACTGATTCCTGTAGAAACCTACCTAAACCTTTTCCCAACTCACTTTTTCCTGCCGTTTAGCCAATTCTCCATCCATGCCAATATACCACCTCTAACATCGTGGCTCTTATCTTAGTACCTTTAGTAAGGTACCTCGCCGAATGCCTTATGGAAGTCCAAGAGTAAGACATCTTGGTTTGCCTCTATCCACTCTGGTTGAGACTTCCTCAAAAATCCTAATAAACTAGCATGACATGATATCCCTTTCATTAAGTCATGCTGACTCTGCTTGATTAGATTATGATTTTCCAAAGTTTCGTGATTACTGCCTTAATCATAGAACCCCTACAGTGTAGACAGAGGCCGTTTGGCCCATCGAGTCACACCGACCCTCCGAAGAGCATCCCACCTAGATCCACCCCAACCTGGAACCCCACATTTACCTTGGCTAATTCATCTAACCTCCAAAACCCTGGACACTATGGGCAATTTAGCATGTCAATTCACCTAACCTGCACATATTTGGACTGTGAGACGAAACCAGGGCACCTGGCAGAAACTCTCACAGACACAGGGAGAACATGCAAACTCCCCACAGTTGCCCAAGGCTGTAATCCAACCTGGGGCCATAGTGCTGTGAGGCAGCAGTGCTAACCACTGAGCCACTGCCCATTGTAATTGATTCCAATACTTTTCCAACAATAAATGTTAGGCTAATCAGCCAATATTTACACATTTTTTGCCTCCCTCTCTTTTTGAACAACTGTGTCACACCAGTTTTCCAATCCTCTGATACTTCTCCAGAATCCAATGATTTTTGAAAAATTATAACCAATGCATCTAGAGCTACCTCTGCAGCTACCTCTTCCAGGATCCTAGAATGTAAGCCATTCAGCGCCAGGTGGCTCAGTGGTTAGCACTGCTGTCTCACAGCACCAGAAACCCAGGTTCAATTCCACCCTCGAGTGACTGTCTGTGTGGGTTTGCACATTCTCCCTGTGTCTGTGTGGGTTTTCTCTGGGTGCTCTGGTTTCCTCCCACAGTCCAAAGGTGTGTAGGCTAGGTGGATTGGCCATGCTAAATTGCCCGTAGAGTTCAGGGATGTGTACATTAGGTGGGTTATAGTTCTGGGTGGGATGCTCTGAGGGTCGGTGTGGACTTGTTGGGCCAAAGGACCTGTTCCCACACTGTAGGGATTCTATGATCTATGATGAGATGACTTCTGTGCCTCAGCCTCATTAGTTTTTCTAATACTACTTCTTTAGTAATAGTGATGGTACTTCATTTCTCTATTTTTTTATTTAGTATTAGTGGGATGTTCGCAATGTCTTCCGCTGTAAAGGCTGATGCAAAATATTTGTTTAATTTCTGTGCCATTTACTTGTTCCCCAAAACTGTCTCCCAAGATTCATTTCTAAGGTGCATATGTTCCTTTCAACCTCTCCCTTCTTTCTTTTTATATATTTAAAGAAGCTCTTACTGTCATTTTTATATTCCTCACAGTTTGCCCTCAGAATTTATTTTCTCTCTCTCTTTATCATCTTTTCAGTCCCCCTTTGCTGGACTCTGAATTTAACCCAATCTTTGGGGCTGTCACTGATCTTTGTCTCCTTATATGCTTTTTCTTTCAACTTTATCTTCTCATTAACTTTCTTAATTAGCCATGGTTGCTTTATCCCTGTCATAGAATCTTTCCTCCTTTCTGGGATGTATTTTTCCTGAAAGCCATGAATTGCTTCCTTAAATGTCTGCTACTGCTTGCTTACTGTTATTCCTGCTAATCTATCTGCTCAGTTCACTTTAGCTAACTCTATCCTCATTTCATTGTAATGCTATTTATTTAAATCAAACACAGTTGGCTCCATCTAAAGTGCCTCACTCTTGAATTCCTAGGGGATTTTTTACTCTAAGATCGTTTATTAAACCTGTCTTATTACCCATTACCAGATCCAAGATAGCCTACTCCTTTGTGGGCTCCATTATAAATTGCTCTCGGAAACTATCCCTAATGCCCTCTATGAATTCATTGTTGTGGTTATGCTTTCTAACTTGATTAACCTAATTGACATTAAGATTTAAGTCACCCATAATTATTGCTCTATTATTTTCACATGCTTGTATTTTTTGTTGATTTATAGCCTCTACTACAGAGTAGACACTGCTTGAGGGTCTGTACATTACTCCTACCAATGTCTTCTTTCCTTTGCTGTTTTCTTACCTTTACCCAAATGGACTCTACATCATCAGAGCCTAGATTTTCTCTCACAATTGACCTCACTTCATCTCTCATTAACAGGGCTACCCCACCACCTTTTCCATTCCTCCTGTCTTTTGAAAATGTCAAATATCGCTGAACGTTAAGTTCCCATTTTGATTTCCTTGTAACAATGTTTGTGTAATGGCTATGAGACCACATTCATTTGCTTTGTTTGCATCATTAGTTCGTCTACCTTATTCAAACGCATTAACATATAAAGTCTTTAACTTTGTTCTATTATCAAATTTTCAAACACTTTTGTGTTTTCTTATATGACCTTTTCATTTCTAATTTTCTATGCAACTGAACCAATCCTCACACTCTGCAGTTCCTACTATCTCTGAAGCAATCCTCACACTATTTAGTTTAAAATCTTATCTACAGCACTAGTTATGCGATTCGCCAGGACTCTGGTCTTAGAATAATTCAGGTGGAGGCCTTCTCATCAGAACGGCTCACTCCTTCCAATGGTGTTAGTGTCCCATGATTTCAAATCCATTTCTCGTACACCAATCTTTTAATCACGTTTACCTCTTTAGTCTTGTTGACTCTGTGCCAAATAGCTCGTGGCTCAGATAGAAATCCAGATATTATTATCTTTTTGGTTGTTCTTTCATTTAAACCGTAGCTACTCATATTCCCTCCGCAGAACCTCTTCCTTCTCTCTACCTATACTGTTGGTACCCACGTAGACCATGACAATGGGATCTTTCTCAGCCTATTTCAAATTCCTCTCAGCCAGGATGAGATATCCTGAACCTGGGCAACAAGCAGGCAACACAGTCTTTGGGACTCTTAATCGAACAATGTCTATTCCACTGACTATGTTATCCCTGATTACAATATTTCTCTATTGTCCCTCCTCTTGAATGGCTCAAAGATGCTTGGTCAGCCATATATCGCTACAGCTCCTCCTCACATCCAAATAGGGAGCAAGAATCTCAAACTTGTTAGATGAGCTTGAGGGCTGAGTCTCCTTCTACACCATCTCCTGGATCCGACTCTCTGCCTCACTCATAGGCAAACCCTCTTGTTCCTGACCAAATTCGTGGTATTTAATCTGAAGGGTGTGCCTGCCTCCTGAAACATAACGTCCAGATAACTCTCCCCCTTCCTGATGTGATGCAGTGTTCAAAACCCAGATTCCAGCACATCAACTCTGAGTCAAAGTTCCTCAAGCAACTAACACTTGCTACAGATGTGATCATCATGAACCACAATGGAATCCAAAAGCTCCCACATATGCAGGTACAACATATCACCAGCCCAGTTTTTACTTGCCCAGTTCTTAAATTTTTTTTAAAAATTCCTACGGGTCTTTTAGTCTTTAACCAGTAAAATATATCTCCTATTTACCTTCAATCTGAAAGCATCTTTTAAGGAGTCAAATTCACAGCTATTACCAACCAACAAACTTAAAATTTTTCTGTGATGTTACACTTTCTTTTGTGCTGCTCCCAATCCTGGGCTTTAATTTATCCTGTTAAAAAAGACCTTACAAACTAA
This sequence comes from Rhincodon typus, assembly GCF_021869965.1. NCBI lineage: Eukaryota > Metazoa > Chordata > Chondrichthyes > Orectolobiformes > Rhincodontidae > Rhincodon > Rhincodon typus. The sequence goes on along the minus strand of NC_063335.1, from coordinate 67,633,597 downwards.
GATCTCACAACACAAGGAAAAAGCACTTCTTCCCCTCTGCACCAAATTCCCATGCTGCTCCAAAGTCCAGTGACTCTGGAGAAAAAAGGTTCTGAGTTTCTCCAGCAATTTCTGTTTTTGTTCATGCAAAAGGTATTGGCCTTCATAGCAAGAGGATTTGAGTACAGAAGCAAGGAGGTCTAGCACCAATTGTGCAGGGCCTTGTTATGATCACACCTGGAATATTGTGTACATTTTTGATCTCCTTATCTGAGGAAATCTGTTCTGCCTATGGGAATGAAACAAATGTTTACCAGCTTGATTCCCTTGGGTAGCAGGACTAACATTTGAAGAGAGATTGAATTAGCGAGGTCTATATTTACTGGAGTTTAGAAAAATGGAGGTGATCTCATAGAAATCTATAAAATTATAACAGGACTGGCCAGCATAAACGTAGGAAGGATGTTCCTGATGACTGGGAAGTCTAGAACCAGAAGCCATTCTCTAAAGATTTGAAGTTGACCATATAGGACTGAGGTGAGGAGAAATTTCTTCACCTAGGGAATGGTGAGCCTTTGAAATTCTCTGGCACAGAAAGTGGTTAAGGTCAAAACATTGAATGTTTTCAAGAAAGAGTTAGATAAAGCTTTTAGGGCTAAAGGGATTAAAAGTTATGGGGAGAAAGTAGGAACTTGTTACTAGGTAAGTAGTCAGCCATGATCATATTGAATGGTAGAGCAAGCTCAAAGGGCTGAATGGCCGACACCTGCATGTATTTTCTATGTTTCTATGCTACCAGAATTGGTCCTACTTCCTTTCTTGAAGATGGTCATTGTTACAGTATCTTGATGATCCATTGACTGTGCCCCTCAGTCCATGGGGACTCATGAGCTCCTCATGAGCTCATGTATTTGTACTGTTGTGAGGCTCCTCTGTCCCACCAGAGCAATGTCTTTGTCCAATTGCAAGTATGGTTGAGACAATTAGAGACCAGGTTCCACCGTACAGACAGGGAGACACTGGGATATGCACTCTCTCACACATAGTCTCAAATCATCCTCATCCTAACCGCCTAGCTGGGATCTTGCCAGTGGGTTGACATTGAAACTGATGACATCAACCAGCTCCTGCAGCTCATCAAAGACAAGTGTACGCTGCATGCTTCACCACACACCAACCAAATCCTCCTCCTGTGCTCACATCATTTTAAATTGCTGACATTACTTTTCTACCTCTGCACTCTGGGCCTCCCCTCTCCCAATGTTTTAACTTGCCAGATCTGCCCCTTTCCTGTAATAAAAACAAACCACCATGGATGCTGGAGATCTGTCGTAAAAAAAAAGAGAAAGTGCTGGTAACCTCAGCATGTCTGGTAGCATCAGTGGATGGATCGGAAACAAAGTTTACCCTTCAAGTCTTTGGAGCTACCTCTCTCCTCACTGCTCCCAAACTTAAAGCTGCCCTCCCCTTTCCCCTGCTGCTTTAGCTGGCCATGTCTGCATAGCTCCTGGCTCTGACACTGCTCTCCCCTCCCCTGCTGTTCTCGCTGACCAGCTCTGCCTCCCTCCTCGCTGCTCCTAAATCTGAAGCTGCTGATCCCTCTCCTTCAGTGGCCCCTCTCCTCTCTGCTCTTGAATGATGCACAACGGTGGGAATAACCACCCTTAAGTAGATGCATTGTAGCAACTCAACGGGAGTCCTTTGACCACACCTTTCAAATACACGACCTCTATCATCTAAAAGGAAAAGGACAGCAGAGGCATGGGAACACCATGACCTGCAGATTCCCTACCAAATTGCACACCATCCTAAATTGTAACTCTATTGCTATTGTTTCTTTATTGTCACCGGTTGAATCTCCTGAAACTCTCAAGTGATCTTGTTAGTGTACACCTACTCCAGATACACTTTAGCACTTCAAGAAGATGGCTCACCACACCTTCTAATGGGAAATGGAGATAAGCAACGAATGCTGGTGTTTCTAGCCATGCTCATATCACAGAAGAATTAAAAAAGGTTCCTTAATTCACCAACAAACCTCCTTTGGGTGAATAGTTGTCCATCACACCAACATTAAAACTGGAGGTGGGTGTGTTTGTCATATTTGGATTCCTGTTTCAGAAATGTTTGGCTATGCAGAGTGCCACTTTGAGAAGATGCTTATCATCATTGCCGGTGCTAGTGGCAAATGAACTCATGATATCATGATGCCTCACAGTCCAAATTGCTGATGGGATGCCCATTTCTCAAATTTGGACCATATTGTCCATTCAATCATTTCACAAACCATACACCAAAGATCAAGTATTCAGCTGTAAAGTGGGCTCCTAGGGGCTACGTGTTTTAGGTCAATTTACAGGACTTCTGATGCTGCTGAACTGGATAGGTGACAGTTTCTGTGTATTGGAAAACATATAGTCAATATGTTGAGAATATTGAGGTGAGGGACAGGGGATCTAGTAGAAAGCAAGAGGTCCACAGTGATGTCTTCATCCCATTTGGTAAGCGAAGGATGATCTGGGGGTTATGAAGGGTCATAGGGTAGGAATATCCTGAATGATCTAATCAATGCCAGAAATCCCAGCTTCTGTTGCTACTAGTCCCACAATGCTGAGAACAATCCCCTCTGTAAATCTCAGGTGAAACAGGCATCCTTGTACCTTACTTGCCATGGCCTGTTCCCTTCCAAAGTGTGCTACTTTATCCTGCAAGACACAGGAAGAATCTTACTGATTGTGTCTCACCGTGTTTGGATGATATGCCTGCCACAGCTTAATATTTGGAGATCTGTTGGAGTATTGAGAGGTGGATGGCTAGTGGAGTTGAAAAGGGGAAGCCAGTGCGTGTACTTTATTTGGACTTTTGGAAGGCCTTCAATAAGGTCTTATGGGGAGGATGCAAAGATACTTCAGTGTGATTTGGACCATTTGGGTGGGAGGGCAAATGCATGGCACATGCAGTATGATGTAAATGTGAGGTAGCAAAAACAGAAAGACATATTATTATCTGAATGGTGATAGACTGGGAAAGAGGGAGTGCAACTGAAAGTAGACATATAGGTGAGCAGACAGTGAAGAAAACAAATTGTATGTTGGCCTTCGTAGGGAGAGGATTCAATACAAGGATGACTTGCTGCAAATGTACAGGGCCTTGGTAAGTCCACATGTGGAACATTGCATGCTTCTTTGATCTCCTTATCTATAGAAGGATGTTCTGGCTGTGGAGGGATTGCAATGACTATTTATCAGGCAGATTTCTGGGATTACGGGATCTACATACGAAGATAGACTGGAGTGGTTAGAATTGTATTCACTGGAACTTAAAAGAAAGAGGGGTTCTTACATAAACCTATATAATTTTAACAGTGCAAGATAGAGCAAAAAGACGGGAAGGATGTTTCTGAAGACTGGGGTGTCCAGAACCAGGGTCACGGTTTAAGGATATAAGATAAGACATTTAGGACTGAGATAAGGAGAAATGTCTTTACTCAGAAAATGGTGAGCCTGTGGAATTCCCTGCTACAGAAAGTAGTTGATGCCAAAAGATTGAATGTTTTCAAGGACTTGTAAATAGTTCTTAGAGCTAGAATCTTTAGGGTGAAAATAGGGTATTGAGTTGGATGCTCAAGCATGATAATAATGAATGGCGTGACAGTTCAAAGGGCCAAACGGCCTATCACTGCTCCTATTTTCTGTTTCTCAGTAAGACTAATACCACTGGTAGGTGTGTGAGAGTAAGGTGGAATGTGTGGATGATGTGCCTGAGTTCTGACTATCCTGGTTGAATGACGATGGATGTGATTGTTATGGTAGCTTCATATTTCATAATTTTTGTAGATAGAGCTTAGAAGGATTACTGGCACATGGACTGCTCTTTTGTTATAGAGGGCAATAAAAGGACAGTGGAACTTATTTTAACAGTTCATTTCTTGAATGTCACATGCCTTGTGATAAATGTTTGTTTACTGCAGACATCTTTTCCTAGGTTTCTGTCTATTGAGTTGCAGCTTCTGTTTTGGAGATTGTTTGAACTTTTATTTTGGTACTAGCCTGAGGAAGGAAAATACTTGCCACTCCAGCTGTCTTGTTTCTGAAAAACCTGAACAGCTCTGATTGTCCTCCTTAAAAGAATTTGGAAGAATCCTCAACACTGCATATCCTGAGCAAGCTGCAATGCCAGAGGATCCCAAAGACATCTGCTGGGGTTTGGTGAAATCTGCCTATGTGCCATATCAGCAGACTGATAGCTGCCTTAACATTCCACACCTTCTCTTTGCTTCAAGAACTAAGCAAATAATGGACATTATGTTACAGTTGGTTCTGATATAACACGACAGTACCATTCTCGTGTGATCTTGTGTTGTAAGAAAATTGTGCAATAACTGCGCCATTTAAACTTTTGGGGCTGGAATTGCATTATAGCCAATACAAGTAAGGAAAGTTTTACAAATAGTGGTCTAAATTCTTCAATAGCATTAAAGCCAATTTGCATGGAAGAAACATATGTTATAGCAGAACCAACTGTATTTTCCAAAAGTGAATTCAGCAGAGAGACATGCAGCATCAGAGGAGCAGGAAAGTAGATGTTTCAGGTTGGGACCCTTCTTCAGAAACGTCCCTAGCCAAAATGTCAACTTTCCTGCTCCTCTGATGTTTACTGGCCTGCTGTGTTACTCCAGCTCCACATTGTGTTATCTCTGACTCCAGCATCGGCAGTTCTTACTATCTCTCAGCAGAGAGACAGCAGCTTTTCCCTCCTTTACCTCTGGTGTCTGTATGTGTGTGTGTGTTTTTTTTTACCTCTATGTAACTGGGCTTCTCTTTCTGTTGAGATGTTTAATTTTTCTTGGTAAGAATTATAGTAAATCAGCAGCATCCTCTTGTAATTCAGTGCAGCTTCTCTTTCAAAGGGGCAGACTGTCTTTAGGAACAGAAGGCTGGCTGCACCATACGTTATAAATACACTCTATTTGGTTCCTTGCTGAGTGCAGAGGCAGCCAGCAAGGCAAACCACAGTCCTACTCTGTATCAAGGTAAATGAGGCAACATCACCAATGCTCACATAAATTAATGGAAAAGGCTTGAGAAGCTAACTGGCCTACACCAGTTCCCATATACCTAGGTTCAAGATTAAGATTGATAGATTTTTGTTAGATAATGGTATCCAGAGGCATAGAACAAAGGTGGATAAAAGAATTCGGTTAAAATCAGCAATGATATATTTGAATGTTGAAATATCTTCAAGGGGTTTTATAGACAGTTTTGTTCTTAATTTCCTTCTTGAGTTAAAAGGATTAGCACCAATATTTCTTACCCTCTTCCAGGTCAGACTGGGACTATTGGTTCATGATGGGACTCATTGGAATATCAATTGGGGTCCTGGGATTCTTGGTAAATCAGACAATTGATATTCTTGTCAAATTGAAATGGAAGCTTATTCTACATTATATACAGGTAAGGAACACAAAACAATTGATGTAAGTGAACTTTCTTTAGAAATTATTCCTACTTTGCTACTAATTGTATTTTGTTTAGTTATTCAATTATGCCACTACAAAGTTGAAAAATACACAGTGCCCTCTAATTTTCTAGTTTAAGTAATTTTTGTTTATAAAGTATTTCTCCCTATAATACTCCACTTTTGTCATCTGTATCCAATATATTTAGTACTGTTCTCACATTATGCACCATTTCTGGTCAAGTGGAAATAAATGGTCTACTGCTAATTAATGTTGTATAATGAGGTATGTAGTATCTGAAGTGTCTCTTGCTGTAATTCGCTGTCACTGAAGAGGCAGTCTTCACTTCCATTTAGAGCCAGGATTGAATAGCCAAAACTGACAAACCACAGTAAAGAGTATACGTTTTAGAGTTTGGATTTTGAATGACTAGTATGGTGCTTGGGTCTGTGTATCTGAAGGGTTTAATGATTCACTCATAAGCATTTTGGTAGCCATGGTGACTTCTTTCAAATTGTAGTATTAGAGAGAGAGAGAGACTTTCTGGAGAGTAATTGGGAGTGTTTACAAGACAGCAAAGTAAATAGCATAGTGTCTTAGGCCTTCAGATAGAAGACTCTGGAATTGCCCATAGCTAGAAAAAAAAGTTTCTTAGTTTAAGTTTTAGGTGCTTGCAGAAGTCTTGACTGAAGCTGGATATTGTTCCTGAGAAAGGGAGGTGGTTTAGGACTGTTAAAAAAGAAAGGAGCTTAGTTTAAAACTTACAATCCAGAAGTGTTTGTTTAAAATCCTGAAGGTTTACTTGAAGCTGAGAAAATCTAAGCTCAATTATATGGGGCTCCAGGGAGTGTCTAATAGATTTTCAAGACAGGGGGTTGGAAACATAATTAAATTAAGCCCTAATAGAAGTGAAAGGGAAGGGAATTCTGAATGGGAGTCTGTAAAGGAGTACTGCGAGGAATAATTGAATTGTATTTTACCATTTAAACATTTAAATTTGGTGTTATATGTAAATTGTTTTGTTTGTTCTATTTTATCTTAATTTCCTCCGCGTAGTAAACATCTGTTGTATTGTTAAACCCAAGTCTGCAATATTATGTCTTCAAATCTCAGTGAAAGATCATCTCCTTAAAACCAAAGAAAAACCAAATATGATCTATCAAGCCAGATTTCAGTTCAGTCTGGAATCTGACTTGTTCAGTAATATCATCATTTGGGATTATAGCACTGAGTTCTTGATGGTGCATTGATGTAGAACTCCTATGCGCTGTCATTTCCCTTTACATAAGATCAATTAAAAAACACAATGGCTGACAGAATAAGTTGAAAATTTGTGCTTTTTGTTTGCTGTATACAGAATAATCAATTTTTCCTCACATGGATCTGGCTAGTTGGAATTGGATTAGCAATGGTCACTATCTCATCTGGAACAGTGCTGGTAAGAAATACTGTGATGTAATTCTTCCATAAAAGTTACTTTAATTGCATGGTTCAAATGATTAAAATGTGATACTTAATGCTGCTGATGGGGCAAATATTGTGCTGTTGGTGACTGATAATTGTATTAAATTTATTTCTTGTTATGGCACAATATAAAAAGGGGATGGAGGAGATTGTAGATGGAGACACTTGAAATTTTTTCTGAAGAACGGTCTAGACCCGAAACGTCAGCTTTCCTGCTCCTCTGATGCTGCTTGGCCTGCTGTGTTCATTCAGCTCTACACCTTGTTATCTCAGATTCTCCAGCATCTGCAGTTCCTACTATCACTTGAAACAGTACATGCATTTGGGTCACAGGTGAGGGATAGGCTGACTCTGTGTGGCCCATATAATGTATAGCACTGAAGGAAGCACTGAAATAGTTATACCTTTAACACTTGGGGTGTCTCATAGTTATTCACTTATAAAGTTACTTTACCTTTATCAAAGCTGGTTAAAATGATCCATGGCAAGGTCTGTATGTCTAATTGTCGTCAGAGAATTATATTGGTGAGCCTAAGTTTCTTGTAAAACTTCAGCAGGTCTTTTAAAAGCATGACCACTGCAAAGATTTAAAAATACCCTGGGGAGCTTTGCAATATAGAGGAGGTAATAGTATAATCATTTAATGACCATTCTTTTACATTTGTTCTGATGCCAGAGCTGCCTTAAAGTTTTGAATAATTGGAATGAAAAATTTAGCTAAAATTTGAGTTGTGCGGTATTGAAGAATTCCCGTGTAATTCATGCAAACTGACGTTATTTGTTTGATATTCCCAGATCTTCTGTCCATCAGGAATGCCAAGTGGCCTTCCAGAGGTGATTGGTTTTCTGAATGGTGCCTCAATCCAAGGTATCTTTCGCATAAAGACACTGTTTGGGACCTTGGTGTCTTGTGTATTAGCAGTAGCCTCTGGGCTATTTTGTGGGCCTGAAGGACCAATGATTTACATGGGGTAAGTAGTTCATTACTAAAATTAAATTGTAAACTATTGAGTTGAACCAATAAACATGCATAATTGCATCAGACTTAATGATTTAGTTAATTTATTGTAACGATCAGTTTTGAAATGATTGAAAGATTGAATGTCTCCTCTTTCTGAAAGCTGGAAGAGAACATAAAATGTCTAATTCCGGTGCCAAATTAATTTCTTCAAATCTGCAGCAAAATCTCTCAGAAACAGGAATCATAGAATTCCTACAGTGTGGAAACAGGACCTTCAGCCCAACAAGTCCACAGCAACTCTCAGAACATCCCCCTATAACCCACCTAATCTACACACCTCTGAACACTATGAGCAATTTAGCATGGCCAATCCACCTAGTCTGCACATCTTTGGACTGTGGGAAGAAACCGGAGCACCCGGAGGAAACCCATGCAGACACGGGGAGAATGTGTAAACTCCACACAGACAGTCATCCAAGGGTGGAATCAAACCCAGGTCCCTGCCACTGTGAGGCAGCAGTGCTAACCACTGAACCACAGAATATAACAAATCCTGTGAGAGTCCAGTGAAAACAATGGCAAGAATAGGAACACAAGTTAAATAAGTCACAGGAAACACTTAATAAAGTTAAAAGCTGCACATTCCTTGTTTGAGAATAATTGGAGACTGATTTGCGCGTGACTTTGGACTGAAATTTTTGGTTCAGATGAGTGTGGGCGCAGAGGTGGAAAGTCACATCATTTAAGCCTTAAAGTTAATTGTCAGAGGACACAAGACATCGCAGGTTCCACTGTGTATCAATGCTTCCACACACTCCATTTCATTTCATTACTTGACAATTGGAAAATTCATCCCCTGGATCCTAGGAGACATTGGGAACAGCATAGCTGCCTGCAGTTGGCCTCCCTACTGCAGACCAGATGGCTACTGTTCCAGGCAGATTGAGAGATCTCACTTGCCTGTGTGGTTTCGGCTGTAACTGCAGCAACACATCACCTTGTGAATCCAATTTGATGACCTGGCTGAAGTAGTTCAATTTAAGATTAAAATACTTGGAGAAAGGAGCCTCTATCTCGAGATGCTCTCTCTCCCTCACTTATCTGAAAATACTTTTTCAGCCATATTATTGGACAGTAAGCCTACCCTCTGACCATGAATTGGTCAGTTCAGGCAAATCACAGCCTAATGTCTGTTTCCATGTTGATTTCTGACACCCATGTGATCATAACAGTAGAGTCCTAAGGCCTACAAAACAAAATCTTACTTCAATATAGAACAATGTACACTGGGCGCACAGTGAGAGAGATGCAAAAAGGGTAAGGCAGCACAAAACGTACAATTGATCATTGTTTGCTAGTCCATGCAATTAACCAAAATATTTTCCTAATGCAACCTGATAAAAGTCTACATTTGGGCGGTCTCAACTGGGTCCTACTGTACACCATTCTGAAAATAAGTACCAATTTTCCCATTTCACTAGTTCATGCGTACACTCTGGTCTGCAGCAGGAATCTGACACCTTGGTTGATTAGTAGATGCGTGCTTTTTAATGTAGTAATGCATGTTTAGTAAACCTCTGCTTATTCTGCTTGCAAAACTAGTTCAGTTTCATCTGAAAGTAGCAATATCACTATGCACAAGTCAACACATAATCTGGTGAATCCACAAAAAATAGCCACTTTGAAACCATAAAAATGTTTAATTGTATCGGATTGAACAATTGATCATATGACCATAAATAATTGTTGTAAATATCACTTTAAAAATGATTGAGATCGTATGTCTCCTATTTTTAATAGCTAGGAGAGGAGGTCAGAAGACTGGAATTGCTTGGGAACAAGCGCACCCATAGAGACATAGAAGCATAGAAGATAGGAGCGGGAGGAGGCCATTCAGCCCTTCGAGCCTGCTCTGCCATTCTTCACGATCATGGCTCACCATCCAACTCAATAGCTTAATCCTACTTTCTCCCTATAGCCTTTGATCCCATTCGCCCCAAGTGCTATTTCTGGTCGCCTCTTGAATACATTCAATGTTTTGGCATCAACTATTTCCTGCAGTAATAAATTCCACGGGCTCACCACTCTTTGGGTGAAGAAATGTCTCCTCATGAAAAAGACACTATATTGTTGAAAATATTTCAATTCAACAAATCAAGATTTGGTATAGAATAGGTTTTAAAGAAGGCTTGTGATTTTTGTGGAAAAGGGGTACATGAAGATGTAGCCAAAGAATATTGTTGGGATATTGTATAGGGAACTTTTACTGTAGAAGGGTATATGGTGCTAATTTGGATAATTTTTGATGTCCATGCTGGATGCTATAAGTAACAAAAATTACATTTCCCATAACTGACATCTCTCACCTTGGTGTTTTTGTATTCAAAACAAAGAATCTAAATAAATGAAACTATACACACACAACAAGATGAGATATTTCCATGCCACATGTTTTGAACAAAAACACTGAAAGATACTTCAGAGTATTAATATTTGTTGATGTAGACTGTTCTGCAATGAAATGCGTAAGTCACGCAAATACAAATCTCAAATACAAACCAAATGTAATAAAGTTTCTCCATGGCCTTTGTGAAGACACAAGGATCAAATTAAGCACTTTCCAACCATGGGAAATTTGTGTTCTATAAAGAAATGAAAAGTGGAATGCAGCTGAATTACCAAATGGTCTCCATTTGGGTATATGTGCAACCACACAAAAGTGTAGTGAGCCAAAATTGTAATTTGTAGCTCAAGTAAAAGGTAGCATTCATTGGTTAAAGCTAGCCTGAACGTCTAAAAGAGGGGTGGCTTATGGATGGATCAGTTGTTGGCAGTTTTTCAGGAAGTGTATCTGACTTGTGAAACAGTGAGGATTGGCACAAGGTGGAAGAAAGCAGGCTCTCAGGTTTTCAAATGCTGCATTGGAAATGTTGATTGTGGAGATATAAGGTAGTAGAAATATCTGATACCATAGGAACTGTGAAGGCCTCCTCAACAATATATCAAATGGCACTGGAAGCAGATAGCCATGGAGACCAAAGCCTCAAACACCTGGATTCAGGAGCATTAGAAATTCAATGACCTTACAAAAGTGGCTCAGGCCAGTGAATAAATTTTCAAACGCCACATGCTATGAACTGCATACTAGCCTCAGGCTTTCCTCAGTTTGCTGAAGGGTTAGGTTGTACACTGATTCATCTCTAGAGCTTAATGATGACATCATTTGCATCGCCTAAAAGACAACTGTGAGTATACATGACAAATTGCTTGATGCACTGTTGCAAAGCTTCTGTTCAAATATTATGTGCAAGAGTTGAGAACAGGACTTAGAACTGAGCTTAGTGACAATCCTTTCCACCATGGAAGTGAAGACCATTTACACATTTGTAGACTCAACTAGAATGCAATGTTTCTAGTACAGCTTCTGTTACAACACCTGCAGAATAGTTTTTCAGCAGAATCTCAGATTATTGCCATGCAGCCAAGAAACCTGAGTAAAATTGAATTCAGTGGGAGTTGGGGAAAGTTCTCCATTGGTTGAAATCATACCATTCAGTATCTCGGAAAGTGTTTATTTTCCCCTTTTTCCCTTTCTTTGCAGAGAGACGGTAACTAGCTTCTTGGGAATTTTAGTTTACTTTGTCACTCACAGAAGAGAAATGTTTTCTCCTGGATTTTTCTGCTGTTATGTCCAAATATGAAGTTGTAGCCAATCACCCAGGAACCAATCAAGAATTTGGCCTTACGCTGAACAGTCACAACTACCAAGCAAAAAGCAAACCAATCAAAAGTCTGTCACTGGGCAAAACTGCCCTGGACATGCACCAATGGATGTAAGGTGTCTAGTGTCCTTCCACATTGCTTGTACAAAGCAATGTTGCAGATAAAACATGTAATGAGTTACAGTAAATGTTTTAAAAAAAAAACTGCGTCATCTTCTTCCACAGTCCCTTGGTTTAAAGCAATATTTTTGTCCTTTTTTTTATCCCACAGTCTGAGAAATAAAAGTGGGCTTTACCGTACTAGCAGTAGTCATCTGGGAAAAGACTACAACCACTGACTAGAAATAGTCATTCTTTTGAGAATATCTCCAGCAATAAAGATCTTCAGTTACCTGAATGAATTGAGAAGAGAAGGTTGAATGGAGTATTGGTCAAAATGTTTACAAACATGAGAATCTAGAAAAGATAGATAGGGAGAAATGATTCCCTTTGGCAGATGGAGTGAGAACCCTGGACAGAGATTTAGTGATTAGCAAAAGAACCAAAAGCAGCATGAGAAAAAGAGCGCATTTTTACATAGAGAATATTTGTGATCTAGAATGTACTGCATGAGAGTATGGTGTAGCCAGATCCAATTGTAATGTTTGAAAGACAATTAGATAAGAAACTGAAGGTAAAATCATTGCAGAGCCCAGGGGAAAGGGAGGGGAGTGGGCGTAGTCAAATTGATCCTGCTAAGAGGTGGCCTGGGCTTTACAGTCTGATGGTTTTATTCAGTGCTGTAACCACTCTATTTGGCAGTTTGGTGGTGGAGGGGGTGGGGGCATGGGATAATTGTGCATTGTGATCTCCATGCTTATGAGCAGTCTGATTGAATTTATTCCCCATACCGCTTTTGCACTTTTTAAGGCTTTGGTATAAAATCTGTTTCTACCAAAGTTTGACATGCTACAGGTAGTGACATTACAATTTAGTCTGGCTTGGCGCACAATCCTTAGCTGTAAGTAATTTGGCCCTGATGATGTGTTCACCTTAAATTTAAGTAACTTGTTCAGTGTTGCTCATCTTAGAATTTGATCATTTTAGAATAATTATCTCAGCTTTCAATCTGCATTCATCTCTGATACTTTGGCATTCAATATTCACCTCCTCTGTGAAGACTAATATTGAGTGTTTATTTAGAATTTCTGATATTCCTTCATTGCCTTCTACAAATAATTTGTTCCATTGCTAATGTCTCTGTTCTTGCAGATAGCATAACATTTAACTTCTTTGCCTGCCCAACATCTCTCTTTTTGGTCCCTATCCACTCCTATCGTTTAGTCCTTATCCCCTTCCCCCCATCCTATCTTCTGCATATAAACCAACATTTTCCTAGCTACCAACAGTTCTGAGGAAGGGTCACCAGATCTGAAACATTAATTTTGATTTCTCTTCACAGATACTACCAGACCTGCTGAGATTTTCCAGCAACTTTTGATTTTGTTTCTGATTTACAGCATCTGCATATCTTTTAGTTTTCATATTGTGAGTTATAAGGTACTGAACTATTCTCACGGTGAAATCCATGTACCGTTCTGTTATATTTTATGTCAAAAGAACATAATTCTTAGGGTAAGTAGTACTTGTTTTGTCTGAATGCTGCATTCCATGAGAAAAGGAGAAAACATGGTGGGAGGCCAATATTTCAATACCTGGTATACAGGACTAAATTAAAAAGGTGAAGTTATATTACAGTTTAGTTTGATATTGGATATTGCAAGATACATTCTGAATAATAAGTAATACAAGATGGGATTGACTGGCAAGGTTGGACTCACAAATTGTCACAATATTCTTATTTTCAATTTATATTAAAATTTGAGTAATCATGTTTATGATAAATGTGACTTTCTTTGTAGTTCCATTCTTGGAAGTGGCCTGAGTCAGTTTAAATCTGACACATTTGGAGTTCAATTTCCTTTCTTCACAAGATTTCGAAACTGTGCTGACAGGTAATTGACTTTAATGATGTAAAAGTAGATTCCACTGAATCAGCATAGTAGATTTATTACGTGAATGAGAACAGAGAGAACAAGAACAATACAGCACAGGAACAGACCCTTTGTACCTCCAAGCCTGCACTGACACATTTTGCCCTTCCATACTAAAACTGTCTTCACCTACAGGATACGTATCCCCCTATTCACTTCCTATTCATGTTTTCGACAAGGTGCTTCTTGAATGCTGCCATTGTTTATGCTTCCACCACCTCCTCTGGCAGCAGTTTCCAGGTACTCAACACCTTTGATGTAAATCCTTTCCTGGCACATCTCTTTTAAACTTACCCCCCTTGACAATGAACCTGTGTCCCCTAGTAATTGACCCCTCCACTCTGGGAAAAAGACTCATATTTTCCCCAATATCCATGCAATTCACAATCTTAAAAACATCTATCAGGTTGCCCCTCAACCTCTTGCATTCCAGTGAGAACAAACCCAGTGTATCCAATCTTTCTTCATAACTAAAATCCCCCATACCCGGCAACATCCTGGTAAACCTTTTCTGTACCGTCTCCAAAGCATACACATTCTTCTGGTAGTGTGGTTACCAGAACTGTATACAATATTCCAAGTGTGACCTAACTGAAGTTCTATTAAGTTGAAGCATAATTTGCCTAAACTTATGCTCAATGTCCCTTTCAATGAAGGAAGTATGCCATAGGCCTTTTTTATTACCTATCTATCTATGCTGCCACCTTCAGCAATCTGTGGACCTTCACACTCAGATCCCTCTGCATATCAATACTCTTAAGGGTTCTGCAATTCACTGTATAATTTCCACCTGTACTTGACCTTCCAAAATGCATCACCTCACATTTGTTCAAATTACACTCCATCTGCCATTTTTCTGCTGATGCCTCCAAATGATCTATATCCTGTTGTTTCCTCTGACAATCCTCCTCACCATTCGCAACACCACCAATCTTTATACCTCTCACAAACTTACTAATTAGTCCAGCCGTCTTTTCCTCCAAATCATTTACGTAGACCATGAACAGCAGAGGTCCCAGCACTGATCCCAGTGGAACACCACTAGTCGCAATATTCAATTCTGAAAAACATCCTTCCACCTTCTGTATCTAGCTTGCCAGCTCGCCCTGATACCATGTGACTTCATCTTTTGTACTAGTCTGCCATGATGAGAGAGAGAGAAACAACTGGCAATGGTTTAACAGGGGACGGGGGGAGGCGGTGGTGTCTCTATGCCTCAGGCAAGGGGAAAGGTTAAGAGGGTGGGATTTTTCGTGGCAACCACAGCTGGTATAGGAATTGAACCCATGCCGTAGGATATTATCCTACATCACAAACCAGCTATTTAGTTAACTAAGCTAACAATCTCCATTGTATGTAATAACACATAGAGGGTTTGTCTGTGTGGCACATTTATGGTTGAGAATCATGAATTACTTGGTGAAATGGATGGGTTAAATCTCAGTCCATTTTTTGAAAAATGTATTTTAAAGTATATTTTTTACAATGGTATGCAAATGAATGAAAATAATCATTTAAACTATGGAAGATTCCTTTTTTTTGCAGTGAAACAAAAGTGTTTCTTTAAAAATCCCATTCAGAAGAGCTTCAAAGGCATTATCCTTATAGAAATATTCATCTGTTTCAGGAGAAACTTCATTACTGCAGGAGCAGGAGCAGGCATTGCCTCTGTATTTCGAGCCCCAATGGGTGGACTGCTGTTTACATTTGAAGAGGTGGCCTCTTTCTGGGATCTCAAACTCGCCTGGCAGACCTTATTTTGTTGTTTGATGGCAGCGCTTACTACTGATCTCCTGTCCTCTTCGTTTCATGGATTTGTTTATCAGGGACATTTTGGATTCTTCAAGGCTGAAGAGAGTATCTTGTTTGGGGTATGTTCTGCAGAGAGACGTTTGACAGAACTGCATTAATTTAAAATGAACTTTGAGTTGCTGTTAAATTTTCTCAACAATGAAACATCTGACACAAGATAGAAGCTGTTATAAATCACTGAGATTTTTAAAATAAAGTTCACTGAGGGGACTAAAGTTCACTTTGAAATCAGGATGTAAGCCAGTGAAGTATATATTTTCCTGAGGATCAGATGGATACTATGTTCACAGAATATCACTAGTTTTTGTAAAACCCTTGATGAAGTATGGAATTAGATTTTTGAAATATAGATTTTGTGGAATCAGAGCTACAGCAGATGCTGACATTTGTTTTCTATAAACAGGAACATGTAGGAGATCTGGTGAGGATGCAATCTCCTTTTCTCCCCCTTGTTTGACACATCCATAATAACTGGGTGGGTTCATTCCAAACTCGTTCAATCAACACTCTGAGAAACCAAAGTAATATGTTTTTATTAGTGTGGAAATATTGCACTAGAATTTACAACTCTCACTCCCCCAACCAAAACCTGCCTCCTGTAGGTTAGCAGATGGATGGCATTGGCTGCAGGTACGGCTGTTACTCCAGGTATTATCTATCTAGCCTGCTGCTATTTTGTCAACAGTTATGGAAAAGGCAGAGGCCAGTCACGTTCTTAATTGTCCAATGAATAGTCACTAAACGGTCTCCTCTTGCCACTGTTGGCATCTAATTGGCAATGGAATTGACCCATACCATGTTTACAGTTCACTGCTCAGGCTAGTGGCCAGGCAAAGAGGGTGGTAGCTTTTTTGAAGGAGTCACTTCCCCTCTGGAGTCACTCCTTCAGTGTGATTCCATTCCTACTGCAATGTCATCTCTGGATAACAACCTATCTCACTGGGATCTGTCACCTGACGCCAGCAAACCTTCATTTCATGTCACTGCATGCTGATACCTCAGATAATGAGATCATCATAATTTTCTGATATCCACGGGTAGTTTTGAAAGTGTTAAGGGTCTGAAAATATCTTTGAACTATATCCTAAAATGAAGACCAAACCGAGACAATGGATACAGAATTGGCTCAGTGACAGGAAACTGAGAGTATTGGGGAATGGCTGTTTATCAGGCTGCAAGAAATGTAGAGAGGTGTTCACCAAAGGCCTGGCACTTGGACTGCTGCTTTAATTGTTTGTGGATATACAGCATCATTTCACTGAAATTTAACATGGGGATGAACAAGATGGAAGATTTTAAATGGAAGAAAGTGAAGAAGCAGTATAGGCTAAACGGTACAATTTGGAAGACACCTGAGGATATATGTGTAATTGTATTTTTTAAATTCTTTTCATGGGATGTGGGCTTTGCTGGCAAGGCTAGCTTTTATTGCCTAACACTAGCTGCCATGAATGTCTTGACTGGCTTGCTCAATTATTTCAAAGGGTCATTAAGAGACAATCACATTGTTGTGGCTATGAAATCAAATGAAGACCAGACTGGCTGAGAACAGGAGATTTTCTTCCCGAAAGGACATTAGTGAACTAAATGTTATTTTAATGAAACCTAATGCTAGATTCATGGCTGACATTACTTACCAATTCCGGAATTTATTTTTTTGAACTCAAATTCCACCAGCTGTCCCTGGAACCTTAACCTGGGCCTTTGGAATACCACTGATAGTGACATTACCATCACCACCATCCCCCCCCCACCCCCAACTGTATATATGTATTTATTTTTATTAATCCACCCCACTGGATCTACAGCCCCTTGTCAGTCTGTTAGGTCTCATCATATACTCAATGCCAAATATGCAGCCTCAGCAGGAGTTCAGTAGAAGTTAGAGTACTGCTGACTTTGTTTATTTTACCCAGTCTAATTGAAGTATTTAAAGCATCTGCTTTACCAACAAGATGATATTTATGAATTCAGCACTGACCAGGGATGTTAATCTACTAGCTCCTGCTCCATGAGGCTGTGTTGCATATTACTTTAGTATCATCTTCTTGGAGTCTTTTCTTATCTCTATAGGAATACACATTTAGTTCTGAAAGGACTGAAGATTTTTGGTTTTGAATTGCTGCTATCCTTTTTGATTTGTGTTTATCTAGGTTAAATATTTGCTCGACATGAATATTTTAGTCTTCATTCCAACCATTATCTTGGGAATAATAGGAGGTCTGCTGGGAGCATTGTTTGTCTCCATGAACCTGAGAGTCAACAAATTTCGGACAAAATTCTTTAAATTAATTAAATATGAGTTTGTGCAAAAGGTCTGCAAGCTTACAGAGGCGGTCCTAACACTGGTGAGTTTCTTGTGACACTATTGCTGAACACAGATTATTTGATTTATTTTTCCCCCAATATTTTTATTTACATCCTCCTATTTGATCTCTGCTCTTTCACATCATCTTCAGGTGTACTGCTATACTTCAGTTTCAGGCTGATTTTTTCATCATAAGCTGTGTCACACAATTATTGTTATACTACTCAGCTGTCATTCATACTTGTTGTAAGTAGAAATAGAACAATAGAAATATCAAGCATCCTGTCCAGTTATAGTTATAAATCAGTAGGTGGAAGTGGGAAAGGATATTGGTGAAATTATAATCATTAGGGAAGTGGTACTGAACAAACCACTGGAGATGTGGCTGACAAGTCCTCGGATCCTAATGGACTTCAGGCATGGGCCTTAAAAGAATGTTAATGAGCTCCTAGATATGTTGGCATTCATTTTTGAATTTTTTTTGATTACGGAAAGGTTCTATCATCTGGAAAATGGCTAACTTAACCCCTCTATTTAAGCGGAAGGGAGAAATAAAACAGGAAACAATAGACTAGTTAGCTTGGCACCTGTCATAGGTAAGGTATTAATGGATCATTAATGAAGTTTTAGTATAGTATTTAGAAAAACTGAAAATAATTTGAAACAGTCAGCATGGCTTTGTAAAAGGAAAATCATGCTTAATAAATTTATTAGAGTTCTTCAAAGGACTAACATGTGCTATGGATAAAAGGGAGCCTGTTGATATACTGTACCTGGATTTCCAGAAGGCATTTGATAAGGTTGTCTTCTCAGAATAGTTTAGACAGGCTGGGCTGAGTTTATAATAGTGGGGAGTGATTTGATTGAAGTATATAAGATATTGAATGGTCTCGACAAGTTGAACATGGAAAGGATGTTTCCTCTGGTGGGTAAGTCCAGAAATCAGAGGCAATGTTTTAGAATGAGGGGCTCCCCCCTTCTAGGACAGAGACAAGGAGAATTTTTTTTTCTCTCTGAGGATTGTGTGACCTTGGATCTCTTTGCCTCAGAAAGTAATGAAGGTGGGTTCATTAAATATTTTTAAGGTGGAGATAGATACTTTTTTGTTGTGTGCTTTATGTCCACATCCATAGATTTGTGTTCAAGACAGATTGGTTGAGAGAAGACAAGGTTGAGAACTATCTTCAGGCCCGGACTTCTTTGTAATATTTTTACTACATATTCAGATGAAATTCTGCAATATGTTATATTCAGATGTAAACCAGGCTCCAATCTTACTGTTGCATTATTGAAGAATTTTTCCATAAATTTTTGCACTAAATTCTAGTCTGCATGCTTCCAGAATTCACATGGCTAGCCTTAAGGCTCTGCTTCATTCTTCATGTCTTTCTCTCTTCCTCTTAACTCCATCTATATTATGCTATCTATGCCCAGTGAGGATACATCCATGACATCATCCAAGATTTTAACAGGATCCAAAAGACGTTACACAACAGACACATTTTATAAGGCACAAGAATCAAAAGTTAGTGGGGTAGATGTGTATGTGAAATACAAAACAGACAGATCATCTTCAGCTTTATTGAGTGGTGGAACAAGTTCAAGGGGACGAATGGCCAATGGCTACTCCCAATTGACAGTGTACCCAATGTTCCTTCTTTTCTCCAAGGAGAACAGTCCCAACTTCTTCAAACTTTCTCATGATTGAAGTTTCTCATTCCTGTAAATCACTTTTGCACTCTCGCCAATGCATTCACACCTTTCCAATGTGACATTCACATCTGTACACAACACTCCAGCTGTGATCTGTGCACATATACCCCCAAGTTCCTCTGTTCCTACACATCTTCTTACAATTTTACTGCATATTTTACATTGTTTTTCAATTTTCCTCCAATCAAACCTCACACCTCTCTACATTGAACCTCACCTGCCATCTATCCTCCCACTCTGCCAACTTGTCGATGTCCTTTTAGAGTTCTGCACTGTCCTCCTCACAGTTTACAATTCCTCCAAGTTTAGTGTCATTAACTAACTTTGAAATTGTCCCTTGTATACCAAGATCCAGGTCATTAATAAAGATCAGGTAAAGCAAGGGTCCTAATACTGACCCCTGGGGAACTCCACAACAAACCATCCTCCATTGACTAATTTTGTATATATGTTGCTACTGTCCCTTTTATGCCATGACCTATAACTTTTCTCACAATTCTGTTGCATGGCACTGCATCAAACACTTTCTGGAAATCCACGTATACCATATCAACAGTGTCATCCTCATTGACCCTCTTCTCTCTCTTCAAAAATCTCCAGCAAGTTAGTTAAACACAATTTCCTCTTTAGAGTTCCATGCTGACTCTTCTGAGCTGATGCATGGGAATGCCGTTACCTGCAGATGGTTTTCCAAGCTTATTTCCATTATTCCTTGGGACTTTATCACAGTTCCATTACTGTCACAAGATGAGAATCCTTGGACTTCTCCTCCTTCGTACCTTTCCAACAAGTATACCTGAAATTAGAACAGATAAATCATTTATGAAGTTTAATTCTTTGTAAACAATTTTTTTCAGATAATCACAATTACGGCTACTGTCTACGTGCCTTACTTCTTCCCATGCACATTGCTCTCTAGCCATGTAACAGAAAACAGGTAAGAACACACTTTTCTCTTTTCCAATTCCAAACCTTTCCCCCACTCCTCTGTTGAAACCTTTGGTTCTTCATTGAAATATTATTTTGTAGGAAAAATTGATTTTACCAACAGGTGTGAGATTTGGTTTTAAATGTTTGTTGGCTATTCACTTGTGTAAGTCACTCTGTTCTTATCCATTGTTCAGACACCTGCTTCCTTCAATGATCATTGAATAATCAGTAGCAAGGGACTAATGTTACCACCAGGGAGGAGAAATATCTTAAACTTTGTTCTCTTTTCTTACTGCCTGTAATCAGTGTAACTTTGAAAAGGGAGATGTGTATTTCTTAACTTGTGATTTTCTTGTTAATTTGAATTGCCAGCAGCCATGTACTGTCTGTATAATTAAAGA
Organism: Rhincodon typus; assembly: GCF_021869965.1. NCBI lineage: Eukaryota > Metazoa > Chordata > Chondrichthyes > Orectolobiformes > Rhincodontidae > Rhincodon > Rhincodon typus. The sequence continues at coordinate 67,612,816 of NC_063335.1, read as the reverse complement.
AGGTTGTTTATTCATCTCATTACCCCCAAATCTAACACTGCACCTCTCACTCGTCACCCATAACTCACACACATGTAGGAGAAGTGGACAGTTAAATTTTACAAGTTACAAATAAAGGAACAGTTCATTAGTGTAGGTCTGGTGAAGTGGTTCTTTTCTACTCTTGAACTATAAACATAGAAACATCTAAAATAGGATCTAGAATAGGCTTTCAGCCCTTTGAGTCTGCTCCACCATTCAATATGATCCTGGCTGATCACCTGACTCAGGAACAAGGTGCTGTTCGCATTTTTTCCCCATATCCTTTGATTCCTTTATTCCAAAGAACTATATCTAACTCCTTCATGACAACATTCAATGTTCTGGTCTCAACTTGTGGCAGAGAATTCCACAGGCTCACCATTGCCTGGGTGAGGAAACTTCAGATCAGATGAGTTCAATATCTAAATATGTTTATTATTCAAAGAGATGTACTTTCCAGCATTAGATGAAGTCAGTTGTTCATAGTCTCATTATAGAACATATTTCTTATGCTGCTATAGAACATAGCAGCATAAGAAATAGGAGTAGGAAATGACTATTTGGCCCCTCAAACCTATCCTGCCATTTATCAAGATCATATTACTTTGAGTTTTTTTTGCACGTTTTGACTTTTAGAGAAACAGTGGAAAGAAATTGCTGCCCTTACTGCTGCTGTTTCTTGCTATATTGTTTGTGGGCAGACTGGTTTCTCCCTGGTTCTTGGGTGTGATAAGACTCTGTGTGACTTTAGTGTGATCTGTGATCAGATTTGTTTGTTTGTCCAGAATGATTTGAATTTGGAAGTCACTGCTTTAAAATGAGGAATGGTTTGAGGTCATTCATGAGGATATTCATTTATTCATTTCAAGCCCACCGACTCCCACAGCTACCTAGAATACTCCTCCTCCCACCCACCTTCCTGCAAAAATGCTATCCCCTATTCCCAATTCCTTCACCTCCGCCGCATCTGCTCCCAGGATGAGGCATTCCACTCCCGTACATCTCAGCTGTCCTCGTTTTTCAAGGACCGTAACTTCCCCTCCTCGGTGGTCGAGAACGCCCTCAACCGTGTCTCCCACATCTCCCGCACCTCATCCCTCACACCCCGTCCACGCAATAAGAACCAAAAAAGAATCCCCCTCGTCCTCACGTACCACCCCACCAACCTCCGGATCCAACGCATCATCCTCCGACACTTCCGCCATCTGCAATCCGACCCCACCACCAAAGACATCTTTCCCTCCCCACCTTTATCTGCTTTCCGGAGGGACAACTCTCTCCGTGACTCCCTTGTCCGCTCCACACTCCCCTCCAGCTCCACCACACCCGGCACTTTTCCCTGCAACCGCAGGAAGTGCTACACCTGCCCCCATACCTCCTCCCTCACCCCCATCCCAGGCCCCAAGAAGACTTTCCACATCAAGCAGATGTTCACCTGCACATCTGCCAATGTGGTATACTGCATCCGCTGTACCCGGTGTGGCTTCCTCTACATCGGGGAAACCAAGCGGAGACTTGGGGACCGCTTTGCAGAACACCTACGCTCGGTTCGCAACAAACAACTGCACCTCCCAGTCGCGAACCATTTCAACTCCCCCTCCCATTCCTCAGACGACATGTCCATCCTGGGCCTCCTGCAGTGCCACAATGATGCCACCCGAAGGTTGCAGGAACAGCAACTCATATTCCGCTTGGGAACCCTGCAGCCCAATGGTATCAATGTGGATTTCACAAGTTTCAAAATCTCCCCTCCCGCCACCGCATCCCAAAACCAGTCCAGCTCGTCCCTGCCTCCCTAACCTGTTCTTCCTCCCACCTATCCCCTCCTCCCACCTCAAGCCGCACCTCCATCTCCTACCGACCAACCTCATCCCGCCCCCTTGACCTGTCCGTCCTCCCTGGACTGACCTATCCCCTTCCTAACTCCCTACCTACACTCACCTTTCCTGGCTCCATCCCCGCCTCTTCGACCTGTTTGTTTCCTCTCCACCTATCCTCTCCTCTATCCCTCTTCTATCCGCCTCCCACTCTCTCCCTATTTATTTCAAAACCCCCTTCCCCTCCCCCTTTTCTGATGAAGGGTCTAGGCCCGAAACGTCAGCCTCTCTGCTCCTATGATGCTGCTTGGCCTGCTGTGTTCATCCAGCCCTGCACCTTGTTGTCACTGAAACAGTTGAATTCAGTTTTTAATTACAAGAAATTTTATGATTCTTTTGAGTCTGTTATAGATTAAATATGAAATTCAGTGATTCTGTTGAATTTTCCATTAAGCATCTCAATAAGGGGTCTTGTTGCTCAAAATGGGAAGTCAGAATTGCCCGTTTTCACTTCCAGACTATTGCAGATGAGGTAATTTTAATGTCCCCATTGTTATCCTTATTAGCTAACTAAGTAGCCACCAGAAATTGAATCTGCGACCTGCACTATATGTTTCTGAATTGGTACTTTTACTTTTGAACCAACTGAGAGCCCCGGGTAATGGATTTTTAATATTCAGTATCCTTCATTCATCATCAGTGTGATTTAAACAAGTTTTGTAAGTGAACAAGTGCATGGTGGATGAAGTATAATGTGGATTTATGTAAGGTTATCACTGTTCTTGCAAAAACAGAAAGGTGGGTGTTTGGCATGCTTGCCTTCATTGCTCAGTCCTTTAAGTATGAGAGTTGGGAAGTCAAGCTGAGTTTGTACAGGACATTGGTGAGGCCTCTTCTGGGATACTGTGTCTAGTTCTGGTCGTCCAGTTATAGGAAGGATATTATCAAGATGAAGAGGGTTCAAAAGAGGTTTACTAGGAAATTGCCAGGTACGGAAAGTTTGAGTTATAAAGAAAGGTTGGACAGGCTGGGACATTTTTTACTGGAGTGTAGGAGGTTGAGAGGTGACCTGATAACAAGTACAGAAAATAATGAGAAGTATAGATAGAGTTAATGATAGTTATCTTTTCCCTAGGATGGGGGATTTCAAGATGGAGGGGCACATTTTTAGGGTGAGAGGAGAGAGATTTAAGAAAGACATGAGAGGTAAATTTTTTTACAAAAAGGGTGGTTTGTATGCGGAATGAACTTCCTAACGAAGTGACAGATGCGGGTACAATTACAACATTTAAAAGACATTTGGATAGCTTCATGAATAGGAAAGTTTGGAGGGATATGGGCAGGAGCAGGTAGGTGGGACTAGTTTAGTTTGGGATTATGTTTGCCATGGACTGGTTGGACCAAAGGGTCTGTGTGACTCTATGACTCTATCTGAATGGCAATAGACTGTGAAGGGAGGAGGTGCAACAAGTCCTGAGTATTCTTGTACATCTGATGCTGAACGTAAGCATGCAGGTGCAGCAGGTAGTGAAGAAGGCAAATGTTATGTTGGCCTACATAGCTAGAGGATTTCAGTACAAATCAGGGATGTCTCGCTGCAATTGGGGTTTCGTGAGACCACACCTGGAATATTGTGCGCAATTCTGGTCTCCTAATCTTGGGAAGGATGTTCTGGCTATGGAGGGAGTACAACAGAGATTTATCTGACTGATTCCTGGGACGGCAGGATTGATGTATGAAGAAAGACTGGATCGCTTAGGACTGTATTCACTGGGGTTTAGAAGAATGAGGGGGGTATCATAGAAGCCCATAAAATTTGAACAGGTCCAGACAGAGAATGTTCCCGATTACTGGGGAGTCCAGAACCAGACTTCACAGTCTAAGGATATGTAGCAGGCCATTTAGGACTGAGATGAGGAGAAATTTCTTCAGGTTACCGAGTTGGATGATCAGCCATGATCAAATTTAATGATGGAACAAGCTCAGAGGGCTGAATGACCCACTCCTGTTCCTATTTATTACATTTCTGAAATTGTTATGTCTGATCACCACCACATTACTAAATATCAATACCCTTTCCTCCTAGCTACTCACTCAAGTGTGAATTCAGTCATCTCCTGTTTGGTATTGAGTTGATTTCTACTCACCTTAAACCACTCACAGTGGACCAAAAAGAAATCAGAATGTTTTCTAAGTTGTTAGGAGCTAGAAACTGTGTGTGAACAGGGAGTTTTATTGTCCAAGTACAGAAATCACTACCAGCGGATGGGTAAAACAAAAATATAACGGCTAATGGAATTTATTTGGAGCAATGCATTCTATTCTGGGCACCACATCTCACGAATTATATTGTGGTTTTGGAAGGAGTGCAGTGCAGAATTACTAGAATTTTATGGAGAAAAATAGGTCAGGTTGCATAGAGTTATTTTTGTATTCCCTTGCATGTGGAAGGTTGAAAACTGTATTTTTCATGGTATTTAAGATGATTGAAGGAAGTGATAAAAAGAAAAAAGGGAACTATTTCCTTTGCTGGGGAATCCAGATCAAAGGGTCATAACTTTAAAAATTAAAGCTCTGCCATTGAGGGTGATGTCAGAATATACGTACTGTAATCATATTGCAGAAATCTGAAACACTCAAATTGAGGCAGATTGTCGCTGGGTGGGATGAGTTATGGAAAAACCAGAAAAATGTGTGCATGTTACTTAGTGGGCCAGCATGTCTTATATACTTCATAATGGAGCTCCAGTATAACTAGTACATTTGATTTCAAATATCACTTGTATCTACAAGGTTTTTCCCTCAATGTTGGAGCTTATCAGAGGCAGCCTTGTCACTGGGTGTGGTCATTCAGGGCTCAATTGAGGCAGACTGATTCCAGGTGTTGTGAGTGCATGGTGAGTTGGTGCTTGATTGAGGCAGTCTGTTACGGGGCAAGGAAGAGTGGAATCCAGGTTTGCTAAACTGTGGCACCACAAGTTTAAATCACATTTGACCTGCCAAATCAAAGGATTAATGTGTCTTCCCCAACTCCCAACTGCTGGGTAGAGATATTCCACACAGGTCTTGTCAAGCCAGGGGTGGGGAGATGGTGGTTGAATGTCTTGGTTAGGTAAAGGTCTTTCTGAGTTTCCTCTGTTAATAGTAAGTTTGCAGATGACACTAAAATTTCGTGGTGTAGTGGACAGTGAAGAAGGTTACAAAAACAGAAATTGCTGGAGAAGCCCAGCAGGTCTGGCAGCATTTGTTGAGAGAAATTAGAGTTAATGTTTTGGGTCCGGTGAGGTAAGGTCACTGGACCTGAAATGTTAACTCTAATTTCTCTTCACAGATGCTGCCAGACCTGCTGACCTTTTCCAGCAATTTCTGTTTTTGTTTCTGATTCACAGCATCTGCAGTCCTTTCAGTTTTTAGTGATTAAGGTTGTCTCAGAGTACAATGGGACCTTGATCAGGCAGGCTGATAGGTTGAAGCGTAGTAGATGGAGTTTAATCTAAATAAAGGTGAGGTGTTGTAATCAGAGCAGGACTTATACACTTAATGGTAAGGTCCTGGAGAGTGTTGTGAAACAAAGAGACCTTAGGGTTCAGGTCCATAGTTCCTTGAAAGTGGAGTCACGGGTAGACGGTGCAGTGAAGAAGGCGTTTGGCATGCTTACCTTCATTGGTCAGTGCATTGAGTATAGGAGTTGGAATGTCATGTTGTGGCTGTACAGGGCATTGAACAAAGAGCAAAACAGTACAGAAACAGGTCCTTTGGCCCTCCACACCTGTGCCGACAGATTTTTGCCCTTCCATACTAAAACTGTCTTCACTTACAGGATCCGTATCCCTCTATTCCCTTCCTATTCATGTATTCAACCAGGTATTTCTTGAATGCTGCTATTGTGCCTGCTTCCACCACCTCCTCTGGCAGCGCGTTCCAGGTACTCACCACCCTTGTGTGAAAAACCCGCTTCGCACATCTCTTTTAAACTCCCCCCAACCCCGGCACCCTTGCACCTTGAACCTGTGTCCCCTAGTAATTGACCCCTCCAGCCTGGGAAAAAGCCTTATACTTTCCATTCTATCCATGTCATTCACAATCTTAAAAACTTCTATCAGGTTGCCCCGCAACCTTTTGCATTCGAGTGAAAACAAACCTATCCAAACTTTCTTTATAGCTAAAATCCCCCATACCATACAACATCCTGGTAAACCTTTTCTGTACCCTCTCCAAAGCATCCACATCCTTTTGGTAGTGTGGTGACCAGAGCTGTACACATTGGATAGGCCACTTTTGGAATACTGCATTCAATTCTTGTCTCCCTGCTATAGGAAAGATGTTGTTAAACTTGGAAGGGACAGAAAAGATTTACAAGAATGTTGCTGGGGTTGGAGGGTTTGAGCTATAGGGAGAGGCTGAATAGGCTGGGGCTATTTTCCCTGGAATGTTGGAGGCTGAGGGGTGACCTTATAAAAGTTTATAAAATCATTAGGTACATGGATAGGGTGAATAGTCAAGGTATTTTTCCTAGGGTGCAAGAGTCCAAAATAGCAGGCATAGGTTTAAGGTGAGAGGGCAATGATTTGAAAGGGACCTAAGGTGCAACTTTTTCATGCAGAGAGTGGTGTGTGTATGGAATGAGCTGCCAGAAGAAGCGGTGGAGGGTGGGACAATTACAACATTTAAATGGCATCTGGATGGGTATATGACTAGGAGGGGTTTAAGAGAGATATGGGTCAAATGCTGGCAAATGAGACTAGATTAATTTAGGATATCTGATCGGCATGGATGAGTTGGACTGAAGGGTCTGTTTCCGTGCTGTACATCTCTCCCTCTATAACAGTGACAACAACTTGTATTTATATAGCAACTTAATGTAACAGTCTGTCCAAAATGCTTCTCAAATGGCCGAGTCCTAGAGGGCATTGTTACTAGACTGTGACTGCAGCAGGTGGTGAGGGAACCAACAAGGGGGAATAACATGCTTGACCTCACCCTCACCAATCTGCCTTCCACAGGTGCATCTGTCCACGATAATATCGGTAAGAGCGATCATCATATGTCCTTGTAGAGATGAAGTCCTGTTGATGCATTGAGAATATCCCATATTGTGTTGAGTGGCACTATCATTGTGTTAAATGGATTAAGACTTGATGATTGCCATGGTCATTAACATCTGGAGGGGAAATGCTGAGAAATCCATTGGATCTGTCATGATCTCATTTTCAATTTGATGTGCACTGTGGGATGTTTGATCATAGCCTGTTACACATATTTATTACCTATTAATTCTGGGCGTTATAAATATGTTGTGCATGCTTTGTCGATTCTATTTCTGTTCTAATACTATATACTGAAGATTTTCTCATTTGACTAAAAGTGTGGAATCTTGTGGTTTTATTATCTTAGCAAGCCATTTGGATGGCTCAATTTGTTTACTTTAAAAATCATGGTTATTAGTCTGTTGCCAGATCGTAATATAAGGTTAATCATCTGGTGCGGAATTCTGACAGTTTTGGTTGATGATAGAACAATAGGAGGTTGTAGATTTATAGTTTTAGATGAGTTACAGGGAGTATATGAGGAAGAACTCTTTATGATTTGAAAAAGATCTATGATGGATACTTGACGGAAATAAACATGTAAGGTTATGTTTGGGGAAGTAGGACTGGGTTGCTCTTCAGAAAGCAAGCATAAACTTGATGGAATGAATGTCTCATTCTAGTTTATCTATCTAGAGCAATGCTGCACTCCATCTACTGCTGCATCACCTTGTTTAATAAATTATCCCAGGGGGTAAAATGTTGGCCATTCTCTATGATCTTTGGTTATGTCTGATCTTAATTTTGCTGAGTGCATATAGTTTCAAATAGCTAGCGTGTGACTATAGTTTCAGGTCAAGTGAAAGCAATGAATTAATTTTGCTTTTAACAAAATCCATCACATGTAATGGTCTTTGAGTGTCCAGATTTATTGATACTGATTTTATTGCTTCCTATGCATGGGATTTGAGTTCCTTATATTTTGCATCACTAGACCAATTCCATAATCATCGTGCTAAAATATCCTTATCCTTGTGTGAAGAAAGACTTTGATGTCAGACATAAGATGACCTTTTACTCGTTTGTTTCACAGCCACACCTAAAAGTAATATACTCAAATAACATTTTCCATGCCTTTTCTCTATCTTCTGCCTTTATGATAAGATTATTTCTCTCGTGTTTGTTCTAGGCAGAAAAGCTAACATTGTGTCATAGTTCTACATGTATTCTTATAAATTTCTAGTGGAGATCAGCTTCATTACTTTGCACTATCACTGCTGTTGAATGTCTTACTTTTATCTTGATATGCAAAAGGCATTGGAATTAAGTCTATAAATAGATCGTGATGCTACGGTGTTATTGATTTTCCTGATTTTGCCCTTGTTCCCCATTTGGCAGATCAATGCACTGTAGTAGTCCTGCACTTTACAATCAAAATTTATTGCTCACTTTTCATATAGAGCTAGATGCTTAAAACTAACTCTCTGGCTAATGTTGAATTATTAAGAAGTAACATTTTGAAAGTGATACCTTGCCTCTATTTTTTAAATTTGAAGTCACATCATTCAAGATGGCAGCCAAATTGACATAAATTAATAAATGAATAAGGGACATACAGAATAAGTTGCACTGAATTGTTCTAATTAAAATGCCTAAAATTCACATTTCTTCTGAAATGTTTTAATCATTGTTGTAATAAAGTATTGTTATTGCAGTGCTGATTCTAAATTTCGTAGGAACAACGATAGGAACTTTAACATATTTCTCAGCCTCCTATTTTTATAAATTCTATTTTCAGCAGTTAGTAAGTGTTCGTAATTCATCTTCTAACACTCTCTTTGTTCTCTATTGTTAAATTTATTGTGAGAAACATAATCAATTTTTTTCTCTCAATGGTTAACTAGATCATTATACTACAACATTTCAGCAGAGGCTTCTCACCTACTGAGTAACACAGAGTATTTTAATTCATACAACTGTCCATCGGGAACAACCTGGATTGGATCCAATGGTGTAAAACATTCAAATCACACTTACAATCAAGGTAATATTGGAAAAACTTCTGGAATTTTTGAGGGACTGATATTCAGTTCAAATTTCTGTTGAATCTTCCATGACATGCATGTCAAATCATGTAAGTGGCAGAGAGATTTTTAATTATTTTGATGTGAGATGATCATTTTGGAAAGTTCAGTCATTTATCTGTTCCAATTAAGCTTCTTAGTGACCTCAATTGTTAATAGTAGAGGATTCTGCTAAGTTGAAAGTCACATGGATGTTTTTATAATTTTCGGTTAGGAAACAACTAGATATCACAAAGTTCGTTTGGATGGATGAAATGTTCTTCCTTATCTATTCTTAGCATGTTGGCATTTATTTTTAGTGCCACTGTGGTTATTTGCACAATAATGCATATAATAACGATATATATTGAGTGTAAGATCTTTATGAAATATAATAGCCGAAAATACCCAGAAGTATCAAGTGACGGTTATAGATTTCATATAAAATCAATTATTCTTTAACACTTTTGTCAGGTTATTTATTTTCTCTTACACTCACCAGAACAGAATCTTAAAAATGCCAAATCTCAAAGGGAACAGTAGTTTACATGTTGATGTGACTGATCACGGAGTACATCCCTAGTATGATACAATTCCAGATGGGAATCCCTCAAATGTAATATTGGTGCCATACAAGAGCGATGAAGTGATCATCACCAACAAGTGAGAATCTAACAACTGCTTCTTATCATTCAATGGCATTGCTATCATTGAATCCCCCATTATCAACATCCTGGGAGTTATTATTGTCAAGAAACTGAACTGGACTGGCCTTGTGGCTACAAGAGCAGATCAGAGGCTAGGAGTCTTCAACTCACTCCTCAAAGCTATCCTGTAGGACAGAAGTTAGGAGTCAGGAATAATCACTTGCCTGGATGGGTGCAGCTCCAGTAAAACTCAAAAATCTTGATGCCATTCAGGGCAAAGTAGCCCACTTGATTGTTACCACATCCACATGCCTTACTTCCTCTACCACTGTAGCTCAGTAGCAGCAGAGTGTGCAGAAATTCACCAGGCCTGCTTAGACAACACCTTCCAAACCCTTGAGCACTATTATCTAGAAGGACATGGGCAGCAGATACATGGGAACAACAGTACCACTTGGAAGTTCTCCTCCAAGGCAGCCACCATCCAGACTTGGAAATATATTGCTATTCCTTCACCGTCGCTGGGTAATAATCCTGGAACTCCCTCCTGAACAGCATTATGGGTCTACCTATAGCAAATGGACTGCAGCAGTTAAAGAAGGGAACTCACTGTCACCTTCTCAAGAGCAATTAGAGTTGGACAATGAATGCTGGCCCAGCCACCAAAACCCACATCCCCTGAAGTAATTTAAAAATATGGCTGTGCTCTGGGTGAAGAGGAATGAACTGGCTCCCCATCTTTACTCAATTCCCACATCTCACAGTTGCTCATGCTAAGGTTAATTTTAAATTTAATTAATTTTAAAAAAGAATTCTTCCCTCACAGATACCTTTTCCAGTATTTTAAATTAAACCAATGTTACCAGGTTTCCTTGAGTTAACGAAAGAGTGAGTTTATTAAAATGTGAGAATTATTAAATAAAGGCATCACAAATACACAGATTAGAAATGAAAGGTGAGTCAAAAAAGTAAAAGTTGAAAGAAAGATCTACATTAATGAATAGATTGTAAAATGTTGTGATCATTAAGAGGGTAATTCAGGTAATACTGACTTTGGCACTTGAATAATTGTATAGAGATTCTTGGTTCAGCAGTTAGCTGAATGGAATTTATCCATTTTCCTTCAACAGTGGTTTTCCTGACTTGACTTGTTTGAGTCATCAGAGAGTGACTTTATTTCTTTTTACCTGAACATTCAGGAATATCTAGTAGAAGTTCTCAGCTGTGTCTCTTTCAGTTTAGCACAGATTAACTCGAGCCACTCGTTGGCACATTTACAGACTTGGGGTTAGAGTTTTCTTTTTTAGATCCATTTCTTCTATATTCCTGGAAGAGTAAAACACAAATGTATATTTCACCCAGATCTACCTTTCTTTCAAATCTTAATATGTTCACAGTCGGGGGCATAAACCCAAGAAATCACAGTTTAGGTTTTGAATGGCATCTCCTCATTTGAAGTGTTGCTGTCTGAAGTTCCCTCGACATTATTCAGGTGTGATCTTTCATGAATCTTTTTGGGACTCAATGTAATTCAGACAGGGATTTTAGATGGCCATAGAGTTTGGATCTTTAGCCATTTTTTTTCTTGCGAGCCTTTTGTTTAAAAAGCACATGTTGTATTGAAAAAAAATTGATATATCCATAGGTAGTTCAAGTTTGTGATCCATTTTCATATAATTGAATGAGGAGAGGATATTGATTTTTTTGTCAAACGGATTCTGATTGGTAGAGGCTGCTTTGGAGAATATACAAGGGAAAGCTAACTTTCAAGCTTCTGTTTTCAATCAAACCAGACAGGTTGACCCTGATTGTTTAAAGCATTGCCATAGGGAAAGCACACAGGAATAAATGTCTCCTTTGATTAGTTGAAAAGTCAAATGTTGGGCATGTACTTTCTTTTTGTAAAGGAACCATACTATAAACCTGACTGATAATTTTAACTTGGCTTTTCACACAATTCTTAGGACAATCTAGATGGTCACTCATGGAATAAAGTCTAATATATATACAGTAATTTCTGAGTTTTACAAGCAAGGAGTAGCTGAGTACAGTCAGTACGCTGCCCATTGCAAATAGCTGAAAGAACTTGGTATAATGTTGACAGTTAGTTGTTCCATAATGCATTCTCCGTGCCAATGCAACTACCAATCATAGTCAACTTACAAGCTGATCAGCTCTTCTCATGAGTGTAAATTTTTGTTCCTTTTCAAAATTGCACTTCTTGTGATTCTATTCTGATGAGTGCAGGAAAAGAAAATTTTAATAGCATTTTTATTTTTAGTTTCGGCCGTACACAAGTTCTGTACTTTTAAATAAATTGCTCACAGGATCTCAGTATCACTGGCAAGGCTAGCATATACTGCCGATCCATAATTGCCCAGAGGATAGTTAAGAGCCACCACATTGCTCTGGGCTGCAGTCATGTGCAAGCCAGATTGGTTAAAGACAGCAGACATAATTTTCTAAAGGGCATTAGTGAACAATATGCTTTTTTAAAATGACAACCAATAGTGGTCACATGATCACCATTAGGCCAGGTCTTTATTCCAGATTTTTATTGAATTCATGTTTCACCATATGCTGTGGTAGCGTTCAAAACTATCTCACCAGAACTTCGGCCCAGGGGTCTGGATTTCCAGCCCAGTGATATTATTACTACATCACTGCTTCCCCTAAGCAACTTTAAAAATATCCAATCAATTAAAAACAAAGGAGCTCACCCTGAAATATTAACTTTTCATTGTTTTCCTCCAAGGTGCTGACAGTTCTGTTGAGTATTTCCAGCAATTTCTGTATTTATTACATACTATTATGTTAAAGGTGCCATCTAAATGTAATTTATTGTTTTTTTTATTGTGGATCCACAGTACTTTCTTAACTGTTGTGTCTGCCATCAGCTGCTGCGCTTCTGTTTGGTAATGGACAGGATGGAATTGTGTATCTCTTCAGAAGAGGAACGCCTGAAGAATTTGGATATGCTGCTCTCTTCACAACCCTTATTATTTACTATCTATTTTCTTGTTGGACAGCTGGTACTGCTATGGCATGTGGACTTGTCATACCAATGCTGTAAGAAGCATTTTAGTCTAATAGAGACGTGTTTTCCAGTGTACTCTCTAAAAAGGCTGACAAATAATTGTGTTTATCTGACAAATCAACCTAAATTTTTGTTATTAATTTAATTCCAGTGAAAATCCAACACTTCCAACCTCCATAAACTTAATCCCCTTCAAAACATTGCTGTTTGTTTCCTAATCTGCACTAGATTCCCATCTCACATCCCTCATTTGCCATGACTTACATTGGCTCCTGGTTAAGCAATGCCAAATTTTTACATTCTCATCTTGTTTGTAGATCCTTTAATACCCCTTGTGCTTCTCCATCTCTATAACTTTCTCTAGCTCTGCAAGTCTTTGATATACCTGCCCTCCTCTGATCCTTGCCTACTGGGCATTTCTGATATTAATCATTCCAACTGCAGGATGGCACGGTGACACAGTGGTTAGCACTGCTGCTTCACAGTCCCAGAGACCTGGGCTCAATTCCACCCTTGGGTGACTGTCTGTGTGGAGCTTGTATATTTCCCCTGTATCTGCATGGGTTTCCATTGGATGCTCTGGTTTCCTCCCACAAAGATGTGCAGGTTAGATGGATTGGCTATGCTAAATTGCCCTCTAGTGTGCAAGCTAGGTAGACTAGCTACAATAAGTGTGGGGTTACGGGTATAGGGTGAGATGCTCTTCAGAGTGTTAGTGCAGACTTGATGAGCTGAATGGCCTTTGTCTACTGTGGGCATTCTATGATTCTAACTCTGCCAACCATGCCCACAACTGCCAACATCCTCAAGTCTGGTATCCTTCCATAAACCTCCTTCACTTGCCCAATCTTCTGTAAAACATTCTTTTTACACTAAGCTTCCAACTACCTGCTCCAATACCTCATGTGGTTTAGTGTCAAATTTTATTTGATGAGACTCGTGAAGTGTATTGGGATTTTTCACAGCATTAAATAGCCTGTATAAAATGCAAGTTGTTGCTGCAGCTGTTATTGTCAAAATGGTTTGGAATGAAAAATCTGATGCACCCACTCTCTGCTTGTTTTACCTGCGTTGATTTCTGATGAAGCTGGTTTTTAACCTTCATCAGTCTCTGATAGAGCTTGACTAACTTACACCAATGTCTGATACAGCCTGACTTTACTGGGTTATTCTAACCTACGTTAATCTTTGGAACAGCTTATTTTATATGTGTTGACTTAATACGGTTTACCTTTACACATGCCAATCTCTGATAAAACCTGTCTTCACCTGTGACAGCCTATCTTTAACCGTGCCAATCTCTGATACATCCTGTCTTTAACCGTGTCAACACTGGATACAGCCCATCTTTACCTGTGTTAACATCTGATACAGCCTGTTTTGCCTACGTTAACATCGATATAGCCTGTCTTTACCTGTGTCACCCTCTGATACAGCTTTCCTGTACTTGTATTAATCTCCAATACAGCTTGCCTTTACTTGTGACAGCCTCTGATACATCCTTCTTTATCTATCTTAACAACTGATGCAGTCTTTCTTTAATTGCATCACTATCTAGTGTAGTCTGTTTTAGTCATAGAGTCATAAAGCACAGAAATGGACACTTTAGTCCAACTCATCCATGCCGATCAGACATCCCAATCTGACCTTTTCCAGCATTTGGCTCATATCCCTCTAAATTCTTCCTATCCGTATACCCATCCAGATGCCTTTTAATTATTGTAATTGTATCCACCTTCACCACTTCCTCTGGCAGCTCATTCCATACACGCATCACCCTCTATGTGAAAAATTTGCCCCACAGGGCCCTTTTTAAATCTTTCCCCTCTCACCTTAAATCTGTGCCCTCCAGTTTTGGACTCCCCCACTCAAGGAAAAAGGCCTTGGTTCTTCACCTTATCTATGCCCCTCATGATTTTATAAACTCTATAAATTCATCCATCAGCCTCCTACACTCCAGGGAAAAAAGTCCCAGCCTATTTAGCGTCTCCCTATAGCTCAAATCCTCCAATCCCAGCAACATCCTTGTAAATCTTTTCTGCACCCTCTCAAGTTTACCAGCATCCTTCCTATAGAAGGAACACCCGAATTGTACGCAGTATTCTGAAAGTAGCTTCACCAATGTCCTGTACAGCTGCAGCATGACATCCCAACTCCTATACTCAGTGTTCTACCCAATAAAGGCAAGCATGCCAAATGCTTTCTTTGCCACCCTGTCTACCTGCGACTCCACTTTCAAGGAACTGTGCACCTGCAACCCTAGGTCTCTTTGTTCAGCAACACACCAGGGCCCTACCATTAACTGCATAAGTCCTGCCCTAGTTTGCTTTACCAAAATGCAACACCCCATATTTATCTAAATTAAACTCCATCTTCCAATCTTCAGCTTTTTGGCCCATCTGATCAAGGACCCGTTGTACTCTGCAATAATCTTTTTCACTGTCCAATACCTATTTTGGTGTCATTTGAAAACTTATTAACCATACCTCTTACATTCACATTCAATTCATTTAATGACAAAAAGCAGTGGACCCAGTGCCGATCCTTGCAGTATACCGCTGATCACAGGGCTCCAGTATGAAAAATGACTCTTTATTATCACACATAAGTGAGGTCATATTTTGGGCAATTTTTTGGAACATTTTCCCTATAGCCTACCTCTGATCGTCTAGATAATGATCTCAGTAGGAATTGCCCAAATAGCAGCAGAGGGGTATTATAATGAAGGACAACCCTGATCATAAGAATGTTACTCCCACATCTCTACATCCCTGGGCTATATCATTTTCCTTTCTCCAGAGAAATATTTCATGTTTGATCTTTCCTCTTTGTTCTTCCAAAGAATTTCCAAGTGGTAAATCAGAAGCACAATAGGTTTTACACTTTATATTCTTGATGTATAATACTTGTAATCTTTCACCAGTAAAATGTAATTGTAGAACTATTTGAATTATGTTCTGAAATTTTTCATAAGGTAAAATATGTGTGAAGTGTCCTAGAACTGATTATCTTCTCCATCAGGTACACTGGAGCATTATATGGCAGGATAATTGGTCTCATCATGGTGTCGATGTTTGGTGTCCGAACTGACAAGTATGGGGCTTGGATAGATCCTGGCCTTTTTGCAATAATTGGAGCTGCCTCATATTTCTGTGGGGTATCTAGACTGACAATCTCGCTCACTGCTATCATGGTAAGATATGTTCATTGAAATCATCACTAATTATTTTTGCCAATAGTGGCTTTGTTTTCTAACTTTACACTGCTCAGATTTAGATATCTTAGAAAACACCAACTATATGCCACATATTTGTGGTACTGGCTCAAGTTTCTTTCTGTTTCTGCCTCTGATTACTGTGATTGTTTTATTGTTGTGTTCTGTCCCTACTTGATACTCCCTTTTCTATTGGTAAAAGCTTTTGACTTTGCTGCTGCAATTTGATCAGATTCCATGAAAGATATTGTGTCTTTGTTGCTCACTCAAAAATAGACTCAAAATCACTCAAAAATAGTTTCTTAAGACTCCCTTAAGAATTCTGGGGTTTACTCAAATCTGTTGGTCTTTGTCAGAGATTGTATAGTTTTAACAAAACTTACTTATTTTTAAGCTCCAATCCCCCAGCAATGAAGGCCAAAATTCCAATCACCTTCTTCCTTACTTGCAGCACATGCATACTAAGACTTTGAGTTTCATGCACAAGAACACCCAGTTCCCTCTGCATGGCACTTTTGTTTCAGTCTTTTTCTGTTTAAGTAATAGTCTGCCTTTTGATTCTTCTGAACAAGGTGCACAACCTCACTGTTTGCTGCATTGAACTCCATATGTCAAGTTTTTTGGCCATTCTCTCACCCTATCTATATCCTCTTGCAGATTCCTTATTTCATCATCACAACACGTCCTCCCAACTATTTTTGTATCGTCCTGAAATTTTCTGAAGAAGGGTCCCGACCTGAAACGTCAGCTTTCCTGCTCCTCTGTTGCTGCCGGGCCTGCTGTGTTCCTCCAGCTCCACACTGTGTTATCTCAGACTCCAGCATCGGCAATTCTTACTATCTCTGAACACATTGAAGAAGCTCTCTGTTGTTGGGTTTTATCTCACCCACCTCTGTCTTTTTTGCCCAGGTCCACTCATCCAGTCTGTGTCACAGAGATGCTGACTTCCTGGCCAGTTTTCCCAATCCCGTTTCAGACACATAACTACATTTTATTGCAAACACATCGATGCTCTGACAGGCAACATTGAAGAACTAACCAAGATGAAAACTGCATTTGGGACACAATTGTTTCAACTTTTCCCAATAATTACAATCCAAGTTCGGCCTCCTCATTCTGTCTCACCTTAAGTATTGTTATCTTTGAAAATTGGATTGTAATTCATTTGGAAATGTTAAAAATGGAAAATGTCATTTTTAAAAAGAATTATAAGTGCAGCTCTAATACCCTGCAGTAATAATCTGCTTCATATTTTTCAATAAGTGTCAGAAACACTTCATCACACAAGAGGTTGTGGAAATTGGAATTCCCTCCAGCAAAAAAACTGTTACAATAAGGTCAATTGAAAATGTCAAGACTGAGATTGATAGTAAACTTTTAAGAGTCATGGAACCAAGGTAGTGGGGTGACTTCAGATACCAATCAGCTGTATCTACCCTCACAGCTGCAGAGGCCTGTTTTCTACCCATTGTTGCTCTGAGCAAACAGTCAAAGGCAGGAAACTTTGGTTGAGGTATACTGTCGTTCGTAAGAGACCTTGACCCCTGGTTACCGCTGCCTTGTGCTGAGAATTGGAACTCAGGAGCTGGGTGCTTGAAACTATATCCTTCCAGGAAGCAACCAAACTGTGCAGTTAATAACCATCATTAACTGCTGCATCTCTATTTTAATACCTCTACCAAATTGAGTCTACTTATCAAACAATCAGCTATCTCCTCTTATACAGTA
Source organism: Rhincodon typus (assembly GCF_021869965.1). Taxonomy (NCBI): domain Eukaryota; kingdom Metazoa; phylum Chordata; class Chondrichthyes; order Orectolobiformes; family Rhincodontidae; genus Rhincodon; species Rhincodon typus. The sequence continues at coordinate 67,595,262 of NC_063335.1, read as the reverse complement.
TAAATGTTGTTTCTCCTTTTATTTGTATTTTTGTGAGTTGTCCTGATTAGTCCAAGGTGAAATGTTTTGACAAAATGTGTCCTTTGTCAGCCATACCAAAGTTCTGTAATACCAAGCCACTATAAATGGAATTATTTCTTAAACTAAAAATGATTCTCAATCTATTTCCTTTCCAAGGAAGTGAAGGTAAGCTTATGGAGATTTCTTGTTGTTTGTTAAATACTAAATATCTGTAAAGCATCTGGCACAATATTTTTCTATTAAAATATACATATATTAGGCAGTTAAAGAGGCAATAATTCCATGCTAAAATCAGTTATGGAAGACAAGTTGTGCCTAATTAGGAACAGTTTATTGATCTTTTTGATACAGAATCATTTGTTAAGGTGTTAAAAAAATTCTAAACAGAAGGCCCCTGAGTGTAAAATGTTTGTTGTAAATTGGCTAAACGGTAAGAAAAGATCATTTATTTTAATTGGCCAATAACTAGTGGAGTCAGATTTGATTTGATGAATTATAAACCAGGATTATTATAACATACTGTAGAGAAAAAATGCAGTGCAACTTGGCTTAAATTTGAACAGAAATAATAACATGGAACCTTCTAAAATTTCTTGACATCAAATAACCTCAAGTTGGCTCCCGTTATTCACACTAATTATGGAAATAGATTGAGGCAGCCAAAAAGATTCAGGAAGGCTTAAGAAAGGTGAATTTACATCATTGATCTTTAATGATAAATTTATTTATAATGTATTTTAGTCTTGAACCAGAATTAAATTGAGCTGCTCATAGTGTCTCATCTATTCCTAGTTTTGCAATTTTGAGACTTTAGACAAAGTCTGGGCAGTATGCCAGCCAAAAAGACAAGAATGAATCCTCTTAATCAGCTGAAAACCCCAAGAAGGAGGCAATTAGACACCTGAAATAACAATATAAAAACACAGCCAAAACCAGCTGTTTACTTAGTAAGATTGTGCATTATAGAGTGATGTAACACCAATTTTGAAGAAAGGAGCTCCAAGCACTATGGCTAAGATTAATTTTCATAAAACTTCTCATTTTCTAATTCTGCCATGGTATGTGGAAAACAGCTGGACGGGCACATAAAATTCCAGCGAGATTTACTTGCTGAAGATTTGCACTCTTCCCACAAATTCTGCATTTAATCATGGAATTGTTACAATGCAGAAGGAGGCCATTCGATCCATCGTGTCTGCGCTGGATAATCCATTTTTCCAATGTCTTTTAACATGTAACTTGGCTCTGATTAAAATACTGCGCCTAATGGCTATTTTAATCAAAGTCAGTGGAATGTAAAAAGGAACAAGATGTAAAATGGGTATTGATATGATCATACCAGCAGCCTGGCTACCAATTTCAGTAAAGATTACCCCTTAGGTGTACGTTCACATTGAGGGGAAGGTGAGACAGATTGGTGAAGAAAGAAATGGTTTTAGATACAGCAGTGGCTTTTCATAAGTTTCTAACGTATCGGTGTAAACATTGAATTCAAAATCATACAATTATTTGCTAGATGTGCTTTAATTCTCTTTAGCTTTCTGTTTGCCTAACTTCCTTTGTTTTTGCCTAAAAAGCTTTCAAACCAATTTAAAAGAAAGTTCAAAATAGGACAAAGAACTATTCCCCGGAATACATTTACATCTTCACCGCCCAATTATCTGGGAGAGCAGATTGCCAATCTGTTACAGAAGTTTCCTGATTCATTGGAAGAGATTCTTTGAGTGGTAAATGATCTGTCCTACAAAGATCATAGAATCCCTAAAGTGTGGAAACAGGCCAATCAGCCCAAGAAGTCCACACCACCCCTCTGAAGAACATCCCACCCAGTCTCATCCTCAGCCCCCTTCCCTGTAACCCTGCATTTCCCATGGCTAACTTACACATCCCTGAACACTACAGGCAATTTAGCGTGGCCAATCCACCTAACCTGCATATCTTTGGACCGTGGGAGGAAACCAGAGTACCCAACGGAAACCTATGCAGACACGGGGAGAATGTACAAAGTCCACACAGACAGTCGCCCAAGGGTGGAATCGAATCCAGGTCCCTGGCACTGTGAGGCTGCAGTGCTAACTGCTGAATCACTGTGCTGCCGAAAGATGGTGAAAAAAAACCTAGCAAAGCCTTCTCCCTACCTTGCTCTAATGGACTCTTTTGTCTCTCTTAGAATCTTAAACAAAGCAATATTTACAAAAAGTATGGAACTATAGTATCAGTATCATAAATGAATTTGATATATTTTCTCTCCCTCAGGAAATCTCAATACAACCTTCGAGATAACAAGGTGTAGAGCTG
>NC_063335.1:67491083-67592543 GCF_021869965.1 Rhincodon typus | reverse complement strand
AGAGGAGCAGGAAGGCTTCCTGCTCCTCTGATGCTGCTTGGCCTGCTGTGTTCATCCAGCTCTACACCTTGTTATCTCAGATTCTCCAGCATATGCAGTTCCTACTATCTCTCAATACAAGCTTCACCTGAGTAAGGTATGACCTCTACTCTGTCCACACTCCAAAACCCCACATTGTCTTTGCAGTCAGTGCTGGCTGCAAGTAGCAGTTGACTGCCTGAGAAATTTCAATTTAATTGGTGCATTAAATTGGAATATGTCTGAAGTTTGCCCTTTGATGCTTTTTTAGCTTCACCACTAGGTGTCAGAATTCCCAAAGTTTTAGAATTTGAATATGTTTCTGATATGATGCGTGATAATTGCTATGAGTTGAAAATGAATCAATAACTATGAGGCAATGGGAGTACCTATGTTAGTTGCTCTCCAACTTTTGGATGCTGAGGCCTGAAGTTTACTGTGGGGGTCAGGCCCCTGTCCTTGTGATAAAAAGCAGGCCCTGAGTACACGCTTGGCAGCATGTGAGCTGCTTGGTATTTTTTAAAATAGGTAGCCTCATAAATGGCTGGCTTTGGGTCCACTGTCCCATTAAAGATAGTGGACATGCTCTTGCTGTTGCCATCTTAGTCAAAGACCAGCAACTCTGGAGCCCCTGCATACAGGGAACCTTGAGAAGTAGGCCAGCAAAAAATGCAAGAGATCATGCAGACAAGTGCCAAATGAGGTGGATGTTGCTGGGATACCATTGTGCTCAAGAGAGGGGTGTGGGGGGGAGGTGGTGGGGCTTAGTGGTGGGAGCTGCCTTTCCTTTCCATGGACCCAGCTCTGGGACATTGAGCATGGATTAGGCTGCTTCAGTGAGGCTGTCTTTCGGTAGCTGGTGGCCTCCACCATAGTAAAGGGTCACTCCACCATTGATAAAATGTTGACTGCGGGGTAAAATGACCCACGTTCAGGCCTTTAATTCTGGTAATTGGCTGCCCACCTTCTTGCAGCAGTTGGTTGCAATACCCATTCTGCCCCAAAAGCTGTGCCATGCTGAGGTGCTGACATTATGTGGTTGATGCCAGATGAAAGTCCTGCCTGTGTCAACATTGCAACAACTGTGGAAGGTCGTCACAAATATATAGTTATAGAATAGTGTTACTGCTAAAGCTGTTACTTCTTACAACTGTCCTGCCTTAAAGGGCTACAGCCTAGTGTAAAGTGAAATTTTAAAACAGAGCACGCAGTATTGTCATAATTGACACATCAGTGTCACTTATTGCTAAAGCTTCTGATGCTGTGTTTAATATTTACAGCTGAGTTTTGGATTACCCTGTTGTGGAATGCAAGTGATAGAATAGTCTAATCCAGGAACTGGACTTTTTAGAAAAATTTCATAATGATCATTGCATTTTTCCAACATATCAATGAGAAGCTAACATCAGTTTTAGGTTTTCAGGGGAAATGCAATTTCAGGGAGCTGATGAGTCCTTCACTTGTAGTTCACCCCCAGGGCTCTAACTCTGGACAAACACACAGGTGACCATTGGAGGATTAGCAGTGTTAATGTAGAACTGAGCACTCCTAAAATTTGGAGGACTTTCCATGTTCCTTGTGAAAAAATTAGGCATTACATTTTTAAAAATCAGATTTTTGTGATAACTGCTGCCAGCTATGATGATATAACGAAAGTGTAAGAGGTGTCACAGGGGCTTCCAACTGCTTGATTACTTGTTCATCTATTCACTGGGATCTTCCATGAATTCAAATACTGAATAAGGAAAAGGAACATGAAACAATCGTGTGATATGAAAATATAATAATTTGATACTTTGCAATTGCCATTGAGGTAGCCTAGACTTTGGGACATATTTTGTGCACGGAGGTGAATGATCTGTCAAACTATTAATTCAAGTTAGCTTAGATCCAGTAAGGATCACTATGGCTTCTCACTGTAACAACATTAATATTTCATCTATACTGACTAAAGAAACAAGCCAGATCAAAAGCCAGGCAGCATCCTGTTATGGTGAACCAAAGGATAAATATTCAAGTTCAGTGTCTTGTTTAGGCATTTCCCTTGCCAAAATCCTTAATATAATCATTCCAAACAACTGCAGATTTTTCAAGAAATTTGATAATGTTCTTTTGTTCAAAGAAAGCCACTCACCAAAAACTACTATTTGCATCTAGATTATATTCTATACACTGAACCAAAAATTTGGAATTACTACAGGATATTAAGCAGTACTGCAAACGTTGTGCACTTTGAACCAGAACTTAGCATAAGCATCAAGTAACTAAAATGGACCACCCTTGTACAGGGACCCATTATTAAGATTAACTGGGATATCCTGTAAAATTCTGTTGTTGATAAATATATACAAATAAAATCCAGTTGAAAATTTGGTACTTATTTGGGATTTTCAATACATTGGTTAACTCTTAAACAAAATGAGAAGCTGAGAATTCAGTTTCTAATAAATGATCTCAGTCTATAAAAATACTTAACAATAAGGTTTTCAACAAAGAGTTCTTGTACAGGGAAACATCTTTTGTATCCACTGGTTATAAAATCCTGCTACAATCTAAGCAAATCCAGAACTAATTCCGTAAAGAGGAATGCCATATATTGAAGTCATGCATTTTTATAATGCTCTTGTGATATGCTTTATGACTTTTCATTACATTATATGAATATAGGATGTTGTTGGGGGCATAGTTTAAATGGAAACATAAATGACAATGCAATATTGATTTTTCATGCCAAATGATCGATCAGTGGATATTAGTGAACTTATGCTCATTCTTTAAAGAAATAATTGAAGCTTCTCAATAATTTTGACTTTGTGTTTCTTCTTTGCAGTTTGAGAACTGGAAATTAAATATGCAATTATGGGTAATATTATGACAGCAATATACTTGCTCACTTACTGCTCATGATCAGTGTGTTTTGAAAGGAAATAGCTCTTGGAGTGAGTATTCCCAAGTAAACTTAAATCTAAATCTCATTTGAAATAGGTGACTAGATATATTTATGAGAGTAGTATGCAGTTGATGTGGTTTGTATAGACTTCAGTAATACCTTTGACAAGGTCCTACATGGAAGGCTGGTTCAAAAGGTAAGAGTCCATGGGATCCAAGCCAAGTTGGCAGATTGGATCCAAAATTGGCTAAGAGTAATGTGGAGAGATGTTTTTGTGATTGGAAACCTGCGACCTGTCATGTACCTCAGGGATCAGTGTTTCCTTGCTATTTGTTATGTACATTCATGACTGAGATGTGAACGGAGAAGGTTTGCTTAGTATGTTTGTGAATAACACAAAAATTCATGGTGTTGTTGATAGTGAGGATAATGGTCTCAGGCTACAGTCTGATATTGATCGGATGGTAAATTGGGCAAATCAGTGGCAGATAGAATTTAATCCTGATGCATTCTGGGAGGTCTGATAAGGAAAGGATATAGGTCCCTAGGGATTACCAAGGAATAAAAGGACCTTGATGTATGAGTCCATAGACCCCTGAAGGTGTCAGATAAGGTAGACAGGTTGGTGAAGAAGGCATATGGGATGCTAGCCTTCTTTGGCCAGGGTGTAGAACATAGGAACAAAGAAGTCTTGTTACAACTTTATAAAAGATTGGTTTCAGGCCACAGATGGAATACTGTGCGCAGTTCTTGTCACCACACTATTGGAAGAATGTGATTGCAGTGGAGTGGATGCAGAAGAGATTCACTAGGATGTTGCCTGGGATGAACAATTTCAGTTATGAAGAGACACTGGATAGATTGGGATAACAAGGTGTAGAGCTGGATGAACACAGCAGGCCAAGCAGCATCATAGGAGCAGGAAGGCTGATGTTTCGGGCCTAGACCCTGCAAAGCAGTCCCTGAGCCTCCGCTTGGTTTCCCTGATGTAGAGGGGGAGGCTCAGGGATCGCTTTGCAGAACACCTACACTCGGTTCGCAATAAACAACTGCACCTCCCAGTCGTGAACCATTTCAACTCGCCCTCCTATTCCTCAGACGACATGTCCATCGTGGGCCTCCTGCAGTGCCACACCGATGCCACCCGAAGGTTGCAGGAACAGCAACTCATATTCCGCTTGGGAACCTTGCAGCCCCATGGTATCAATGTGGATTTCACAAGCTTCAAAATCTCCCCTCCCCCTACCGCATCCCAAAACCAGCCCAGCTCGTCCCCGCTTCCCTAACCTGTCCTTCCTCCCACCTATCCCCTCCTCCCACCTCAAGCCCCACCCCCATCTCCTACCTACTAACCTCATCCCGCCCCCTTGACCTGTCCGTCCTCCCTGGACTGACCTATCCCCTCCCTAACTCCCCACCTACACACCTTTACTGGCTCCATCCTCGCCTCTTTGACCTGTCTGTTTCCTCTCCACCTATCTTCTCCTCTATCCATCTTCTTTCCGCCTCCCCCTCTCTCCCTATTTATTTCAGAACCCCCTTCCCCTCCCCCATTTCTGATGAAGGGTCTAGGCCCGAAACATCAGCCTTCCTGCTCCTATGATGCTGCTTGGCCTGCTGTGTTCATCCAGTTCTACACCTTGTTATCTTAGATTCTCCAGCATCTGCAGTTCCTAGTATCACTGGATAGATTGGGTTTGTTTTCCTTGGAGCAGAGGAGGCTGAGCAGAATCTAACTGAGGTATTCAAAATTATGAGAGCCACAGGCTGAATAGATCATGAGAATCTCTTCCTCATAGCAGACATGTCTAAGGCCAGAAGGCATAAGTATAAGGTGGTTTAGAGGAGATCTGAGAAAGAAAAAAAAGCATCCAAAAGGTGGTAGATACACGGAAGGTGCTGCCTGAGAGTGGTGGAGGCAGGTACTCTTGTAACATTTAAGAAGCTGCTGGATGAGCACTTAAAGTGCCCGGGCAAAGTAGGTTATGGACCAAGAGCAGGTAAAAGGGATTACTGTAATTTTGTGGCGTAAACATGGTGGGCTGAAGGGCCTGTTTTTATGTTATTTGGTTCTAAATAACTAAAGAACAGGATTTTGTGGGCTTAAATTAAAAGAAGATATTTATTCTCACACACTTACCTTGAATTATCTCTCAGACATACATGTTTTCTCACACGTACAAAGATTGGATACAGATACAGGTAATGCTGTTTTACAAATTATGGTTCATTCAGTCTTTAGTTTATAACCTCCTGTCCCATATGGGGCAAGTCTGGTTTCTTGGATAGTTTTGAAAACTTTAAATTTGAAATAAGTGTCTGGCCAAGTGAAACATTTGCTGCAGGTTGTGAGGGTTTTTCTTGTTAAATATTTAGGAGGTTGAATCTCAAATGAACTTTGAAAACTGGAATAAATTAATCCTTTGACTGTTTGATACCTTGCAGCTGGTTTCCAAGTTTGTTTGCAGATTGGTGAAACTGATGCTGCTGATGGCTTTGCTGGATCTCATCAGAAAACTTCTCTTTGCTGATCTTTAAAACAGACTACAAAACCATGGCTAGCGAACATGTTGCCTTTCCAAAATTCAAGTTTTCCAAATAAAGTGTCCTGTTCATGTTATTCTCCATCCTGTGTTGTAGATTATGGGGTCCACCCAGTCTGTTGTGGATTGGGGAGAAACCGTCATGACAAAATGTAAAATTGATAGTGGTCATACATTAGCATTTGTCACAAGTTGAGTTTCAATCTTCCCTTTTGCTGCAGTGTGAAGCATGGAGGCAGGCAGTCTGGAAATTCTGTAGTCTTTTTGTGGTAGCCCATTCTGAAACAAAGAGATCTGCGAATTTCCTGGATGGCTGTGAATGTTCATATTTCATTAAGTGTTCACTTGAGACTTGATACCATCTGTTGACAATTTCTAAATGTCACATGATTTGAGTCAACCATCTTAACAGTTTGCTTGTGTCAAATTTATAAAAAAGTATTAACTGAAAGTTAATATACTCGATTCCAACAGTGGCTTGGAGATTTGGTGGTGTTGGGGTTTTTTTATGAAATTGTGCATTTTGTTTTATTCTACGTTTCAGTCGAATACTGTGGCTAATATAATTATGTAATTTTCCTTTGTATCTCTTGGCTGCGGCTGTCTGCATATACATGCTCCCTGAGGTTGTAGTGTCCTAATCCTTGAGTGAGGCTCCTCCACAACCATAATATCTGTACATTACAGGTTACTAAGTACAGTTCTCCAATGTAGTGTCTAATACCCCTCACTCTACATGCCTCTTCATGTACAATGTCTTCTCTCCATCTGTCACTGATGTCAATCACATCATTAGCTATATCAACACAGTAGAAGTTCTGAGTGACCGGTCAGGCTTAAAAGTAAATAAATCTCCAGGGTTTGGATGAAATGTATCCCGGGTTGTTGAGTGAGGCAAGGGAGGAAATAGTAGGAGCGCTGGCAATAATTTTCAATTCCTCTCTGGCCGCAGCAGAGGTGCCAGAGGGCTGGAGGACAGCCAATGTGTTACTGGAAGGGATCAAGGCCTAAACCAGAAAACTACAGGTCAGTTAGTCTAATCTCAGTTGTGGGGAAGCTATTGGAAGCAATTCTGAGGGACAGAATCAACCTGCATTTGGAGAGGCAAGGATTTATCAAGAACAGTCTCCATGGTTTATTAAGGGGAGGTTTTGTCTGAATACCTTGATTGATTTTTTTCAGAGTTGGCCACATGTGTAATTGAGGGCAATTTGATGTAGTCAACTTGGCTTTCAGTGTGGTTTTTGATAAGGTCCTGTATGGGGCAAAGTTAAGAGCCCATGAAATCCAAGGAAATTTAGCTAATTAAATACAGAATTGGTTGAGTGACAGAAAGCAGCTGGTGATGGTTGAGGGGTACTTTTGTGACCACACACACACACACACTCGCTCACTCAGTGTCCAGTGGGTTTCCACAGGGATCAATGTTGAGGCCCTTGCTATTTGTGGCATATATAAATGAATGTACACGTGAATGTAAGTTGATCAGTAAGTTGATGGATGGGACCATAATTCTATTAGTTTTAAAATAGTTATGGAAAAGCATAGGGCCTGTTTAAAAGTTAAATTTCTTAATTGGAGGAGGGCAAATTTTGATGGTATGAGACAGGAACTTTCAAGAGTTGATTGGAGTAGTCTCTTTTTGCAGGTAAAGGGGCAACTGGCATGTGGGAGGCTTCTAAAAGTGAGACAATGAGAGTTCAGAGGCATTATGTTCCCGTTCGAGTGAAGAGCAAAGCTTGTAAGAGTAGGGAACAATGGATGAATAAAGATATTGAGGCTCTGGTCAAGAATAAGAAGGAGTTGTATATTAAGTATAGACAACTGGGATCAAGTGAATCTCTCGAAGAGTATAAGGGTTGTAGCAGCATTCTTAAGAGGGAAATCAGGAGGGCAAAAAGTGGATATGAGATAGCCTTGGTTTTTAAGATTATGGATAATTCTGTGGGATTCTACAAGTACATTAAGAGCAAAAGAGCAATGAGGGACAGAATAGGGCACCTTAGACAACCTCATTAATCTTTATGTGTGGAATCACAGGAGATGGGAGAGATACTAAATGAATATTTCATGTCAGCTCTTAATGTAGAGAAATAGATAGAGGCTGGAGAATGCAGGGAAATAGATATTGATGTTTTGAAAACAGTCCACATTACAAAGAGGAAGCTCTGGAGGTCTTAAAAAAACATAAAAGTGCACAAACCTCCAGGACCTGATCAGATGTATCCCATGACATTGTGGGAAGATAGGGAAAAAATTGCAGGGCCCCAGCAGAGATATTTGTATCGTCTACAGCCACAGCTGAGGTGCTGGAGGACTGGATGGTGGCTAATGATGTGCCTCTTTTTAAGAAAGGCTGTAAGGAGAAGCCTAGGAACTCTAGACCTATAAACCTGACATCAGTGGTGGGTAAATTATTGGAAGGGATTCTGAGAGATAGCATTTGGAGAGGCAAGGACTGATTAGGGATAGTCACCATGGCCTTGTGTGAGGAAAATCGTATCTCACAAACTTGATTGAGTTTTTTGAGGATGTAACCAAAAGGATTGATGAGGGCAGAGCGGTTGACATTGTTTTCTTGGATTTTAGTAAAGCCTTTAACAAGGTTCCACATGGTAGACTAATTAGTAAAGTTAGATCACATGAGATTCAGGGAGAGCTTGCCAATTGGATATAAAATTGCCTTTCTGGTAGGAGACAGAGGGTTGCTTTTAAGACTAAAGGCCTGTGACCTTAAGATGAAAATCAGGAGGGTGATCAGCAGGGATTGGTGTTGGGTCCACTTTTGTTCGTCATTCATATAAACGATTTGGATGAGAATTTAGGAGGTGTGGTTAGTAAGTTTGCAGATGACACCATAATTGGTTGTATTGTTGACAATCAAGAAGGATATCTAAGATTACAAAGGGATCTTGATCAATTGGACCAATGGGCTGAGGAGTGGCAGGTGGAATTTTATTTGGATAAAGTCAAGATATTACAGTTTGGTAAAATAAACCAGGGCAGTGCAGAAGATATTTACCAGGATGTTGCCAGGACAGGAGGGGTTGAGTTATAAGGATAGGCTGAGACTTCTTTCACTGGAGTGCAAGAGGTTGAGGGGTGACCTTATAGAAATTTATAAATCAATAGGGGCATAGATAAGGTGATTAGCAAAGGTCTTTTTCCTAGGATAGGGGAGCTCAAAACTAGGGGGCATATTTTTAAGGTGAGGGTAGAAAGATTTAAATGGGATCTGAGGGGCAACCTTTTCACACAGAGGGTGTTACATATCTGGAATGAATTGCCAGATGAAGTGGTAGATACAGGTACAGTTACAACATTTAAAAAACATTTGGATAGGCACATGAATAGGAAAGGTTTAGAGGGAAATGGGCCAAATACAGGCAAATGGGACTAGATTTGTTTGGGAATCTTGGTTAGCATGGATGAATTGGACTGAAGGGTCTGTTTTCGTGCTGTAAGACTCTATGACTGTATACCAAAGTGGTAGGTGATAAATAATGTGGATAGCCTTAGATTACAGAAGGATGAAGGTTAAAAAAGATAAATGGGAGAAACAAAAAGCAACAAATTTCATAAGCATATAAAATAAAGCCAGGCAAATGAAAGTGGGAACAAAAACAGAAGTTGCTGGAAAAGCACGGCAGGTCTGGCAGCATCTGTGAAGAAAATATCAGAGTTAACGTTTTGGGTCTGGTGACCCTTCCTCAGAACTCATGAGGATGGGTCACCGGACCCGAAATGTTAACTCTGATTTTTTCTTCACATATGCTGCCAGACCTGCTGAGTGTTTCTAGAACCTTCTGTTTTTGTTCCTGATTTACAGCGTCTGCAGTTCTTTCCATTTTAAATGAAAGCGGGGACTCCTTGAGGCCTGGGACAGCTTGCAGAGACCTTGCAGAAGCCCTGGAGCTGTGTTTGAGACCCAATTTGAACAGAAGGTGAAGTCTATTTAAGTAATTTCTTTTTACTCTTTTTGTAACTCAAAATTGAGCAGGATTGTGGCAACAAAACACTTTTCATTGTATCTTTCTAGATACATGTGACAATAAATTAATGACTCATAATAACTCATGATGTAGATAGGCTGGTCAGATGGGCTGATCAGTTACAAATAGAATTCGATCTACGTGAGTGTGAGGTGAGGCACTTGAGCAGAACAAACAAAGAAAGGACATATGTGATAAACAGTTGGTAGGACCCCGGGAAGCCCTGAAGATCAGATTGATCTTGATGTGTATGTCCACCATTCACTTAAGGTGGTAGGATTGGTTGATAAAATGGTTAAGAAGTCAAATCCTACAACCTCAGAGATAGTAAGAACTGCAGATTCTGGAGCCTGAGATAACACAGTGTGGAGCTGGAGGAATACAGAGGCCAAGCAGCATCAGAGGAGCAGGAAAGCTGATGTTTCAGGATGGGACCCTTCTTCAGAAATCCTACAACCTTGTCCCTGCAATGGCTATCAGATAATGCAGATTGAAGTGAATAAAAACTATTAGTGAATTTCGTTTGTTTGGAATGATATGCACATTTGGGTACAGAGCCTTTAGTTTTGTCTTTTTAAAATCTTTGTATCATGAAGTCTTGACTGTTGGTGTATTCTTACATTTGTCCTCCCTGTTCTTCTCTTCAATTCTCTACCCCTCATTTTTCATATCACTGTTTTCCTCTCTTCCCTTGTCTCTGCTCTTTGTTATACCACATCTTTCCACATTTGATTCTTTTCCCCCACCATTTAGTTGAAAACCATTTCTACTTTTCTACTATGTAGTTTTTCTCGCATGGTTCAGGTGTAGATTGTATATAAATGGGAACCCACTAGCCTTTCAGCCATGGATTCACCTCTCTAATTTTATGCACCCTCTGCCAATTTGCACAAGCTCAAGTAATAATGAGGTCCTGCTTTTTAATTTAGTACTTAGCTCCTCATTTTGTCTGTAAACAGAAATCCTTTCCTACCTCTATCTATGTTTTTGGTACCTATATTCACCAGTAAAACAGATCCTTCTCTCTCCCACTGTAAGCATCTCTCTAGCTCTGAGCAAATGTCCTGGATCCTGGAATGGGGCAGGAAACATACCCATCTGGATTCATGCTTTTTGCTGTGGCAATTGCTATTAGTCTTCCTGACCCACTACAACCTACTACTGCTACAATCCTTTGGAGATAGCAAGAACTGCAGATGCTGCAGTCAGCAACAATACAGTGTGAAGCTGGAAGAACTCACAGGCCAGGTAGCATCAGAGGACCCCAAAGCAAACCTCTAGACTCCAAAGCAAACCCCTCAGACAGGGGTTCACCCGTACCTCCACCAACTTGGTCTACTGTATTCGCTGCTCCTCATGTGGCCTCCTCTACATCGGTGAGACCAAGTGTGGGCTTGGAGACCATTTTGTAGAGCATCCGTGCTCTGCACATGACAAAACAACAACACCTTCAGATCGCCAACCATTTCAACTCCCCCTCCCGCTCCCTGGGTGACATGTCCATTCTGGGCCTCCTCCAGTGCCGCACGCAATCTGGAGGAGCAACACTTCATATTCTACCTTGGGAGCCTACAGCCCGATGGCCTAAACATAGAATTCACCAGTTTTAAAATCTCCCCACCCCTCCGGTCTTATCCCCTGTCCAACCCTCGCTGCCATCCCTGCCTCCTTGACCTGACACAATCTGTCCATTTTCACTCCCACCTATCGGCCCCACCCATCCCACTGACCAATCCCCACCACTCCCTACCTGTACTCACCCATCACCATCCCAACTACCACTCCCCAGCCCCACCCCTCCTCTCTATTAATTTCCCAGCTCCCTTCCCCCTCCCCATTTCTGAAGAAGGGTCCTGACTTGAAACGTCAACGTTCCTGCTCCTCTGTTGCTGCCTGGCCTGTGTGTGTTCCTCCAGCTCCACACTGTGTTGTCACTACTTCATTCCTTGTTACTCCCCAGTGGGCTTCCTGTATCATGGTGCCATGGTCAGTTTGCTCATCTTGCTGCAGTGCCCACTCTCATCCAAAAATGCTTGAGAGCCTTAAATCTAAAGGATAATTGCAGAGACTGACATACTTGTCCTCTGGGTCCTCCAACTTACCTCACTCACAGCTATGCCTTACTGTCCCTGACCACTGACAGTATCAGTAAACCTTATCCTAAATAGTATGCATGTTTCCTGGTACAAAGAATCCAGATTCCCTTCCCTCTCCCTAATGCATCTCAGTGTCTCCAGCTCATTTACTCTGCTGTTCGAGCTGAAGCTTCTCAAATATCGATGTCAGATGTGTTTGCATTGAATCTCAGTAGTTTTCATGAACTCCCACATCTGCAGCCTTGACAACTAACCTGCCCTGCCATTCTTAAGGAGTTTTAATTAATTATTTAGAAATAACTTTCACTTCCTTGTTTTACCTTTTATATATCTTACCACCAATTTGAATGCTATGTTAAAAGTAAAGAATAGAATTGACCTTAATAATTTACCAAAGATTCAGGAAATTTAAAACCATAATAACAGAAGAAATAGGAGCAGGCGTAGGATATTTGGCCCTTCAGACCCGTCTGCTCTTCAAGAGATCATGGCTAATCGTCCCTAGGCCTCAATTCCTCTCTTGGGCCAGCTTATCATTACATTCAACTTTCTGATATTTTAAAAATTTATCTATCTCTATTTTAAATACTTCCAGTGATGTAGCTTCCACAACACTTTGGGGTCGAGAATTCCAGACATTCACTACTCTCTGTCAGAAGAAATTCCTCACATCTCAGTTTTAAATGAGTGTCCTTTTATTCTGTAACTGTGTCCCCTAGTTAAAGGTTCTTCAACTAGTAGAAACATCATCTTAACATCTACTCTGTCAAATCCCCTCAGAATATCTGTTCAATAAGATCGTTTCTCATCCTTCTAAATTCTAATGAATAAAAGACTAACCTGTTTTGATAAGTCAACTCTTTAATACTAGGAATAAGCCAAGAGTGAATCTTGTTTGAACTGCAAGCCATGCCAGTTTATCTTTTCTTAAATATAGGGACCACAACTGGAAACAATACTTCAGATAGGGCCTCATGAACACTCTTGTGAAGTTTTTAACAATACTTCCCTATTTTTAAACTCCAACCCCCTAGCAATAAAGGGCAAAATTCCATGGTCATTTAAATAACTTGCTGTACCTGCATGCTAAACCCTTGTGTTTCATGCACCAGTACAACCAGATCCCTCTGCATGGCACTTTTGTTTTGAGTCTTTTTCTATTTAAATAATAGTCTGCCTTTTGATTCTTCTGACCAAACTACATGTTCTCACGTTTTCTTACATTGAATTCCATCTGCCAAGTTTTTTGCCCACTCGCTCAGCCTATTTAAATCACCTTGCAGATTCTTTAATTTGCATCACAACATTACCTCCTGATTATTTTAGTATCATAAGCAAATGTGGATACATTAAACTCTGCCTCCTCCAAGTTATTAATATAGATAGTAAATAATCAAAGCCATAGGACTGATCTTTGTGGCACTCCACTAGTTACATCTTTCTAACCTGAAAAAGACACATTAATTCTAAACAGAGATAGCAAGAACTTCAGGCGCTGGAATCAGAGACAACACAATGTGGAGCTGGAGGAACACAGCAGGTCAGGCAGCATCAGAGGAGCAGAAAAGTTGATGTTTTGGGTCTGGACAGGAAGGGTCCTGACCTGAAACATCAATTTTTCTGCTCCTCTGATGCTGCCTGACTTGTTGTGTTCCTCCAGCTCCACACTATTATCTCTTAATCCTAACTTCTGTGTGTTAACCAATCCTCAATTCCCTCCAGTACTATGAGCTCTCATCTTGTGCAAGAAATGTTTATTGAATGCCTTCTTGAAATCAAAATACACTACATCTACCAGTTCTCCTTTATCAACCCTGCATTTTATATCCTCAAGGAACTCTTGAAAATTTGTCAAACATGATTCCTTTTCACAAAACCATGTTGACTCTGTTTGCTTGTATTAGGCTTTTCTTAATTTTCTGCCATTTTTTCTTTAATAATGGACTCTGGGATTTTTCCAACAACAGATGTTGGGCTAACTGGACTATAATTTCCTACTTTTTGTCTCCCTGTCTTCTTGTGCAGGGCTTTTCAATCTGGTGAAGCTCTCCCGGAGTCCTGTGAATCTTGGTATAGCTCAAGAAAAGTGTTCACTATTTCTAAAGCAACTTCCCTTAATGCCCTTGGATCTAAATCCTAATAACTTGTCTATCTTCAGTCCCATTAGTTTGTCCACTGTAATAGGGACTGTTGCAAGAACATTCCTCCCATTATCAGCTTTCTTGACTATTAACTTTGAGATATTTATAGGGTACTCCACTGTGAAGACTGTTTCAAAATATTAGTTACAATCATGTGCTGTTTCCCTGTTTCCATTACTAATACCCCTTTTACATCCTCCAAAGGTCTCACACCCATTTTAACTAATGTCTTTCATTTTATATGCCTTAGAAGCTCTTCAAGTTTACCTTATATTTCTTGCCAATTGACTTTCATAATTAATTTCTTCCTCTTGATTAGTTTTTTAGTCATCCACTGCTGGTCCTTAAAAGAAACCCGATACCCTGGCCTATAGCTGGTTTTTGCCCCTTTACATGCCTAGGTTTTGATTAAATACTCTTCTTGACAACCATTGTTGACCATGGGTGGTTCATCCCTCTCATCGAGTCTTTTTTTGACTGGAATAAATTTTTACTGAGTATTGTGGAATTTCTGCTTAAATGTCTGTTACTACTCATTCATTGACTTTCACCTTAGTTTGTTTTCCCAGAGTGCATGAGACAACTCTTTCTTCATACGTCAGTAATTGACATTAATTAAGTTGAAGACACTACTTTGTGACCTGAGTTACTCTCCCTCAAAATGAGACTGGACTTTCACCATGTTGAGATAGTTACCCACCAGAGGATCCTTAGCTACATATTCCCTTATTACTCCTATCTCATTACACATTATTAGATCTAAAAGCACCTGTTCCCAAGTAGATTCTGCAACATTCTTCTCAGTCAATATGCAAATTAAAATCACCCAAGACATTTAAAGTGCCCCTCCTACGTGCCTCCATTACTTTCCTACCATGAGGCAATTCTTTGGGAGTCCATAGGCAAATTCCACCTGCAACTTATTTTCCTTGCTATTCTATAATTCTACCTGAACTGATTCCACAACACAATCTATTGCACCTTTATCACTATTCACCACTGCACTGATGCCTTCCTTTATTAACAAAGCTATCCAATCCCCTTTTTCTTTTTCTAGGTCCTTTCTCTAGTAGAGCAATTCCAGTCAACTCCAACAAATCCAGCTCTGTCTCTGACTTTCTATCAAAAGTTCCTTGACTCGCCTGCTATCTTGGTGCTGCAGATTACTGGGAAGAAGTTACTGGGGAGATAATAACTCCAGAAGCTTTCTGTAGAGGGATGTAAGGTCAATGACCAGGGTACATAGCTTATGCTGGAGGAGAATGCTGATGGCTTCAAGCTTCTCAATATTTAATTGAATAAATTGTAACGTATACAAGATTGGATATTAAACAAGCAAAGTGACAGCACAGAAGTAATTGAAAGGTCAAGAAATGTGGGAGAGAGGTAGAGGTAAGTGCCATCATAATGACCTAAGTATATGTGGAGTCAATTCCATGAATCGAGAAGAGGTTCTGGAAAGGCAGCTTACAAGTGGGGTAAAGAAGGATCCAAGAATAGACTCTGGAGATGAGAGAATGGGTTTCTGGCTCTACTCTCACCTGCCTCAAATTGCTCTGCTGTAGTATTGTTGGATTTTACAGTATTATTTTGTTGAAGATAAAGCTGGGAATTACCTTGCATTTTAATGGTCTCAAACCTTTAGTCATGTTGCTACCAGGGCAACAAATGTCCAATCCCAATTCATTCTTGTTGGTGAAAACATGTTGGACGAAAATCTAGCTCAAGTACACTACATATGCGTTATAATTGTGGAACAGTGAAGTGGTGAACAAAAGAAAATTAAATGTTAAAATTTCTGTTTTCTTTATCTATAGCTTAATTTTATGTTGTGATTTATCAAAAACAATTTATAAAATATGGGAAACTGCTGTAAAATTACATTGAACAGGAGCTTGGGCTTTGTGATTTTATTTCCAGAGAAGACACACATCAATTGATCTATTATCTAAGAGTAAAGGAAGTCAACACCTTCCTTAATTCTGACCAAATCGTTAAATTCCTCTTTAAAAACATTCTTACTTAACCTAATTTTAAATTAAAATCTAAAACTTCCAACTAAGCTTGCAACTGTTTTTGAGGTTTATGCTGAACTGTTTTATTTCCCACATTGTTCCAGGTGGAACTAACCAATGATGTGCAGTCATTACTGCCAATAATGGTAGCTGTCATGGTGGCTAGGATGACTGGGGACTTGTTCAACCGCTCGTTGTACAGTTCTTTACTGAAACAAAAATGTATTCCGTTCCTGGAGCCAGAACCGCGTGTCTTGTACCAGAACAAACCGTAAGTACCTTCAGAACCATGCAAAAAGTCTTCTCTGATCAGGCACGCAAGTATCTGTTTAATGTTATGTTTGAATGTTTGAGTTCAAACAATTGAATAAATCAAACTTGACAGGATTAAGAGTTGGATTTGAGCAGGATTATTTATGAATTTACTATTAGAAGGCAGTTGATATTTGACAATGTGTTACAAAGGATGACTGTTTTTCTTATGCCTTAAGGCCTGTTTGCATTGATTTAGGATGTCATATTGAAAAGGAGACATGTTCCTTGTTGTGGATTTAGACTGTTCAACAGTGACAAATAGGTGAAAATGAGTTGGCAGAATGTTTCAATGTTTATTATACTTTGGTCAATAAGTTCAATATTAATGACCTAATCTCTAACCCCAGCAATGAGCAGGAGGAGGCTAACTGGGGTAATCAATAAAATTTGGCTCATCACCCTTGAGCTGATATGTTTGTGCTTGTCGTAATTTTTATGGTGGTGGTCATGACCCATGAAGCTGGGACACTATTATTATGTTTAAGTCGTGCTCTGATACTGTAATCGTTTATACCCATTCATGGAATATGGGTGTGGTGGTTTGCTGGCAATTACTGCAAATTGAGATTAGCAGCGAGCTGCCTTCTTGAATTATTACAGTCCATGTAGTTTACAGTACATTCACAGTACTGTTTGGTAGGCAGTTCAAAGTTTTGATTAATTCACCATGAAATAATAATAATATAGTTCTAAGTGAATCTCAATCATGGATTTCAACAGTTTTGTTCATGTTTAGTTGAAGGCTGTAATGAGGTTTGGAGCTGGCAGTCCTGGCATAATCCAAGCTGGCATAAGCAACCATGTCATTGGGAACTTAATGACACGTGTTAGCACTTCTCATGATGCCATGTTGATGATTGAGAGTAGGCTGAGCGGTCTGACGAATGCCTGAAACGGATTTGTGCTGCTTTTTGTCAACAGGAAATACGGGCATAGTTTTCAACATTGTCAAGTAGAGGCCAGTATCATAGTTGTACTGGAACAGCTTGGCTATGTGCGCAGCCAGTCTGGGACATAATTCTTCAGCACTGCAACCATAATATTGTTGAAGCCCATTATTCAAGCTATTTTTTGATATGAACAGAATGAACAGAGTGGCTCTATTATGGTGGGAACTTCAGCTGCCACTTAGTCTTTAAAATGTAACTGAGCATTAAATTGAACAGCATTGCAAAAGTGTTTAGATGTATGCTCAGTGCTAATGTTAAGAACATTGCCTCGGGTTGAAGAAGAACTTGGAGTGAGAGAGGCAAAATCCAGTTGTCATGGTTCACCTGAGCAGCAATGAGATAGGTGAGATGAAGAAAGAGGTTCTGCTGAGGAAGTATGAGCAGCCAGGGCTAAAGTAAAAAGCAGAACATCAAAAATTAATAATCTCTGGATTGATAGCTAAGGAGGAGTGTTCACATGAGGGGAGGTGTGAAAAGTTGAAGAGGAAGGACATGGCAGTAGTGCAGGGCTGTGGTAAGATAGTGATTTTCAGAATGTAAAAGGAATGGACAGAGAATATAACATAAGAGCACACTAGCACAAAGTTGCAGAGTGGGGAAACATGGTAAGAAGATAGAATTAATGACTTTTTATGTGAATATATTCTGCATTTGTAAAAAGATGGCATGATGATACCATTGCATAGATATGGTTTGAAAGTGACCAGGTTGGGACCTTGATATTTAAGGGCATTTGACATTTTGGAAGGATAACAAAGAGAAAAAATGGTGAAGTAGCTTTGTTAGTACAGGATGAATTCAGTATACTGATGAAGCATTAACTTGACTCAGCAGATTGGGGTGGCATGGTGACACAGTGGTTAGCACTGCCGCTGCACAGTGCCAGGGACCTGGATTTGATTCCCATCTTTGTTGACTGTCTGTGTGGAGTTTGCGCGCTCTCCCCGTGTCTACTTGGGTTTCCACTGAATGCTGCAGTTTCCTCCCACAGTACAAACATGTGCAGGTTAGTGGATTGTCCATGATAAATCGTCTGTAGTGTGCAGGGATGTGCAGGCTAAGTGGATTAGCTATGGTAAATATGAGGTAGGATAAGGGGTGGGATGCTGTTTGGAGAGTCAGTGCTGACTTGATGGGCTGAATGGCCTCTTTCCACACTGTAGAGATTCTATTCTATTCTATGTAAAATCAATTTAAGTTGAGGGTAGAGATAACAAAGGAAATAAGCCACTTGTGAGATTTGTTTATAGGTCCCCTGACAGTAGTTACACATGAGACACAGTATAAATTAAGAAATAATAGGAACTTATAGGAAATGTACTGTTAGGTAGATTTTAGACTTCATATAGATTGGATAAATCTACTTGATGAAGATAGTCTGAAGTTCACAGACTGTAATCATAAAATTACTAGGTTAGAGACTTGGTAATGTGTAATAAAGCAGGATTAATGGATGTCCTCATAGTAAAAGATCCTTTTGGTAAGAGTGATCATAACATGATAGAATTTCAGGTTCAGTTTGACGATGAGAAATGTTAATTCATAACTAGAGACATAATCAAACAACAGCAATCACAAGGGTATGAAGACAGATTTGGCTAAGTGGAATTGGAGAATGGATAAAAAGTTAAATCATTGGAGAACCAGTGATAAACGTTTAAGAAGATATTTCATAACTCTGAAAAGACAAATTCCACTGACAAAGAAAGATTCTTTGTAAAGGATGTATTATTCATGGCTAACTAGGGAAGTTAAGGATGGTATGAAATTTAAAGAAAAGGGATAAAACACTGCAAAGATTAAGGATGGTTGAGGACATTAGGAAAAAAATTAGAAACCAGCAAAATGTTATTAAAATAAAAAGAGTAATAGATTGAATTATGAGTGAGATATAGCAAGAAAAATAAAAACAGTGAGTAAAAAGTTTAGTATTATGCAAAAAGAAAAGGAATAGCAAAGTTGGTGTCATTCAAAGTTGATAGATAGGCAAATTTATATTCAGAAATTTGGAATTGGCAAACGTCTTGAACAATTGTCTTGTATTTTGCTTCACTGTAGAAGACTCAGAAAACATCCCAAGAATAGAAGAAAATAAATAAGCAAACAGAATAGTAGAAAACTAATGGGACTAAAGGCTAACATGTTTCCTGGATTTGATGGACTGAATCTTAAGGACTTAAAAGAAGTGGCTGCAGAGATATTGGAAGCACTTGTAATTTTCTGAAATTCCCTAGATTCTGGCAGTGTCTTACTGGGTTAGTAAATCTTAAGTGTAGCACCTGTATTCAAGAAAGGAGGAAGACAAATTAAGGAAACTATAGGCTATTAGCTAACACCTGTCATTGGGAAAATGCTAGAATTCATTACTCAAGTCAAGTCGCCATAGTCTGACAAGACTATAGAGCTACTAGGAGGTAGTAGCAGGATATTTAGAAGATCATAATAAGGCAGAATCAATATGGTTTTGTGAAATGTAAATTATATTTAACATATTTATTAGTTTTTGATGTTGTGCAAACAGGGTGGATAAAATGGAACCAATAGATTAAGTATATTTAGATGCCTTAAAAACATTTGGTAAGGTGTCACACAAAAGTTTACTGCACAAGATAAGAGCTCAAGGTTTTGGGTGATATATTGGGGGATTAGCTAAATAACTGGAAACAGCATTGGCATAAATATATCATTTTCAGCTTGGTAAACTGAAACAAATGAAGTGCCACAGGGATCAGTGTTGTGGCCTTAACTACTTAAGATCTTTGTTACCTCAGATGAAGGGACAGGTTGCATTGCAGCCAAATTTACAGATGACACAAAGATTGGTTGGAAACCAAGTTGTGATGAGGATGCAGAGAATCTACAAAGGGATATTGATAGGTTAAGTAAGTGTACAAAAATGTGGCAAATGTAGTATAAGGAGGGAAAATGTAAGGTATGACATTTTGGCAGGCAGAATAGAAAATCAGAATATTATTTAAGTGGAGAGAGATTTGGAATGCTGCAGTGTAGAGGAATCTGTTTGCCCTTGTACACGAATCAGAAAAAGTTAGCATGTAATTAGGATGGTAAATGGAATGTTGGCCAGTACTCCAAGGGAAATGTAGTAAAGAAATTGGAATTCCTTGCTATAACTGTATTGGACAATAGTGAGACCACACCTTCAGTACTGTGTGAAATTTTGTCTCCTTACTTAAGGAATGATGTGTATGTTTTGGGCGCAGTTCAAAAGAGCTTTACTAGACTGATTCCTGGACGAAGGGTTGTCTTATAAGGAAAGGTTGAGCAAGTTGCATTTACATTCATTGGAGTTTAGAACAATTAACTATGATCTTATTAAAACATGTAAGATTTTGAGTGGGCTTGAGAGGTTAGATGCTGTTAAGATGTTTTCCCTTATGGGAAACAAATTTTCAATTTTCAAATTAAAGGGTCTGACATTTAACACTGAGATGAACATGAATTTTTACTCACAGAGTGTGGTTAAAATTTGGAATTCTGTTCCATAGAGAACAATGAAGGCTGTTTTTAAAAAAATATAGTCAACGTTGGTTTAGACAATTTTTTTTTTGATGTGTAAGTGAGTTCAGGATTATGGAGACAAGGGTAACAGCGATATGCAGGAAAATGCAGTTAAGGCCTGATCCAAATGGTTTGTTTGTGTTCTGACTTCTTCAGAGCTTATGGTCCATTGATAATGTGGTTGTCTGCATTCAACAGCATTGGGATTAAGATTTTAATATGCCAACTGAACCCTGTTCTTAAGTCTTTATGTTGATTTGATGTGCAAACATCTGTTTAGTTTTTGAAATAACTGAATATATACCTGACAATACAGACATCTTTGGAAACACCATTGTAATGAATTCTGGAGGGTTCATTTAATCAAATACAATGGAATATCAATAGAATGCTTGGCTGAGTTCCAAACCAACTAATGGATTTAGCCAGTAGGGTTTGTTTACACCGTACACAATTGGTCAGGGCATATGTTTCAGAGATAGTAGGAACTGCAGATGCTGGAGAATCTGAGACAACAAGGTCTAGAGCTGGATGAACACAGCAGGCTAAGCAGCATCAGAGGAGCAGGAAGGCTGACGTTTCGGGCCTAGACCTTTCTTCAGAAATGGGGGAGGGGAAGGGGGTTCTGAAATAAATAGGGAGAGACGGGGAGGTGGATAGAAGATGGATAGAGGAGAAGATAGGTAGAGAGGAGACCGACAGGTCAAAGAGGTGAGGATGGAGCCAGTAAAGGTGAGTGTAGGTAGGGAGGTAGGGAGGAGATAGGTCAGTCCAGGGAGGACGAACAGGTCAAGGGGGCGGGATGAGGTTAGTAGGTAGGAGATGGGGGTGGGGCTTGAGGTGGGAGGAAGGACAGGTTAGGGAGGCGGGGACAAGCTGGGCTGGTTTTGGGATGCGGTAGGGGGAGGGGAGATTTTGAAGCTTGTGAAGTCCACATTGATACCATTGGACTGCAGCATTCCCAAGCGGAATATTCCTTGAATAACCTATCTCCTCCCTACCTCCCTACCTACACTCACCTTTACTGGCTCCATCCCCGCCTCTTTGACCGGTCTGTCTCCTCTCCACCTATCTTCTCCTCTATCCAGCTTCTATCCGCCTCCCCCTCTCTCCCTATTTATTTCAGAACCCCCTTCCCCTCCCCCATTTCTGAAGAAGGGCCTAGGCCCAAAACGTCAGCCTCTCTGCTCCTCGGCCTGCTGTATTCATCCAGCACAGATCCCTGTG
This sequence comes from Rhincodon typus, assembly GCF_021869965.1. Lineage (NCBI taxonomy): Eukaryota > Metazoa > Chordata > Chondrichthyes > Orectolobiformes > Rhincodontidae > Rhincodon > Rhincodon typus. The sequence continues at coordinate 67,570,837 of NC_063335.1, read as the reverse complement.
CCACTTCAGTTTTTTCAGTTTACCAACCTAGATTTTGGTCACGGCATATTATGTTTTGTTTGACACTTCAATTTGCAGTTTATGAGCAATTTATGGATTAAAATATTTCAAGATATTTTTGAATTACTTTTATAGATATATGAGAGTTTTCAAGAAGAGGATGAGTGGCTGTGTGCTTGTTTGACAGTTTTACCTCACATTTTCCCTCCTTATACTACATCTGCCACATTTTTGTATGTTCACTTAACTTATCGATATCCCTTGTAGATTCTTTGCATCCTCCTTACAACTTGATTTCCAACCAATCTTTGCATCATCTGTAAATTTGGCTACAATGCAACCTATCCCTTCATCTGAGTTAACATAGATCTTATGTAGTTAAGACCACAACACAGATCCCTATGCCACTTCAGTTTTTTCAGTTTACCAAGCTGAAAATGATATGTTTATGCCAATGCTGTTTCCTGTTATTTAGACAATCCTCCAATATATCACCCAAATATCATTTTAAAAGTAGAATCTTAATGCATAATTGTTTATTTATGTGTTTCAGAAATTCTCCTCTGTTAATATGAGGCTCATGGATGAGTTCCATACTAGGTACTGGGTGAATGGATGAGGTGGATGCATTGAGAATACATGGAAAATATGGAGGGGATGATATGAAAGTATATAGAAGGGTTATGGAGTGCATGAGAAATATGAAAGAGTATGGAAGATTATTAAAGACATAGGTGTGGTTGAAAATGAAGGCTAAGGGTCGGTGTACTTAACATTCATTTATAAAACTGGACTGATGCCCCATGAATGGAGGCGGGCCTTCTAACCTGCCTACCTTCAGCTTCCACGCACTTTCTTTCTAACCTCAGCCTGCTTTAAATATTGTCTTCCATGACCCCAGCTTTCCTTGAGACTAGGGAATGAAAATAGCATGGATCAGCTCTGTCAGGCAAAAGGCAGGATTATGACATCAGGAAATGGCACAATCAATGATCCCTGCCTTGAAGATAAAAATCTTGTCCCTTGACTCCACAAGGATACTACACTAGTTCCTCCTGTCAACACTGTCATGCATAGTTGCAGCCATAGAGTCAATATACCACAGAAGACAGCTATTTGGCTCGTATAGTCGAAGTTAATTCTCTGTGGAGAAACTCAATCAACTTCATTTCTTATTCTATCCCTCTAGCCTTGCAGTTATTTCCCTAGATGTGAATCCTTTTAAAAATATTTATCATCGCAACTTTGTAAACAGTGAATTCAAGGTCATTAACACTCACTACAATGCTACTAGCAGCTAATTTAAATACCATCAGCTAATGGGAACAGTGTTTCTTTATCCATCTTATCTTAACCTGTCATATCTTGAACGCCTTTATCAAATCTCCACTCATCTCTTTTGGTCTAAGGAGAACGATTTTAATTTCACCTAGCCATGTGGCCAAAATCCCTTGTCTCTAGAAACATTCTGGCAAATCTCCTCTTTACCCTCTCAGGAACCCTTATATCCTTTCTAGAATGTGATGACTAGAACTGGATGCAGTAGTCTCATTGTGCTGAGCCAGAGTGTTTTACTAGTTCAGCATAAATTCTCCTCTGTTTATGAAGCCGCAGACCCCACATGATTCGCTCAATATTTTCTCAATACATCTGACCACCTTCAAAGGCCTTTGCACATGATCCTTCAGGTCTTTCTGCCCTTTTACACATATCACCACATAACTCAATGTGTTAAATTTCATTAGATCCTTAGCTGCACATTCTGCGGACTTATCACTGTCCTTCCCAATGGTTTCATCGTCAGTATTTGTCACAAATCCAAGTTCTGTTTCAGAGTTCTGAGACTCGAATCTGGGGACTGCTTATAGTCCCAGATCTGGCCAATGCTTCCACTAGTTTCCGTGAGACTGCTGTCATCCACACTGATTGGCCCAGCTCTCTGGGGAGGGTTTGGAGGAGAGGTGGGGGCGTTTGGAAAAACTCTACTAGCCAAAAGATCCTGCTCATAGTATTTAGAGTGGCCATTTCAGAGGATATTTAACAATCAAACATATCACTATGGGTCTGGAGTTGCACTTGAGCCAAAACAGTTAATGACGACAGATCTCCTTCCCTTAACAGCAGTAACAAATCAGATGAATCTTTATGTCCGTCTGGTATTTCAACAGTCACCATTACAGATTCTAGATTCTATATTCCAAATTTATTTCAGTACCTGAATTAAAATTCCTGAATTACTCTGTTGGGAATTGAACTGATCATTCGGAGAGCTTGCACAGACGTGATGAATTAAAGGTTCTCCTTCTGCATTGGAATAATTCCTTATTTCTAATGAATTTTGCAGACCCTTTGGGATGAATTAGATGGTTGGAGGGCTGGAAAATGGCAGGGGAAAGTGTCAGGTGGGGAATCTGATGTCTTCCTGCCACCATGGCAAAACAGCAGTGGTGGGAAAAATGGCAGTTTGGATGCACACCAGAAGACAAATTGAATCCTCACCAAGTGAAGCCCTGCAATGGGATTGGAGGACAATGAAATATAATAAGTTTCAAAAGGACTGTTGGCAGGCCATCTCCTATATGAGTTCTTCTGGGCTATGGTGTGCCCACACTCTGTCTTGGCAGGAATATTGCAATACATAACAATGGTCCCCTAGTCCTTCAAGGCTCCTTACCCTCCTACTCCAGAGTCTGTCTGACTCTGGCTTTCCCAAAACTAACTTTGTCTCTCTTTGAGGTGCCTTCTTCCTGGATCTGTAGCCTCACCAATGGCCAGAAGAGTCAATAGCATTAGGGAGGTTGTTGAACTGACTGTCTGATTGGCTTGCAGAAGCTGGGGCATTATGCTGCCCTTAATCAGACATTAACCCCAGCCAAGGCCTTTTAATAGTCATCAGTAGCAACATGGTGGTCCAGGACTTACTGTCCACTGTAGTAAGGTCACCTCCAGTTTCACCCTTTGCTGGCAATGGCCAAAGTTCAGTCCTGAAGATAGAGTAGATTGACTCAGTGTATTGGCATCTTTTGTACCTCACCCTAATGCATTGGATTATATTTGGATAGACATGCGCCATTTTAGTTCCAGTTGCAGATGCAGGGTATAAATCAAATGCTGGACGCTGACTGAACAGTTCACTGCCTCAACCAATGTTACTTGCCCGCCTGAACCAAATCTGCCCAAAATCTATCAGAATGGTGAAAGAAATCTCTATCAAAACTCTTTATGTGGTCTAAGTAGTGATTTATGTATGTTTAGAATTGGATGTTTTCTTTTATACTCAGATGCAGTTTGGATGACCAGAAATCAACATTGGAGCTCTCTTTACTGTATTTCTGAATAGGCTAAATCTCTAAGAACATTTTCCTGAAAGTGGGAACCTTTTGTGCCATCATCATCATATGCATGATGCTGACAAATTATTACCCCCTTCAGCTGCAGTCTGGTAATTTGTAGGTAATTTCATATAAATATTGTGTAAAAGGGGCAGTATTTTAAGTATTGACTTACCCCACCCTGCAGCTTCATGAAGGGAACCTACAGAAATAAAAAGCCTTACTACACTGGATGCAGGAGCAACCCAGTTGTTGTCTGCAGCAAATCGGGGCATTCAACTTCATTTGAGCTAGTGTAAAGATATACATGTTTCTAATGCAGCTATTCTCAACAATAGGAGACATTCTACAGTTCTAGCAAACTGGAGAATGTGACTGTCGTTTTGAGTGGATGAGTATTTGAGAAAAGCATCATTTGAAATGTAAGGAAAGATCTAATGGTAAAAGTGAGACAGCTGCCAGTGGAAAAGAAAATGACGAGGAAATCCATCTGAAATGTTTCCTTCAGAAATCTCTGAGGATGTCAGATCTACTATGAAACATAACAAAGTGTCATGCCAGCTGGGTAGCTGCCTGGACAAACAAGGCAGCTGCAAATGGATACTATAGCTACCAATCTGAAATTGCTCCCTGGCTGCACACTGTTCTATTTTGTTATACACTGGATTTAAACCAGTAGAATTATGAGTGGTGTGAATCCAAATCTAAATGCACCTGGGAGCTAGTTCCTGGTAACTAATAAATTCTCCATTGTTTGATTTAAGGGAGTGCAAAATAGATTGAAAATCTAACCTTCTCCCAAAAGGCAAACACAATCTTTTCATTGTTCAGGTTCATACTAATATGGAGTTTTGCCCCTAAAGTTGACATATAGGTGTGTATTCTCTAAGTCAGTACCCACTTCCACTTAATATTGAAAACTTTCAGGAATGCTGCCAATCAGCTCTAGCTTTGTCAATGGCACTTCTGCCGGAGGAGCCGAAGATCCAATATTAAATGAATGTTATTGCCACTGTTGTAGTCTATGTCTCAATAAGGTTCCAGGCAGATCCCAATCATGGCACCATCTGTTAAGTGTGAATTCTACCCTTTATTTGATCTTAGACCAGACAAGACTCAGGTTTCTTTTGCGTAAGTTTATTCATACATGCATGGGAGAACTTGATGTCAAGAAAATGGTGCACAACTCAAATCTTCATCAGAAGAACATAAGTTTTATACAGCTAACAAATAAGAATCTTCCAACTGACTTAGAGAATACACATCTATATATCAACTTTAAGAACAAAACTCTACATTACTGTGAGCCTGAACAATGAAAAGATTGTGTTTGCTTTTATTATTCTATCAAAGCTAAACTAAAACACATGATTATATTATCCAATCATACTTTTGCATGGCCACATCTCATACAGTTAACACATACTTGTTGTAATGGATACTTTTTACTACTACTCTCTATCAGTCCCTGCTATTGTCTAGATTGACTATTTTCCCTTTTAGATAGCACCTTTCAAATCCATGATCTCAACCACTGTAAGGACAAGGACAAACAACACGTGGGAACTTTTGTAAATTGCCATTCCATCCTGGCCACAAGATAAAAGTCCCTAGAACTCCTTGCCACAACCTTCTTAAAGGAAAATTACGAATGGACTACCTTGCCAACAAAGCCCAGATCCAATAAAAGAAATTTTACAATTGAACTCCATTTTAAACAAGCAGCACGACACCAAAAAGCTATTTATGGGGTTGAAAGAAATTGAGGTATTTCTTGTTTGTACAGATGTTGAAACTGAGCTGGTGTCTGCAGATGATCTTATCAAGGAACAGTAATTACTTGAGCAAAAATAAAGGGACTGTCATCAGCATATTTCCACTGACATATGGTGATGAACATAGACCAAATCAAATCCACTGGGGTAAGGTAACTTCACTCTTGACAATGACTGAAGATGCTGATCCTTGAAAGGTAGTTTCTGACACAAGTGCTGCATATGAAGTGGTTGTCAGGAGTCATTGTGTGTTGCTGTTTCTGGTGCTGGCATTTGTTCCAAGCCTCTGGAGAGATTTTGGAGGAGGATGGTGTGCTCACTATGAATGAAGCAGAGAATCGAGTGAGGACAAGGACACCTAATGTATCAAGGCCACAATTACAAAGGATGCAGTTTGCAACTTGGTTGGGTCAGTTCAGTTATATGAAAAAGGTAGATGATGAACCAGTGGAATTGAAACAGTGTTACAAGAGATGGTGCTGAGCTCCAAGGTGAAACAAAGTTGCAATATTAGTGAAGGGAGGTAATAGTCTGGTAATGCTAGTATTTAACAAGAATGGAAGACATGCCTGGATTTTTCATGATGGGGTAATGATGCTATTTTTGAGTGTCAGCAGTACTATACTATACAGTGGAAGCATTGAATGTGCCAGTTTACTCAAATAAAACAGAGGGGGTTTGTGGATGTTGGAAACTGGATTGAAAGAGCAGGAAAAGAAGTTGAGAATAAGTCATCTTGAAGAAAGAAGAGGAACTGCAAAAAAAAGGTGATAGAATAAATAGATAGAGAGATAAAATAGATAGATAGATAAAAAGTGATAGAATGGATGGGAGCCTGGGAACAAGAGGAGAATCTCTGAAAGGCAAGTCACAACCTTTTCTGTCCTGCACTTCATCCCTTTCCTTCTGAGCCATTCTCCTGAATCTTCATCCCTGCCATTTACATGGAAGCTAATGTTGGCCAAGGGCTATTTAAACTTCACCTGTTGACAACTGCTCAGTGCCACTGTCCTAGTCAGGAAATAGACTAGAGACATTTAACTGAAACCCAGAGGTGAAAAATACCATGGCTGTTCTAGCATAGAGTAATACAGCACGGAAACGGACCCTTCAGCATAACCAGTCCATGCCGAACATAATCCCAAGCTAAACTAGTCTCACCTGCCTACACCTGGCCCATATCCCTCCAAACCTTTCCTATTCATGTACTTATTCAGATGTATTTTAAACGTTGTAATTTTACCTACATCCACCACTTTTTCAATTCATTCCACATGCAAACCATCTGGGCGATTTTCCACACTGTTGGGTAAATGCTAGTGAAGACTTTATTTAACACTGAAAAATATTTGTCTCAGTACTTTATGGCTCCAAGGCAATGAACTTACAGAAACTCTACTCAGAATCCAATTGCCCCACTAAGATTTACTTTCCTAGCATGGGTTTGTTAGAATGGTCAAAAAATGGACTGAATGACACCAGATAGCTAGTATGTGTAACTACTAGCATTTCAAGATTATCGAGGCAAAACAGATTCTATTAAACCCAATCTTCTGAAAAATTACCTTGTTTAGCTTAACTCCTTGCAGCTTAGGGCTTGGATTTTAATGGGTATATTGTATGACACTGTTCTATCATTCTTCTGATCTATAGACTCATTTGACTTTTGTGTTGATTGAATTTAGCAGGTCATACCCACAATTGTCCTGGGATGGTGCAACACAGCGTTCACTAAACATAATGAAAACACATTAATAATAAATGGCGCGCGTGTAGCATAATGACAGGGAAAATTAGAGCACTATGAAAGGATCTCTTGATGAATACAATGGAATAGTTGATTTCTTCATCAAATTTGTCAAAGATACCAGACATTTTTATTTTCCATTTTGGCTCCAATAGTCTTTACCCACTTGCCAGTATTTAAATTATGGCTGCATCCCAAGTAATCAGAGTTCTTCTGTAAAAATTGTTCAATGCATAGATATAGCGGAAAGGTGTCAATAAACAGCAACTATTAAAATTTTACAGCTCTAAAGGTTAACATGGGAAATACTTTTGGCCTCATTGACACTTAAACATTGCCTTGCAATAGCAATTATAATTGAGACTGTGCAGTATTTCAGAAATCTGGCAGATTAAGGCGCTTTGAGAGAGCTGCACACACCAGAACTGTATATCAGAAATTTTGATGCATGATTTTCCAACCATCTAAAATTAATAGTTGGAAAGGATGCCTGGATTCTCAATAGATGGGACGCCTGGAGTCTAAATGTGTGGTCAGGGTGGGTGAGAGTCCCTTCCTTGCCAATAGTGAGAAGTCTGATTATTATTCCATATTTGCCACTGCCACTCCCAACGTCTCCTTTTCAAGTCAATTGATACAGTCACTGGAACCTTCATGGAATTTATGATTCAACTTTGCTAATAGTTTTCACAAAATATCTGTGCTTTTTATGGAATAAGTTAATAGGCAGATGATCTGATAAAACAGTGACTGGTTATTTTGGAGTAGGAATACATTGTAACATTAGTGACATTGTAAAATACACTGAATAAGTTTTGTTTATGCAATTTGTTCACAGTATATACTAGTCATTGGCAAGGCTGTAATTACTGCCCAATTCTAGCTAAATATGCTTGAGAAGGAAGTGATGAACCACCTTCTTGAGTACAACTAAGTGGTTTATTGGACCAACTTAGAAGGCATTAAGAGCAAGCCATATTGCTGTGGATCTGGAATCATAAATATCAGCCTGGGTAAGGATGACAGGTTTCTTTCCTTAGGAGACATTAGTAACCAAATACGATTTACTGAATTGTTATTTGTTTCATGGTCACTCTCCCTGAAGTTTACTATTCTAGATTTCATTTAATTAATTGAATTTAAATTTCCCAGCTGATGTGATAGCATTTTGATTCTTATATCAGCAACATTAGTCCAGGCCTCTGGATTAAAAGTTCAAAGATAATACAATGCTGTTGTTCGGTATTTTCAGTAAATTTGTAAAATTGTTAAGAAATTTTCTAGATTTTATCAGAAATAGCACAGAAATATCTTAATGAGCACATTTCAAATATAATTATGTATAAAATCAGTGAAATTTGTACCCTTCTTGTAAAATCTTTACAAATGAAATTGACCTCTTTCAGCTGAAGAGAACAGGATGTGTGTATAATGCAAAATGGGAAAGAGTGGTTTGAGGACCTGAGGGTCATGTTAGTGATATGTAAATGGTACTAGTGTACACCATAGCGAAGAGAGCAAAGGAAGAGTTGGTAATGAAGAAGACATGTGCTGCAGTCTGCCCTGGTGATAGGATGTAAGCTGTGTGATAAAGGGGAGGAAATTGTTGAACCCAGTAATGGCGTTGGGCAAAAGGAATGTTGTGGCATGCTTCTAAGACTGATGGAGTGATGGAATGATGTATTTACCTTTGATACTCTAGTGAAACTATTCCATTTCCTTTGGCATTCCTGTCATGTTATGACATAGTGCCAGGGGCACTATCTGCAACGCATGTCCAGAAGTGGACTACTGATGCTGTAGGAGCAAATCTGCAGGTGATATTACTTTGCCTTCAACTCTAACTAAAATCTCATGGAAGGCACCTGAGAATCAGATTGGGTGAGACTTTTGAGGCAGATCTTCTCTTCAGCTTGTTTATTCTGTGTCTTTTAGTCTGGTGCTGTACTCCAGAGAAAGGTTGGTTTAAGACCAGAGGTAATAGCATGAAGAGACACTGTACAACTTTACTTTAAGAACTGCATCTCTATTTTCAATACAGTTCAGAATTTGTCCTCGTGAAAGTTTGGCAGGCTGTCTGAATCATGCCTGGATCAAGAGGAAGCCTGTCATACATATTTAAACGAGAGCCAACATTTAAAAAGGGCCAGGCATCATGTTGGCAAGCTGTGTGATTGTAGAACCTATCAGGTCCAAGTTAAAATTGTTGCTTCTGATTATTTCGTTGCAGCCAATCTTTCTTTACTGATGCAAGTCAATACTAAGTTTGTCAGTATGGTCATGTTCTAACTGTAGTCAATCTTTTGGTGTCACCTTTTTACATGATTATTCACAGTTCCAGAGTTAGACAGGTGCACAGATATAGCCTTCTAAGAGGACAAAAAAATTGAGTGTACGTAAAACGTAAAGAGGTGCAAGCAGTTAAAAAAATTGGCAGATAGCCTAGGCAGACAAAGTGATCCATATGGCTACCTGATGCATAAAAGGCTTTTGAACCAATTGATAAGCCAAGGCTGATGAAACATGGGCAGGAAGGATCCCGCAGCATCCCTATAGAATCATTGGCTATGCCAGCACCGTCTGTTTATTAGCTGTGAGTGTTCTTGCAGTACTTAGCAGAAGTTTGCCTCTGCACTGATCTAGTGACAGGTAGCACCAGTTCAGGCTGTTGCAGATACAGGTATGTATAATCATGCTTGTGAAAATTATTGCTGAAATATTGATGGGTGTAAACAGCCAAGTTCACCTGGTTATTAACCACTATTTCACGCTGTAAGGGATCACATTTTTTTCCTATTTGGAGTATAAACTGGAATGGAAGTCAAACACTTTTTACATAGCTGAAATACCAAGAGATTTGTACAAATTGAAAAGATCAAGTGGTGCACATTTTTAGCTGTGCAAGACAATGTTGCTTTTTGAAGCAATCAGTTTGCCACCTTGAGACTGAGTGGCAACAAGACCCTGAGTTAAGGGAGGACTGCCTGACAACAGCCCTCGGATTGATTGAGTTACAGTATGCTACAAGTCTGTGGGTGCACATCAGTCAGGGACATCCATAGCCTGCAAACTGTACACAGCTGACGCTCCCCGTCTTCTCCATGTGGTTAAACAAGACAGCAAAAACCATTTTCTGAAGAAGGTCCCAGCCGAAATGTCAACTTTCCTGATCCTCTGATGCTGCCTGGCCTGCTGTGTTCCTTGAGCTCCACACTGTATTTTCTGACTCCAGCATCTGCAGTTCTTGCTATCTCCAAGCAAAAACCAAGAAAGCTTGAAAGAAAAAATTCTAGCAAGAATTCTAAGTCCACAGGATCAACAATCACAGTGAAGAATGATCATTGCTTTACAGAAAACAGAGTGTCAGTCTTAAAAATCAAAAGGAACTGTGAGAGACAATTTAACCTCCACTTGAAATTTGGATTTTACATCTTCAGAATTTTGTTCCCTGACTACAGTTTTAGTTTCCACCAATAAAATCTATGTCAAACAGTCTCTCTTTTGTCTGTATTAAATTGTGAATAAATATGGGTGTCAAGTCATACACAGAGTCATACAGAACAAAAGACGACCTTGCTTCTCCAAATGGAGATTAATTCTCTCCTTCAGAACTTTCTCCAGTAGTTTCCCTCCCACTGTCATGAGACTCACTGGTCATAAATTCCCTGGTTTAAATTTACCACCCTTCTTGAAAAGCAGAACCACTTTTAGCTGGGGCAGAGCTAAAAGTGGTTTCTCTTTTCAAGATGGCCCTGGGGCCAAAGTGGAATTTAAAACTTGGGTCAGAGCTGAAATAATTTCCTCCATCATCTTCTTCAACAGCCTGGGATACAACTCATATGGACTTGGGGATTTGTTCACTTTCAGTATTTCCTCACTCCCTATATCAATCCGCTCAAGAATCTCTCAATCCCTTTTCCCAAATTCTATACCCACACCCTATTTCTCCCATCTGAAGACAGATCTGAAGTATTCATTTAACACCTTGTTAATGTTCTCTGGTTCCATGCAGATTGCCCCTTCATCCCTTATGGACCCTGCTCTTTCCCTGGTTATCCACTTGCCTTTAATATATTTATAGGATAGTTTGAGATTCTCCTTAATATTACCTACCAGTGATTCCGCTTTTAACTCTCCTAACTGCTTTCTTATGTTCCCACTTTTCTATACTCTACTAGGGTCTCTGTTGATTTGTTCCCTTTGTACCTGGTAAAAGCCTCTTTTCCTTCTTATCTGGTCCTGAATATTCCTGGACATCCAGGATTCTCTGGGGTGGTTGTTTTCACATTTCACCCTACAAGGAACATGTTGGATCTATACTCATCGTATTTCCTTGTTAAAGTTTCCCCCACTGTTCTACTGTAGATTTTCTAACAAGTAGCTGTTCCTCATCTAGTTTGGTCAGATTCTGCCTTATTTCAATAAAATCTGCCTTTCCCCAATCCAAAACCATTTTTTGCAGACCACCTTTCTCCATTTGCACAATAAGCTTAAATAGTAACTTGTTGTGGTTGCTATTGCCGAAATAATACCTACTCAACCTTGTACACCTGTCTGGCTTTGTTCCCTAGAATTCAGCACAATTCTGCATTGTCGCTTGCTGGGTTTTCTACATGTTGCCATTAAAGACTCTCCTGAATACATTGTAAGAAATCTATCACCTCTAAACCCTTTGCAGTATGACTATCTCAATTAATATTGAGAAATTGAAAGTCAATGTTCTAATTACCCTATTATTATCATCATTTTTACCTACCTCAGTGAATTGTTAACATATCAATTGCCCACTGACTATTTTGAGACCTATAATACATTCCAAGCAGGACTGTTCCCTTTTTATTCCTAAAGTCTATCGATAAAGCCTCATTTGAAGACTCTTCCAAGACATCGTGCCACCTTTCTGCAGTAACTGGCTCCTTAGTGAACAATGTGACAGCACCTCCTTTTTTTTGTTTTTTTACACCCTCCCCTGAAGATCCTACACCCCTGAATGTTGAATTGCCAGTACTGCTCCTCCCACAACCATGTTTCTGTGATGGCAACATCATAACTCCACATATTAATCCACACCCTTAACTCATTTGTCTTATCTATAATACTCCTTGCATTAAGCAGAAGTCATCCAGCCTTGCCTTACTTCAATGAAACACAACTTGGCTGAACTCCCTTTGCCTGCTTCCTTTTCTATAGTCTGCTGTGTCCCAATCGTACTCTGTGTCCCCTCCCTTTATTGAACTGGTTTAAACTCATCCCAACAGTGCAAGGATATTTGTCCCATTCTGGTTCAGGTGCAGACCGTCCCACTTGTAGAGGTCCCACCTTTTTCAGAAATGGTCCCAGAGATCCAGGAATCTAAAACCTTCCCTCCTGCACCAGTTCTTGAGCCACACGTATCTCCATCTGCCAAATTTTCATCCATATACCTAGCCTATACATATCCATTTGTAAGTTTCTCACCCATTTTCCTATCTATTTTAGTATCTTCTGTAAATGTTGCTCTGGTACCTTCTATCCCTGCATCCAAGTCAATAATATAAATTGTAAATATTTCAGGACTAAAATATGGTTCAATTTGTTTTTATGAGTCCAGCTCCAATGGCTTCCCAAGCCAAACAGTTGGGGGTAATCCTTTTTATGTCAATCTATTATAGAACTGTGAATTAATAAAGTTTTTGATGCTGACTCAGTTGCCTGATTTCAGGGGTTTAGATAAGATAGTCATTTTAATGTAGCTGGTTTTGTTTATTTCATTTTGTTTTCACAAAGTTTGCTTTAATCTGTAGTCAGATGATCATATTTTTGGCCAGTTTTTGTTTTTGTCAAAAATCATTTAAATCTGGGAGGTTCGGGAGTTAAAATCAGAAGATTGAAACCGAAAATCAATTGAAGATGTTTACTGCTTTCATAACACCTCCTGACTATGAATAACAAATGCAAACAATATTTCTTGTTTATGGTGAACATTCTGTTTCAAGATCAATTTGAAATAACACTAAAAAAATGGGATGACAACACACGTTCTGCATTTACTCTTTTCATCCTAACTCAGCCTAGCCTGTTTTGGGTCCAGAAATCAGAATTAATCACATGTTGACCAAATCTATCGTTCTGGCTATTCATCTTTGTCATCTTCCCTGGTGCGATTTTGCTTTATTTAATAGCTATTGGTCCAACTTTGTCCCTTTTAAAACCTTCAGTTTCTCTCCCGAATCATTCAAAGACTTCTGGCATGTCAACAGTCTGCTTTAATTAAAGGGATACCTTCTGAGTCACCCTAAACCTTTCAGGTCTTACAGTTCTCTGGATGGCTTCTGAAACTTTTCAGGTTGTCGGTATCTTGACCATTTCTTGGTGATTTAATTCTGTTGAGGCTTCTTGAGCTATTTCAAAGCTCAAGGCTTTTATTATCTGCTGTTGTACTTCCGGCCTTTATTTGGCTCCCCATGTTTCTGCTGCTGGCTTTCTCTTGCCCGGCTGGGCTGTCCTTTTCTGTTTGAAGCATCTGTTTGCTACCAACAATCTTGTTCCTCAACAAAATCCCTAACATTGGCAAACTTGGGAACTACTCCCATTATTACCAGACTTGTAACAAGATCACTTTCTATACAAGTTGCCCTTTCATCAGCACATTGGAATTTAGTTTGCTTCCAGATGGAAATTTTTTTAATTTCATCAATGTCTGCCCAGATCTGGAGTCCATCAGAATGCTGATTCTCATCTTTGGCTGTTTGGAAGTCAATGGTTTCCACGCCTTTTAACAGAAACATTTGACAGCTATTTTTGATCAACAGTTGTGCCTGACCAGACACTGACCACCTTTAATTGTAGCAGGCACTGGTTTTGCAGTTTCCTTTACGTGTCCTGGCTTTCTGCAGTGAGAGGACTCCTCAGCTATCTCCCATTTGGATTTCTCTTTTTAAAAGTCAGGTACAGTTCTGTCTTTTCTACAGCCTTCCCTTTTCTCTCCAGCTTGTCCCTGAGGCATTTATGGCACCCTTATTTCTGTATGGCCTGCGACAGTTTCCAAACTCCAGCTTCCTTCATTAATGAGTCTGTGCATCAACTCAGTCATCAGCTAGAATTGTTGCCTGACTGGGCTCTGTTACCCTTAGTTTTTATACATGCATCCAGATTGGAAAGAGTATTACATTTTTCAACTCCTCGAGGAGAATTACCTCACAAAGGTTTTTGTAGGTGGCTCCATTTTTAATAACCACGGGTGAAAAACAAGCTGCTTAAGCTGTTCAAATTCCAGTTATGTCTGGTCAGTTGATTTCTTCAGGGTATGGAATTTTTCCCTACATGCCTTTGGCACCAACTAATATGCACTTAAGATGGCTCTTCATGCTGCCTCATAGTTAGTGTGTCTCTCCTCAGAAAGTAAACTTTGCAAAGGTGCCTGATATTTACTAGCAGTGTCTGTTGTTGGAATGGCCAGTTTACCTGCTGTTCTAATGCTTCAAAACAGATAAAGATTGTGTCCATCTCTTCCTCATCAAACTTAGGGATTAAATGACAAACGTGAATATTTCAGCCCTTAAATCTGAGTTGGGCATGGTCTCCTAACCAGAGCTGCCTTCTTTGAAATATTCCCTTCTCAACTCAAGATGTTTATTAGAACTCCCTTTTTCTTTCACTTCTTTGGAATTTTCTTTCTCCTTTTCTTTTTTGTCTCTCTTATTTCCTTTCATTGAATTCCAGATCTAATCTGTGCTGTTCCAATTTTAATTCATCTGTTTCACTATCCTCTGTGTCCAACTCTAGATGCTTTGCCACTTGTATTGCAATTTCAGTTTTTTCTGCATTTTGGGCAGAATTCCACCCCTAAATTCCTAGCTACCTCCTTTAATTCATCCAAGGGCAAGACCGATTTTTTCACAAATTTATTTTTCCCTAATTCATAAAGCATTCACATCAAACCTTAATTTAGACGCCTTAACCCTTTTAATATTAGGGACTGAAGAAAACCAATTTGCAGCTTATTGTTAAATAGCTTTTGAAGTAACAATTTATTACTCCATTTCAATTTTTTCATTGACTGTAAGAACTCTCTGGACACTGGCATGACCAGGTGAGGAAAGGTGATTCAGCTCCCCTCTTTTACAACCTTTGGATCAGTCTCAAAAAATATTTTTATTTCTCATCTTGAATCCAGCTTTCAACCATAATCAAAAAGCAGTCCTGGTCAAAATTAAGGAGTCAATTATAAGGCATTTATAGAGAGAAAGATGAATTTTATCACACACTAAGCTTGAAAAATAATAAGCAATATCAGACTCTCACAAGCAATATGGTTATAAAGGCAGGAGGGGTATGGACATGAGAATAAAGGCTAATCAGTTTAAAAGTCATGGCTTTAAAAGTCTTCAAGGTGTTAGACTTTAAATGTAAGGCCACAGTTGTTTAACTTTTGACTCATATCTACAGAAGTGGCAGAATCTGTAGAAATCTGATTTGGAGTCTGTGGTATTGCCACTGAGTACCTGAAAGGAAGAAGAGTGCTATATCCTCACCCTAATGTTCCTCATCAAAATGAACAAGCAGCAACCTTGTTATTTTAATAAAGCCTTTAACTCACTAATAACATGTATAAAATTACTGTGTGAAAATCCCATTTTAAAAATTCCATTCTCACATTCAACCAATGTTTTAAGCTACCAATTAGTTGAATCTACAACTCAGACTAAATGCTGAAAACCACAACAGAATTGTAGCCTTCACCGAATGATGTGCTGAATTTTAAAAGTTATCTCCAATGCTTAATTAGAGCAAAAATTGTTAAAACGTTAAGTACACCCAGAAGTGAAACACCAAGACTGATATTACAAAACGTTCTCAGCGATCCATAAATAATCAGTATGAAAACATTCTAATTTCTACAACTATGCCAGTGAGTCAGACAAAACCAGTGTGTAAACTCTCAAATACCTTCCATAAGCAAAGCCAACAATGTAAAACGTAAAATCAATTTAAAAGCAATATGTTTGCCACTTATCACCATAGGCAAAACAACACTAACCAAAGTCAGAGCCAAACTTATTTATTCACAACTCAATGGTCCATCATGATGATATTAACTCAGGATATAGTAAGGTTAATTTAACATGTAAGCACTGCCACTCCACAGCTACCTTGTATGGATTATTAAATTTGCCCTGGACATGGAAAATATGGCACCCCAGTTTGCTGGCATCAGGATTGGAATGTCCCAGTAGATAGGGTGGAACAGAGGCAGGGCAACCTCTTCCCCCAAGACTGGCAGTTGAGGCCATGATACCAGACAAGGCCAACTGTTACAGGTTTGTCACCTGGATCAGCGCTGTCTTACCTGCCTGAAAGGAAGGTACAGCATCGTAGGAAGCAGGTCAATGACCTTTTAAAAGAGGGCCTGTTGAAAGTCCATGATCAGTAAGCTTTGTACGAACAGGAAGGAGAGGTCACAGCCAAATTGTGACACAGCCCAGTGAGTATATAGTTTGGGGAATTTGGAGGCAGCATGGGAAATCGGTGCTGAGGGGAAGAAGGGCTTTTTTGCTTGTTCTTTTGGCTCAGAGCTTGTAAGGTTTTTTTAACAGGATAATTTGAAGCCCATGATCAGAGCCCAGCACAAAAGTGTGACATCACAAGTAAACCACAAATTCATTGGTTGACATAGCTACTAATTTGACTATAGTTTACTTTACTTTCAGATTGAAGGTAAAAAGGGAAGATATTTACAGGTTACAAACTAAAAGACCAGTACAAAGGTTTTTTAAAAAGCAAATTAAGCATGAAGTGATTAAAATAGACATTTAGGGCTAGGTGATGTGTTGTACCTGGTTGACGTAGGAGCTGGTGGACCCCACTGTGATTCATAGAGACCACATCTGTAGCGAGTGTTTGTTGGTTGATGAACTTTGGCTTAGATTTGATGAACTGGAGGCTGCGCTTCGAACACTGTGACAGATCAGGGTGGTGGAGAGTTTCCTGGATGCTATGTTTTAGGAGGCAGTCACACCTCTTTTTAAATAGCTTGAACTCGGCCAGTGGTCAGGGTCAGGAGCATGTGGCTGTGAGTGAGGCAAGTAGAGGGATCCAGGAGGAAGTGCAAAAGGAGCCTCAGCCCTTGAACTTGTCTAACAGGTTTGAAATTCCTTCTCCTTGTGTGGACAAGACTGGGGGTTGTAAGGAGGATGAGCAAACTGACTATAGCACCGTGGTACAGGGAGGCTTTCAATAGGGCAGACAAAAGAGAAATGTAGTTGTAATCAGGGACAGTATAGTCAGGGGAATGGACACCCTTCTCTGTGGCCAGGATCAAGAGTCCCAAAGCTGTATTGCCTACCTGATGCCCAGGTTCAGGATATCTCATCTGTGGTAGGAGAGAAGTGGACAGGTCAAGGAGGCGGGGATGAGAGGGAGATACGTAGCAGAGAAGACGGACAGGTCAAGGAGACAGGGATGAGAGGGAGACAGGTAGGAGAGAAGATGTCCGTCTTCTCTCCAAATATATCCCTCTCATCTCCGCCTCCTTGGCCTGTCTGTCTTCTCTCCCACCTATCAGCTCTTTCTAACTCAGTGACCAATCACCACCACTGCCTACCTGCACTCACCTACCCTCCCCAGCCCCAACCCTCCTCTCTCTATTTATTTCAGAGCTCTCTTCCCCCTCCCCCATTTCTGAAGAAGTGTCCCAACCCGAAACGTCAGCTTTCCTGCTCCTCTGATGCTGCTTGGCCTGCTGTGTTCCTCTAGCTCCACACTGTGTTATCTCTGATTCCAGCATTGGCAGTTCTTACTATCTCATTGAAAAGGAAATAATCTCCAGATTACCAACTGAGCCATGAGCATACTGGCATAGGTCAACAACACTAAAGAAGTAAACACATGACTCAAAAGAATTGTATGGGGAAACAGGTCCTCACTATTGCCTACAACATCTTGCCTCGCTTGCTCTCACCCACCCTAACCCTGCATGTCCTCTCTAGTCTCCTTGCTATAGAAAAGATGTTGTTAAATTTGAAAGAATGCAGAAAAGATTTACAAGGATGTTGCCAGGGTTGAAGGATTTGAGCTAGAAGGAGAGGGTCACTCGGCTGGGGCTGTTTTTCCAGGAATGTTGGATGCTGAGGGGTGACCTTATGGAGGTTTATAAAACCATGAGGGGCAAGAATAGGGTGAATAACCAAGGTCGTTTTCCTAGGGTAGGGGAATCCAAAATGAGAGGGCATAGGTTTAAGGTGAGAGGGGAAAGATTTAAAAGGGACCCAAGTGGCAACTTTTTCACATAGAGGGTGGTGCGTGTATGGAATGAGCTACCAGAGGAAGTGGTGGAGGCTCGTACAATTACAATATTTAAAAGGCACCTAGCTGGGTACATGAATAGGAAGGGATAATAGGGATATGGGCCAAATGCTGGCAAATGGTACTAGATTAATTTAGACTATCTGGTTGGTATGGACAAGTTGAACTGAAAGGTCTATTTCTGTGCTGTACAACACTATGACTCTATAACTGTACTAACTTGATCAGAAAACCTCTCCATCTTCTCCAGTAGTATCAGCCAAGCAACCCATGTTCATGTCCTTTAATGCATGTCCTTCTCTCATTCCAGGAGGAAAATAGCACATAACAGGTAGAAATGGTTAAGATGGGCGGTGTAATACTCAACATTCGGATTCTCACTCTTATAAAGAGTGGATCCTGACTCTCACAGTCGTGAACAGCTGACTGACTTTGTCCATATTCCTCGACTGGATGTGGGGCATGTGGATACAGGAGTACTGTAAGTCTGGTGTCATCAGCTGAAGGGCAAAGTGCAAAAAGACAAAATAAGACAGGTTTGCTGTGAGCATCATGGAGCATCACAGTGACAGCTGAAAGAGTAAGTGAACAGTCCAGAGATGCAGCCTGGTCAAGTCTATGAGGTGAGTGTATGTCTGAGTGCCCAATGTCCTGGCTGTATTATTATAGTGATGATTGTCAGTGCAGTCCTAGATGCAGCATTAAATTGCAGAAGCAACCTACAAGTGGATCGGTGGTTTACCAAGAGGGCTCTTAGATGCTGGCACACATCAGTTGCCAATGTTTGTGGACTGGATAAATCTGGATGGTTATATGTAGCCAGTACCTATGGAGCATGTCTTGAAATGTTGGTGCCAGGTATCCAACGTGGAGGCTCTTTAGAGCAAGCGGCAAACTGAAGTTGCCTCTCTCAGTGTCCAATTTGCCCATTGCAGGTGGTACAATAGAAAACCTGCATATCAATGAGACAAGATCTGCAATCAGTATGGTCATTAATAATCTCCTAGTAATAGGTAGCACTCCACTGTCTAGAGAGAATCTCAGCCCGGAACTTAGTTAAAAAAATCCAGTGAAGTTCCCAACATTGATGTAGGCCTTGATCACTTCTCATGTGATTCTGCCACGTTTCCTGCCATAGCTCATGTCTGTCATTCAGGCCATGTAAAATTCTGCCCATTTAGTTTAAACATTATGCAATCTCAAGTAATGGTCTGAATTTTCCTAAGATTAGGCAATGTCAGTACTGGGGAGTATCATGGAGGATCTCCCACAGTGAGCCCTGATGAATTCCCTCATACAATTCTCCACTGTTCACCTCGTTAATTCTTGCATCCAGCCTTCACAAGGCCAGTCTTGTAGAATTTTACACTCAGCAGTGTTGTAAGTGTTGCTAGTGCTGGCACCTTAAAACATTCATGTGATGGCCACTATATTTAAACCCCAGTTGTGTACCACTTCAAACACTACCAGTCTGATCTGAAGTAGTACCTGGTTTGGGACAGCATCCACAACCCACAGCCATGGTGCAGAAGGTTAACGACCTTCTGCACTCCCCAAGGGTAAGAGCCACTAACTTCTGCTCTGACCTCAAACTCTAAGTCTGCCAATAAGATCTGCTATTTTGCAGACATTGCAAAAATAGGTGGAAAGGCAAGTTGCAAAAGAGAGAGACAAACAGTTTACAGAAAGTTGGCAAATGGTGTGTAGTGTGGGAAAATGGAAAGTTGTTAATTTTGGAAGGAAGAACAAAGTAATATTCAATGGAGAAAAGCTGCAGAAAGCTACAACCCAGAGGGACTTGAGGGTACTTGTGCACTACACGCAGAAAGCTAGCGCACAGTTGCAGCACATAATCAGGAAACCTAATGGAATGTTGTCCCTTATTTCAAGGGGATTGGAGGATAAGAGTAGGTAAGTCTTATTGCAACAAGGTGTTGGTGAGACCACGTCTGCAGTACTGTGAGAGGTTTTGGTCTCCATACTTAAGAAAGGGTATTTTCCCAACACTCTTGCCATTTTCCAAATTGTGCAGAGGCTGGGAAAATTCCACCCATTGAGTGTCTGAATAAACTTGCAAAATATCTGATATGCTTCTGTTTCAAATATCCTACATAAAAGAGAGAGCCTGTAGCACAAAATAATAATTTTCTGAGGCTCTGATCTGAAGTGTGGTCAATAAGAATACACACTAGAAATCTGGGTAAGGAGGTTAGCACTAAATTATTGATGTTTCGTCATTTTCCAAACTAGTAAATCAGCACCACTGGGAATCATGTTCATTGAACTTGCTGCCTGATTCTGTAATCTGCATTCTAATCAAACCAGAACCTACAACAAGTGTGGAGACTTGAAAAACTTATTCTTTGAAAATTAAGTTTATGTTCAGTTTTTAATCAGTGGAATTCTTGACCCTATTATTCAGACATCCACAGATCCATGAAACTTTTTAATTTGTATTATATGATGGGGTTAAAAAATAATGAAATCAAAAAAACACAAAAATGCGATTGTAGCCTTGAAACGTGATGACTGTCTCCTCTTAGTCTTTTGTGCTGTACCATTGTTCTTTCATTTCATATTGCCACAGAAATCTAGGCATATTCCAAAATTATAAAATATCATTCTCGACACTGATGTTTCCAAGTTAGGTTTGAAATGGTGAAAACGAGCATTTAACTTCCAACCGTAGACTAACTCAGCAGGTGTGAAATTGGGATTGGGGATGAGATTTAGTATATTAATTAAAAGGATCAGTTCATTCTTGATGCACGCAGAATCCTGCATCACCCTCTTTAGAGACATTTTGAATGTAATGCCCTTTCAGTTTTCTTTATTGTCTAATATTGTACAGGTAGAGAAGTATATGACATACACTATTATTTCAAAAACTAAAAACAATCGTAAGCAGCTGTGATTTGCATTGAACTGCTTTCAGCATTTAAAATGACAATTTAAAGTTGGGAAAATTGCCATATTTTCAGCCAGTCAAAACAAAGATGAATATACTACCATGGTTTTGTAGTAGTTTCCTCAGGCATTACAGATAAATTCATCAGGCAAATTTGATACTTATGAACAGCGTTGTCTGTTGCTATCTAAAGAAGAAAACCACATGTGCGTTCTAACCGATTCTTCCACCCTTATTTTGGAAGGATGGTTGTCATATCTTTCCTGGATCATACTGCCTTTGCATTTAGTTGGAATAATAACACCTTGTCCATAAAACAAACATCCACTTTTGATCTAAAATTCATCTTTCTGCCTTATGCAGGTAGATCTGGTGGCAAATGTGGTCATCAGGCCAACAGTACACCATGTATTACATAACAGAGGATAGTGCAGGGCCATGTCTTGTTGAATTACTTCTGCCAATAGTTCTGGCAGGAAGTGAGCCCAGCTTCTCAGTAAAGAATTTCTTGATAATGAAATCAACACTGGAACCTAATATTAGAAACATAATTTAAAAACCTATGTTGGTAATCAATTTAGATGGTTATGCTTGATGCCAAACTGATAAGCTGACAAATCAACAGCGCATCTTTGAATATTCAGCAAATTTAAAGCAATGTTCAGAAAACATGAAGCTTAGAAGCTTTTGATCAGTATTTAGAACAAAAGGACATTTGTATAGGCATATGTTAGGTTACTTCATTCTAAATATAACTTCACATACTAATTGTATATAACCGAGCTTGGTGGAAATCAGAGAACAGGAAACAAATGATATTGGTCATTCAAAGTCATCAAGATATCACAGTGAGATGTTATTGTTCTCAAGTACTTTTGAGACAGTTCAACTGATAAAATCAGCAAAAATAAGGCTCGTAATCTTCCAATAATATTGTACTTCCTATTAAAGTTTTCAGCCATTCTGAACTTGTGTATACTTTGAAAACTTGAAGAAATATATCATACGGGTTCTTAGTCATTATAAGTCATGCGAATCCAAGATAGTAAGCAAAACTACTCCCCTTTTGCTGACAATTTCAAATTTATTTGCATCAGAGTAAAAATTGAGCATCCTTATATATTCAGTTGAGTAAAACAAACTGGGTAATCATATTTTTCCAACATTGATAAAAACATAACATGTTACAGTTATTTAATTAATCAAATGTCCAATATTCTTCTTTTCAATAATGCACTGTCAATTATCCTTCTTGTCATCATTATGCTCAGAAGTAGACAGGTGTTTATCACTACTCACCTTTACAGGAGGTCCAAAAGTGGGGCCATGAGCTGAAATTCTGGGGTTGGAGGCTCCGAAGGAGTAATGGCTGCTGCAGACCTCAGATTGAGTTATTGTAGCCATTCTTCTGCTTTAAGCAGCTCCTGTTCACACATCTATTTCCTCCCCATGCACCCCTCCACTCTTTCTGTTGCTCCATTGCCCTTGGTCTCAATGTTTTCACTGAAGGGTCTCAATAATCTTCAAACCTCAAAATAGTGTCACAGTGGGGAAGTGTTTGGGAAGCATTTGTGTAGAACATTCTGTCAAAATTCATAAAGAATATAAGAAAGATGTAATTGTCTACTCTCATCATGCGATGTTTAGTTAACAGTAGGCAAGTGCTATCAAGCTTAATTGTTACATTGTCAAATTATAATTTACAGTTCAAGTCCAGTAGTATGCACATGGATAATTTGAAACCCAATCTAGAAGACAATCACTTAACAATGGAGAAAGTATACATCTTACAAAGTTGTTTTTATCTAATTAAGTTGAACAAATATAAATGTTCCTACTAAAGGCTGGAGTCAAACTTATATTAAGTTATTCAAAGTGGCCTTTATACAAACAACAATAACCACATATCGAAAAATCTTCCACGACTGCAGGATTGCTTAATCATATCTAATATCCTCCTTCATTCAGGTTGAATTTAGAATTATTCACAGTGAAAGATGTCATGGAACGCCAAGTAAAGGTCCTCCATCTGAGGGAAAAGGTCTCTTCCCTGGCTACACTTCTCTTGGAGACAAAACATTGTGGATTCCCTGTGATTTATCACATGGAACAAGCCCATGAGGAAGTCTTCATAGGAAGCATCACCAGGTGAGTAATTTGAGTGCGTGAATCCCAGCACTTTTGTTCACTTAGTGATATGGATGAAAGTTAATGAATTGTACAAACCTGATGGTTTGCATGTTTGAGCAATAAGAAATCACTGAGTAACTAGTGGTAGTATCCATTATGTCAAGAGTGTTGAACAGACAGTTTTAATATGGTGAATGACAAAATCTAAATTCAAACCACGTTGGTTGGAAACAAAAACTAAATTTAATTAATAATTATCCAAAGGAACTTTTGATTATAGTAATACTTGTGATGTTAAGAGACAAAGTTATAATAAATAAGACATGAAATGAAATTAATTCACAAGAAAAAGTCACACTCAATGGCTTTGTCCAGTTGAAATTCATTGCTTAAAAAAAATTGCAGAACTCTGTAGCTTTAACTGCTAAATTAAATGAGCCAGTACCTTCTGAGTTCTCACTAATATGTATAAAGAGCTGGTCAATTTTCCCTCAGCATTTTGCATTAAAAGAATTTCCGTGGGCATAAGGAGAAATGGAAATCATTTTCTGCTCATGCTGAACTAAGAAAGTGCATTGCTATTGGCCAATCCATTCAATGTTATTTGTTTGAAAATGTCAAAATATATTACTGGACTTGCTACATTGCCAGTTGGACAAGAATGGTCTAAGAGAATCCAACAAAGAAAGTAAAAACAGAAAAAAAAATTAAGATGCATTACATGTCATTGGTCTTAAAAGCTGCCAGCTGTGTTTGAAACCTAAATCCATTTTAATTTATGCAGTTATGTTGTCATACTTGATGTGCTGTTGATATTAGAATAGGTTAAGTTAACAGTAGATAATCATTAGTCATTTGGCCTGACTGTCAATCTGAAAACATTTCTGTGCTTTTCTTGAAATGCTTCCTTAATTTTACAGCTCATTCTCTGATTTCTTCTTGCTACTTAATAATTTTAACTGAGAGGCTAAGTGAATAACTGCCTTACTGACATCTGTGAATGACATCAAGAGATCTTGAGGACAGTTTAAGGTTCTTCCCTTGGGAGAAGAAATGCTCATTCAATATAACACTTTGGTATGCCATCAGAATGTCTCAGGTTACTTCCAATAAATTCGTTTTTTGTTTCGATGAATTTTGATTGTTGTTCATTAGGGAATAAAGCCGTGATTCTGTGCAAACAATTCCCTACTAAGATGAATGATGCTATTTAGTGAAGGTAAAACACAATCCAGGATACCAAAAGAACTTCTGCTATTCAAGTAATGCTATGGGATCTTTAATGTCTAGATGGATGGGCCATTAGTCTTCTCTGAAGGTTTTCCTTCCCTTTCAGAGTGAAATATAGAATTGTAGTGGTGGGGTGTCGGGGGGTGGGGAGATGCTGGTGGCGGTGGTATTGTACGGAGATGGTGGCTACCTCTGCTGATAGTTGGAGTGCTGGTGAGAAACCTATAAATCTTTCTTGGACAAGGCCTACCAAAATATGAAACAATCAAGCAATCAACAGACCACCAAGGGCCTTTCATTGAATCAAAGCCAAAGGGGTGGCAAATCCCACTCATCAATAGCTGTAAGCCAATCAGAGGCTGGCAACTCCTTTATTCAGTATTAGCACCCTGGGAGCCTGTGGCTGCTATCAAAATATTATCCACTAAGGCCCAGGATCATGGTGCAGCTGAGGGCAGAGGTCAGTAATTGTGGAAACAGTTGTGTGTGGTGGGAAGCACTATGGAGAAAGTGGTAGTGGTGTTGTCCACAAGTGCAGAGGTGTGTCTATCATTGGGCCCCTGTTCCGATGCTAGGTTCCTCGATCACGCATTGAATGCTTTTGAATGAGGGATTTCCTTGGGAGACCACATGTTAGCTTGTCATACACATTGTATAGAGAGCCCCTTGTTTGTTTTTGTGTTAATACCAATAGTGGGGAGTTTAAGCCTTTAAGTGGGCATTATTTATCTATTTAAAGGCTTCAAACGATAGAGGGGCACTTGTTCCAAGTAATCAAGTGAAGGAAAGTTGGAGGATGTTTGGGAGGAATAGTTTACAGAAGGAGAGAGAGAAAAAGAGAGAGAGAGAGGCCCTGTCTCATGGTGGTTTTATCTGCCAACACTGAGGGACTCATTGAGGAGAAGAAGGAGCAACAGAAATGGAGGAAGCTCCAGGCACTGGGACAGCAGTGATCTTAAGGCCAACATGGTTTCTAGACAGTAGGGGAATAAGTGAATACAGGGATAGTATTAGACGTGAAAAAAT
Source organism: Rhincodon typus (assembly GCF_021869965.1). NCBI lineage: Eukaryota > Metazoa > Chordata > Chondrichthyes > Orectolobiformes > Rhincodontidae > Rhincodon > Rhincodon typus. Next base: position 67,545,406 of record NC_063335.1, on the reverse strand, counting down.
AATTAAATGTTCACTAACATCTTGTTGAGTAGAGGAGCAGGTTCGCTGAGTCACATGACTGACATTTGATTCTATTTCTTGTGTTTTGTCTTCTTAGCAGTTATCATCTTTAGATATCCAACTTGTTGTTCTGAGATCTCCATAGTTGAAGCATGCAAGGGTGGGTTGTAAAAGAAGATATGAATTAGCAGCAGGAGATTCAGCCCATTAAGACTGGCCATCCATTCAATAATATCATGGCTGAACTAATTGTATACTTAAATCCACATCTTGGCAATCCCTGATAACCTCCTGCCCTCCTGCTTAGCAATGACCTACCTCTTTCTTAAAGATATTCAGTGGCTCTGCATTTATCACTTTTCCAGGAAGAGAGCTCTAAAGACTCAAGTGATCTAAGAATGACCCTCTGAGAGAAACATTTTGCCTCATCTCTGTTTCAAATGTGATCCCTGATTTTTAAACAGTGACCTCATGTTCTAGACGTCCCATAAGAAACAATATCCCTTCCACATGTATCGTGTCATGATCCCTTGGGATCTTGTACATTTCAATCAAGTTGCCGCTTGCTCCTTTAAACTCCAGTGGATAAAAGCCTAGTCTGTCCAACCTTTCCTCATTAGACAACTCCCCCATTCCAGGTATTGGTCTAATAAACCTTCTCTGAACTGCCTCCAATATGCTATAACTCCCTCAGAGATAGCAAGAACTGCATATGCTGGAGTCAGAGATAACAAAGTGTGGAGCTGGAGGAACACAGCAGGCCAGGCAGCATTAGAGGAACAGGAAAGTTGATGTTTCGGGTTGAGACCCTGCTTCAGAAATGGGAAGGGGAAGGGAGCTCAGAAATAAATAGAGAGAGGAGGCCTGGGGCTGGGGAAGGTAGGTGGGATGGTGATAGGTGAGTGCACATAGGGAGTGGTGGGGATTGGTCAGTGAGGTGGGAGGGGCGGATAGGTGGGACAGAAGTTGGATAGGTTGTGTCAGGTCATGGAGGCAGGGATGAGAGGGAGGGTTGGACATAGGATGACGCCGGGGGGTGGGGAGATTTGAAAGCTACCCTGGCTCTGTTTACTTCCCCGGTCCAGGAACTCCCCACCCAGCACACCACCCATGCCCTCTATCTCCTCCAAGACTTCCAATTCCCTGGCCCCTAACACCTCATCTACATTATTGACATCCAATCCCTGTACACCTGTATCCCCCACACAGATGGCCTAAAAGCTCTCCGTTTCTTCCTCTCCCACAGGCACAACCAGTCCCCCTCCACCAACACCCTCATCCACTTAACCGAACTCGTCTTTACCATTAACAACTTCTCCTTTAACTCCTCCCACTTCCTACACACTAAGGGGGTGGCTGTGGGAACCTGCATGGGCCCAAGCTATTCCTGCCTCGTTGAAGGATACGTGGAACAGTCCCTGCTACACTGGCACTATCCCCCACCTCACCCTCCACTATATTGGTGACTGTATCGGCAATGCCTCATGCTCCCACAAAGAGCTTGAACAGTTCATCAACTTTACTAACATGTTTCACCCCAACCTCAAATTCACCTGGACCATCTCTGATACCTCCCTCTCCTTCCTGGACACCTCTGTTTCCATCTCTGATGACTGCCTCGAAACCGACATCTATTTCAAGCTCACTGACTCCCACAGCTACCTAGACTACACCTCCTCTCACCCATCTTCCTGCAAGAATGCGATTCCCTGCTCCCAACTCCTCTGCCTCCACTGTGTCAGATCCTAAGATGGGGCATTTCACTCCCGCACATCCCAGATGTCCTCCTATTTCAAGGACTGTAACTTCCCCCTCTGGTGATCGAAAATGCCCTCAAACGCATCTTTTGCATTTCCCGCACCTCTGCCCTCACATCGCCTCCCCCCAGTGAAAATAAAGTCAGAATTCCCCTTGTCCTCATATATCACTACACCAACCTTCGCATCCAACGCATCATTCTCTCCCACTTCCACCACCTACAATCCAACCCCACAACCAAAGATATATTTCCCTCCCCACGCCTATCTGTCTTTTGTAGAGGACGCTCTCTCTCTTGTCTGCTGTACACTCCCCATTAGCCCCACCACCCCCGGCACCTTTCCTGACTACCGCAGGAAGTGCTACACCTGCTCCGATACCTCCCCCCTCACCTCTATTTGAGGCACAAAACAAACCTTCCACATCAGACAGGGGTTCACCTGCATCTGCTGCTCCCGATGTGGCCTCCTCTACATCGGTGAAACCAAGTGGACACTCGGTGACCGTTTTGTAGAGCACCTGCGCCCTGTACGCAACAAACAACAACGCCTTCCAGTTGCAAACCATTTCAACTACCACTCCCACTCTCTGGGTGACACCACCCGCAAACTGGAGAAGCAGCACCTCATATTTCACCTTGGGAGCCTATAGCCCGACGGCCTAAACATAGAACCAGCTTTAAAATCTCCCCATCCCCTGGCCTCATCCCATGTCCAACCCTCCCTCTCATCCCTGCCTCCTTGACCTGACACAACCTGTCCATCTTCTCTCCCACCTATCTGCCACTGCCGCCTCACTGACCAATCCCCACTTCTGCCTACCCGCACTCACCTATCACCATCCCATGTACCTTCTCCAGCCCCACCCCTCCTCTCTCTATTTATTTCTGAGCTCCCTTCCCCATCCCCCATTTCTGAAGAAGTGTTTTGACCTGAAATGTCAACTTTCCTGCTCCTTTGATGCTGCCTGGCCTGTTGTGCTCCTCCAGCTCCACACTGTTGTCTCCAATATGTTATATTCTTTTGTAAATAATGTTATTTACTATTGTGCACAGTACATCAGATGTGGTCTCACTCATGCCCTAACTGAAGCATAACCTCCATACTGTACTATTCAACTCTCCTCTTAATAAATGATAATACCCTATTAGCTTTCCAAATTATCTCATGTACCTGCATAATAACTTTATATGAGTTATGTATGACAAAACCAGATCTGCTGGCATCTCAGAACTCTACAATCTCTCACCATTTAAATAACATACTTCTCTTTATTCTTCCTCCCAAATGGACAACTTCACATTTTCCTACATTATATTCCATTTGCCAATCTACGCTCACGCACTCTCTTAAACTTAGCCTTAACTTATTGACTTGTGTATAACCTCCTTGAATCCTCTTCATAACTTACTATCTTAACTATCATTGTGCTGTTGTCAGCAAATATGACAATTGTACATTCAATCCCTTCATTGACATCATTTATATATATTTATACCATTAAGGTGCCAAAACCAACCACCATTTCCTTAGTTCCCATTATTAGTTCTCCAGACTCACTTTATATTGGACCAATGTTCATTTTGTTAACTATTCTTTTTCTTTAAATATTTATGGAAACTTCCGCTATCTCTTTTTATATTTCTGGCTAGCTTTCTCTCATACTATGATTTTTCCCTCATTATTAACTTTTTGTCAATCCTTGCGGTTTTTGTTACATTCTGTCCAATCTTATGATGTGCCAACTATTTTTGCGCAATTATAAGCTTTTAAAAAATTTTTATACTATCTTTAACATTCTAGTTAACCTCAGATGGATCTATTCATTGGAGGTTTTCTTGCTTGTTGGAATGTATCAATTCTATATATTCCAAAATGTCCCCTAACTGTCTGCCACTGAAACTTTATTGACCTATCCTATTCTTCAACATTATTTGTCAATTCACTTTAGCTAGTTCTGCTTTCATGTCTTCATAATTACCTTTATTTAAATTTTAAAAAATAGTCTCAGACCCACTCCCTTTTCCCTTAACATGAATGTAGAATTCAATTATATTATGGTATCTGCTATCTAGGGACATCTTCACTTACAGATCATTAACTAATACTACCTCATTGTACAATACTGGATCTAGTACAGCATAATATATCCCATTGTACAATACTAGAACTGGTATAGCCTGCTTCCTGGTTACCTCCAGAACAGGCTGCTCTAAGAAACTATTCTGAAAATATTAATGAACTTCTTACCTAGGCTACCTTTGCCCATCTGACTTTTCCAGTTTTTATGTTGATTAAAATGTCCCATTATTATTACCATGCATTTCTTTCTTTATACTCTAACTACTCTGTGGTTACTTTTAGGAGCCTTGTGTACCACTCCCAAAAGAGACTTCTTGTCTTTATATTTCTCATTTCTAGCTAAACTGTTTCCATATTTTGTTTTCCTGAACTTAGGCAATCCGTCACTATTGTGCTGATACTATCATTAATTGACAGAGGCACCCCTCTAACTTTTCCTACTTTCCTGTCATTCCTAAATGTCATGCACCTTCAAGATTCAGGTGCCAATCTATTTCGTCATACAGTCATGTGTGAATAATGGCTATTAGATCATATTTGTTCATTTCTGTTTGCACTCGTAGTTCATGTTTTGTTTGAATGCTATGTGCATTCTGATATGCAGCATTTAGTTTTATTCTTTTCTTCTCTTTGCAAATTCTAGTCTTAACTGTTGGTTGCCTCTTAGATTTGTATTCTCGATACCTTCCTATCACGGTCTGTTTGACATTTTCCGTATTAGTAACTTTCTCTTTCCCCTTGATTCTACTATTTGATTTGATCCCTTGACCTCATTATTTAGTCTAAGAATTTAGTCTCCACTTCCACAGTTATTCTGTTGGCAAGAAATACCAGCTCCAGCACAGTTCAGATGGAGACTATCTCATCAGTATAATTACCACATTTCGAGTACTGGTGCTGGTGTCTTGAGAATCAGAAACAACTTCTCCCACATTGGCCGTTGAGCCATGCATTCATGTCTGTAGTGTGATTTGACCCATGCCACTTTGTACGTGGATCAGATAATGATGCAAAGATTGTCTTCTTTGACGTTCTTTTCTTAATTTGGTGACTAGCTCCCTATAACTTGTCCTGATAATGTCATTGATCTTTATATGGATCATGATAACTGGATCTTTCTCATCCCATTCCAAGTTTCTCTCCACTCCAGCCCTTAGGAGATGTCTCTACTCTGGCACGGAGACTCATGGGGTGAGTGGCAGACGACTACTACATTCCTTCTTTTTCCTCCTCTTGAATTGCTTTTTATACCTTGTGTCATGATGAGATAACATATCCTCTCTGCAGCTCTCACTTTTGTCTAGACAAGTTGGAAGAGGCTCAAGTCTGTTAGACAGTTGCCAAGCTATGGCTCCTGTGCTTCTGTGCTCTGGATCTCCTTATCTGCCTCACTGTCATTCACATTCTTCTGTCCCAAAACACTGACTAAATCAGACAATCTGACCCTATGAGTTGTGACTGCCCCCTAGTACAAAGAATCCAGCCAAATCTTCTCAAACTTCAAACACTTCCCACAGACATGTTTGTTTTGGACAAAACTGGTATTCAGAAACTCCCAAATGCTTCAAGTGTGACACATCACCAGTCCTGCCATCCTTCATTTTTTTTTTAAGGAATTACTTCATTATTGTATTAAATGTTATATTTAGTTATGTTTTTTCTATATTTTGTTAACATTTCCACCAGCTGCTATATTACATTGAACCTTAAGGATAGAACAAACCTTCATCACTTCCTAGATGCTCAAAAAATGATTGGCTTCTTCTCCTGTAGCAGAGCAAGAATCAATTCCCAGAGATTGAAAATGTTTAAGCTAAAGCAATAGAAAACCTCTTTCCATTCTTTCACTTAAGTCCCTGAATCACTTAACACTGGCACTCTATGTAAGTTGCAATCAAGTTGCACTACGTCTGCTAGTTTTATGAGCTCCTAACACAAAATACTGATCTGACTCATTTAATGAGGATTCAGTTTCGGCTGGTACTTAATTAAACTGCTCTTTCACTGGAACTTTTGAAAAAATAGCCTTGCTTAAGGCTGGCAACTACATCATTTAAACTGTAGATTTCAGTTTAGTACTAAGTGCAAATTTAGTTAGATTTAAACAAAATGAAAATTTGGACTTTCTTTCCCAATAATTGCTTGCACTGCATCCTAGGTCAAACTCCTTGTGAACTTGTACAACACCTGATATGGGGATGCTTGGTACTCACACTGGTTGCAAATAAGTCTTCCATTGTGTAGTGGGAATATCCCTTCAATTTGGTGTGAACAGTAAACAAAGAAATTCTGATAAAGATGTATTCCAGAATCATTAACCCATCTTTTCACTTTACAAATGTCACTGGCATTTGCTATTTGTTTAAACAACTTCCAGTCATTGAATGTTCAGCTATGTTTTTTGAATAGATTAGAACTTTATCGAATCTTGGAAAATGGAACACTATTTGAAACGCAAAATGATGAGAGCTGCAAGCAACATTCTCAGATAAGCTACAATGAGGTAAGATTACCTGAAGTGATTTGACAAAGTAATAGCACTCATCTTCTCCAGTGCCAATTTGTGTAATCAACTGACCTTTTTGATTCCTTAATTGTAACTCCAGGGTCATATTTTTATCTAGATGACCAAGATACCACTTGTTGCAGGCAGCAAGTAGCAGGAAATCATGCAGCCTAAATGTTGCCTCCTGATTTCAGGATTGTGATTGGATTGGTTCAGGGTCATCTTATAGGATTCACCTGGAAAATCTGGGGGGCACACAGTGATGTGAGTGAAATACCACCACCACAAGCTTTAACAATGTTTGCAGATGTGATAGGTGGAATAACAATAAATATTGATTGTACATCTTAGGTTTAAACATACATCCATGGTAGTGGTTCTTTGTCATTGCACTCTATGAAGCTAAATACTTTGCGAGGACTGAAAATTGTTTTTCAGATTTTTAATTGAGATTTTTAAATGAGGAATCCAGCTCCCAGTTGAATCACAACAAATCAGGTGATAAAATATCTCAGCTACAATATTCTTTTCAGAAAGACAGTAGGAAGCAGGGAGATTACAATCTATTGCACTCATCTTTTAAATTACACAGAGCTGACAAAGGAATTAAGATAACTACACGCCTTAAGTGACATGTAATATTGACAATAGGGAAGATAATGTGAAGTGAGGAGAACACATGATTGCAAATCTGCAGCTGGCCTGAAGTGGTCTGCTAATACCAAGTTCTGGGCTATTGTATTGAAATGCTTCAGTCTGTTAAAAGTAAGCATGTTTTCAACAGCAATTGAATTTGTATGTTACAGAATAAATTACTGGGTCTATAAATAAAACAATATTCTTAAATGGCTTAGCAATTGTGGCTTGCAATGCATACACTTTGTTATCCTGACCAAATGGTTAGAAGAATACAAGCCATAATGGTTATTACGAGTTTGGTGGTGGAGTGGAATAAATTATTGCAAGATTTATAAAAATACACACAAGCATATGAATTGGGAGCAGAAGCAGGCCATTCCGCCCCTCGAGCCTCCTCCACCATTCAATTAGATGATGACTGATCTAGAGTCATAGAGTCATAAAGCGCAGAAACAGACCCTTCAGTCCAACTCATTTGTGCTGACCAGATATCTCAATCTGACCTAGTCCCATTTGCCAAGATACCTTTCTCATTCATATACCCATCAACATGCCTTTTAAATGTTGTAACTGCATCTGCCTCCATTACTTCCTCTGGCAGCTTGTTCCATGTGAGAAGAAGTTACCCCTCAGGTCCTTTTTAAATCTTTCTCCTGTCACCTAAAACCTATGCCCTCTAGTTCTGGACTCCCCCAATCCAGGAAAAAGACCTTGGCTATTCACCCTATCCATGTCACTCATGATTTTATAAACCTCTATAAAGTCACTCCTCAGCCTTTGATGCTCCTGGGGTAAAAAAAGCCCAGCTTATTCACTTCGAATTCCACATTTCTACCTAATCCCGATAACCTCAGATTTTTGTTAGACAAGGGAAACAATTTACCTGTACCTTAAAAATATTCAACGACCCTGCCTCAATTGCCTTCCAAAGTGAAGAATTCAAAAGTCGCACAACCCACCGAGAGAAAATCATTCTCCTCACCGCTGTCCTAAAAGGGTGGCCCGTAATTATAAAACAATACCCTTGGTTCTGGATTCACCCACAAGAGGAAAACATTATTTCCACATTCATCTTTTCAAATCCATACAGGTTCCTCTATAAAACCTGGGTGAATCTATAGATCACGTGCATTATTTTTTACTTTAGAGGGTTCTAAAGCCTTTGGAGCCATGTTTCAGCAAAGCTGGTGATGTCCTTGAGTCATATTTTAAAATTTCAATATTTCTCTTATCTGTTCTTGTTCTCGGTGAAATGGAACTTGCCATTTCTGTTCGCATGGGAAAGGGTCATGCATAGGGCTGCCGGAGTGTATAATGGAAAGAATGATGGGCAGAGTAAACAAGTCACCCTTTCATGTTAGCTGTTCATGCAGTGCAGGGGCATTATTGGGAAGTAAACCTGTGCCCGCTCTCAATATTACTGTACACATAGAAAAAATTCACTGATCTTCGAAAACAATAGTTCACTTGAATGCTTCCATAGCCAGCCACATAATTTTGTTTGATTTTTAAGCTGTCTTGTAGCAATTTCCTGTCTTGCACAAGTGGCTTTGTATGCCATTTAGAATTTCATAGGTTCAAAGCTACCTCCAATTCAGCAAGCAATATTTCACCCTAGATCTTAACAATGAGTTATCTTTAAGTTGTGTGTTTTCATTGAAGTAAATAAATAAACAGCACTACTGTCTCATGCTGCCAGTAAAATGGTTAAAAATACTGCAGATATTTGATTTTTGCCTGCCAATGTTGATTTTTGTTGCTACCTATTTTTTGGCACAGATAGATGAATTTGTGATTTCATGGAAACAGAGGATTTACTGTAAACTAATTACCTCAACCACTTCCGATGGTTGTGCGTTCCACATTCTACCCGGTTTGCGATATGAGAGTTGAACGTATATAGTAGCAAATGGGTTAGCCACTCTGCATTGAATCTGGCTGGACCCGATAAAGCACTAATGGCTCCTCACTTGTTCATCAAAACTGCTTACTATTTCATGAACATCCTGGTCTGTAATACAAACTCCAGTTTCTTTGTTGCAAACTGTCTTCTTAAACCTCTTTGTTCTGTCTTGTCCACCATCACTTCAAAGAACAAAACTTGTGCAATTCTTTGCCTCTAAGATTAAGGCCATTTTTCAGCTGCCTTTCTTTTTCCCCTTCCCTGAACTCACAGGCCCAAACTTCTATTAAGGGACCCCTGCCCTAACCCTGAACTTTTATATTTCTTCAGTTTCTCCTTTCTTTCCTTGCAAACTCTCTCAGTTCTTCTTGACAGAAGAGTCCAAAAGACCCACTCTGCTCCCTCTAATTAAAAACAAAAAGAACTGTGAATGCTGTAAATCAGAAACAAAAACAGAAATTGCTAGAAAAGCAAGTTCTGAGGAAGGGTCACTCGACCCGAAATGTTAACTCTGATTTCTCTCCACATATGCTACCAGACCTGTTCCCTCTATCCTAGTCTCACCAAACAGCTGACCACTCTCCTTTCTTTTCTGGTCCAGTATTAACTGATATCATTAATGTTTCTCTTTCCTGACGTACAGCTCCCTCACTCCTTCAAATTTGTCATCGTCACTCACTCCTTGAAAATCCAAACCTTGACCATCTAGTCCTTGCAAATTTTACCCCTGACACCAAAATCTTTTCATCTCTAGAAACATAATATTACCTACCCCCAAATCTGTGCCAATCTTTTGGGAATTCTATGATTTAATCCCTCCAATCAGGTTTTACCGCTTGTCACAGTCTTGTTTCTCCCTTACCAACAGACAAGTGACATACTATGTGATTTTGCCAAGGGCAACTCTCCCATCTCATTCATCATTACCTGCCTGCAGCCTTTGACACCATCCTCCTCCATTGCTTCTCTGCTGCCATCCAATTGGGTGAGACTGCACTCACTTGATTCCTTTCTTATCTATTTGTTATAATCAGTGAGTCAAGGGCTCTGGTGGTACAGTGGTAGTGTCCATACCTCTGGGCCAGGGGACCCACCTGCTCCAGAGGTATGTCATAGCATCTTTGAATGGTTGATGAGAAATATATATAACCAGTGAACTAATTTAGAGGCTCTCTTTCTGCTTCTGCACCATTAGCTCCGTTGTAACCTCTTTTATTTCTCATCCATGTGCTGCCTTTCAACGGCACAATTTAAAAACGCATGGCTGGCGTTTTGCAGTGTTGGGAAGACTCCACGGACCTTCCTCCCCCATCTCTTTCACATTTGCCAGTGTGGGAAAGACAGCAGGTAATTACAGAGGAATGAAACCTGGACTCAGTAGAGCCATTTGAACTCAGTGTTGAATTAAAACAGATTGCATTTGGCTGTTGCAAGGGCAGTGTGCAATTCATGTATTCATGAAGGAGAAAGAATTACTCACACAGGGCAGATAGGGTTGGTATAAAGATCTTGCTTTTAAGTTTCTAAATGCTCTGTGCATTAAACTTAAAAAAAAACTTACTGTAATTGTCAGTAAGAGTTAAGAAAACTCTCTGCTGAGCAGCTTTTGTTTCTTAGCTGGGCAGTTTCAATACTTTTTTTAAATGACTTGCTACTTGCTTGCCCCTGGTCCAACCTTCCATCACAATGCCTCCACTCCCCTACTCCCTGGGTGAAAATCAATCTTTTGAGATCCTTTTCACTGAGATGGTCTAGGAGTCAGAAAACCGATTTGTGCTACCATCTTGGTAGCTAACATTCAGCCCACAGCATCAACACTAACAATGCCTAGCTCTGTGTCACCATTCTCTCTCTCAATTCTTCCATTGTCTCTAAATTATCAGGCTGCTTGTCTGCCACCTATACTGGATAAGCAGAATATTTCTCCATCTAAATGTTGGTAGTCCAAAGACATTTTCTCTGCCATATATTTTGTTCCTGGCCCTTGATTCTATCCCCCTCCATGGCAAATATCTGAGACCAAGCCAAACTGATGTTGACTTGTCAAATGTGATCCTGACATAAGCTGACACAACTATTCCATGATGAGGACCACCTATTTCCACATGCATGACATCACCTGAATCTGTCCCTGCCTCAACGTTGTCGAAACCTTCACTTCTCTCTTTGTTATCTCGAGATTTAACTATTCCAATCCACTTCTGGCTGATTTTTCATCTTCCACACACCTTAATTTGACACTATCCAAAGTTCAGCTACTCATGTCCTAACTTGCACCAGATCCACTCAACAATCGCTCCTGTGTTCACTGACTTTACATGGGTTCCTAGTTAAGCAAGAGAACTGTTTTAAAATTCCCATCCTTGCATCCAAATTTCTCAATGGCCTCACCTATCCTGTCTCTGCAACTTTCTCCAACCCTACTACCTGCCAATACATCTGCATTCATCTAATTCTGGCCTCTTGGTCATCCCCAGCTGCGATGACTGCACTGCTGGCAGCTGGGCCTTCAGTTGCTGGGGCTCTAACTTCTGTCATTCCCTTTCAGAATCGCTCTGGCTCTCCAGCTCTCTTTCCAGCCTGAGGCCATTTCAGAAAACTGATTTCCTTAGACACACCCTAAATTATATCAAATTATGTTCAATAACAATAGTGCAAAGTGTGTAGGGATGTTTTATTATGTTAAAGGATGCATAACAAGCTGTTGTTATTTTATTAATAGATGTCTGTCAAGCTGCTAAACTCAACTAAGGTAAACCTTCTCCTGAATGAGTATAGAACTGACATTCGATATAAAGACTGCTATGTCAATTTGGTAAGCCATTTGTACAAAGATCAGTCACTGTGTGGATGCTAGATATGTTTTAATCAACCTGAACAGAGATATTATTACACATCTCTAAAGCAGGTGGGACTTGAACCCGGGCCTCCTGGCTTAGATATAGGGGCATGTGCCACAAGAGCCCTCCTGTGTTGACTCTATGCCATCATTTATTTTGATATTTTGCGTTAGCAACAAGATTTTAAAAAGCAGTAACTGAATCAGTTGTCTAATATTTTCCAGTTTCTTAATGCTCCCGCAAAGTTTAATGACCTACCTTTATAATTGTTATTCCAGTACAAGAATGTCTTGCATGCCAAGCTCCAAGCGTTTAGTTTATTAGGAAAATCTAATTGGTGAAGTTCCTGCAGGAACACAGCACTTGCATGTTGTAAATTCCTGCATATTACAGTTTAATTGCATGCATCAACTTTTATCAGTCTGTTATATGATAGTTAAGTCATTCTAATAGTATTACCCATACGTGTTCTCTGAACTGTCTTCATCCTGCTCCTTCAATTTTTTCTGTAATTTTTTGAGTTTCTAAAGTTTACTGAGCATTGTGTGATTTCCCTTCTCACTTCTGAATTCTTTGGGTGCAGTTTTTCCCTCCCTGGAGAAGAGGAAGTAATGGGGAGTTGGCCCAGGAGAGAAACTTCTCACACCTCACCAGTAAAGTGTAGAGGAAGAAGGTCCACTAGGAACTTTCTCAACTCAACAGGAATTAAGGCCCTGAAATTCCAAATAATCAATGTGCCACATTGTAACAAATTTTATTATAAGCAAATCATATGACAAAGTAACCACATAAATGCCGTAGCTCACCAATTCCCCATACGCTTGCCTCTCTGGCAAATGAGAAAGCTGGCTAAGCTTCTGACTGGGAAAACATGGAGATCTGCCTGCTGGGTTAGGGGAGGCTCCAATTGCCCAACTCTGGTGGAAATTGGAGGGATGGATGAAGGGGTGAGGGGTGGCCTCTGAGAACACTGGAGAACCCTACCTTGCCTCCAAACACCCTGACCACACCCTCTCCCCATGACTCCCACACTGCGACAGAAGAAAAAAATCTTACTTTCTCACTGCTGGTTCCCATGAGACTTAGCCAGAAGCAGTCAGTCTCTGATGGGTAGCTAGCTTCTGGTGAGCAGAGTTGTCAGTGTTGAGGCCTGTACTATTTTTACTTGTCTGTTTCTGGCTGATTGCTGGGTGATCAGGTGAAGCATCTTGCTGGTTGGGATGGTATGTTAGTCACCACCCTTGCTCCCACATTTTTAAAGAAAACAAAATGGGAAAATTATTCTGTTTCCAAAAGGATATAATATTTGTACACCCCTTTGGTCATTCTTTCATTCTAAGGCTGTGATTGAACCCTTCAGTAGCATAACCACTCCTGTGTGTCTGCACCCTCCCTACTCCAAGTTTCTATCTCTATCCTGAAAATGTTATAGCTATGAATATCGTATGCATTAGCTGCATTGTCATTGGGATCTCTTTTGTGGCCGAGGTGACCTGTACAGGAGATACCTGAACTAGAGGGGGACCAATATCCTGGCAGGGAGATTTGTTAGAGTTACTTGGGAGAGTTTAAACTAGTCTAGCAGGGGGTGGGACCCCAAACAGTAGTGAGACAAAAGAGAAGACTGAAGCTAGTACAGAAATTACAGAGAACAAGTTACAAGGCAGGCAAGAGCATGGCAGGGAATGAGGGAAGACTGATGAATTAAACTGCATTTATTTCATTGCAAGAAGCCTGACAGGTAAGGCGGATGAATCCAGGGCATGGATGGGGACATGATAGTGGGATATCAATAGCTATTACAGATACATGGGTGAGTAAGGACAAGACCGGCAGCTCAATATTCTGGGATACAGATACTATTGGAAAGATAGAAGGGGAGGCAAGAGAGGAGAGGGAGCAGTGTTTTTGATTAGGGAAAACATCACAGCAGTAATTAGATAGGATTTTTCTGAGGGATCATCCAGTGAAGCTATATGGGAGGAACTGAGATCTAAGAAGGGGTGATCACTTTGATGGGATTGTATTACAGGCCCCCCAACAGTCAGTAAGAAATTGAGGAGCAAATATGTAGGGAGATTGCAGATAACTGTAAGAGTAATAGGGTTGTAATAGTAGGAGATTTTAACTTTCCAAACATAGTCTGAGACTGCCATATTGTTAAGGGCTTGGATGGGGGAGAATCTTTTAAGTGTGTTCAGAAAAACTTTCTCAATCCCATGTCGATGACCCTACTAGAGTAGGGTCAAAACTTTACCTCTTGGAGGGAAATAAGGCACGGCAAGTGGCTGAGGTGTTAGTGGGGGTGCGTTTTGGGACCAGTGACCATAGTTCTATTAGTTTTAAAATAAAATAGAAAAGGGTAGATCTGGCCCACAAGTTAAAGTTTGAAACTGGGGCAAGGCCAATTTTGATGGTATTAGACAATCAAAATTTGACTGGGGGAGGCTGTTCGCAGGTAAAGGGACATCTGGCAAGTGGGAGGTTTTCAAAAGTGAGATAATGAGAGTTCAGGGTCAGCATGTTCCTGTGTGAAGGGCTAGGCTGGCAGGAGCAGGGAACACTGGATGACTGGAGATATTGAAGCTGTGGTCAACAAAAAGAAGGAGGCATATGTCAATTATAGGGAGCTGGGATCAAGTAAGCCCCTTGAGGAGTATAAGGGGTCTAGGAATATACTTAAGAGGGAAAACAGGAGAGCAAAAAGAGGACATGAGATAGCTTTGGCGGACAAGGTAAAGGAGAATACAACAAGATTCTACAAGTATATTAAGGGCAACAGAGAAACTAGGGACAGAATAGGGCAGCATAAAGATCAACGAAGTCTTCTATGTGTGAAGCCATAAAAGATGCGTGAGATCCTAAATGAATATTTTTCATCAGTATTTACCATAGAAAAAGACAAGGAAGCTAGGGAACTCTGGGAAATAAATAATGATGTCTTGAAAAGAGTCCACATTACAGAAGAGGAGGTCTTAGAGATCTTAAAACACATAAAGGTAGATAAATCCCCAAGACACGATCAAGTGTATTCCAGGACACTGCCGGGAGCTGGGGAAAAATTTGCACAGCTTCTTGCTGAGATATTTGTACCATCCACTTTTTAAGAAAGGCTGCAAAGAAAAGCTAGGGTACAATAGACCGGTGAGCCTAACATCAGTAGTGGATGTTGTTGAAGAGGATTCTGAGAGACAGGATCTCTCAGAAAGGCATTTGGAAAGGCAAAGACTAATTAGGGAGAGTCAACATGGCTTTGTGCGAGGGAAATCAAGTGCTACAAAGTTGATTAATTTTTTGAAGACGTGACCAAGAAGATAGATGAAAGCAGAGTGATAGACATTGTCTACATAGACTTTAGTAAGACCTTCGACAAGGTTACACATGGTAGACTGGTTAGGAAAGATCACATGGCATCCAGGAAGAGCTAGCCAAATGGATAAAAAATTGGCTTGAAGTTAGGAGACAGAGTGATGGTAGAGGATTGTTGTTCAGACTGGAGGCCTGTGACCAGCAGTGAGCCTCAAGGATTGGTGCTGGGTCCCTATTGTCCATCATTTATATAAACAATTTGGATGAGAGTATAGGAGGCATGATTAGTAAATTTGTGGATAACACCAAAATTGGTGGTATTGTAAAGAAAGTTAACTAAGAATACAACTGATCTTGGCAACTGGGCCAGTGTGCCAAATATTTTCACATGGAGATTAATTCAGATAAATGTGAGGCATTGCATTTTGGTGAGACAAACCAAGGCAGGACTTACACAGTTAATGGTAGGGCTCTGGGGAGTATTTTCGAGCAGACAGACCTAAGGATGCAGGTACATAGTTCCTTGAAAATGGTGTCACTGGTAAACAGGTGGTGAAGAAAGTGTTTGGCACGCTTGCCTTCATTGGTCAGAGCATTGAGTACAGAGTTAGGATGTCATGTTACAGACGTGCAAGACATTGGTAAGATCACTTACTGTGTACTGCATACAATTCTGGTCGTCCACCTATGGGAAGGATGTATTAAACTGGAAATGGTGCAAAAAAGATTTACAAGGATGTTTCTGAGAGTGAAAGGTTTGAGTTATAAGGAGAGGCTGGATAGACTGGGACTTTCTTTCCTGAAGCATAAGACGCTGAGGGGTGACCTTATAGAGGTTTATAAAATCATAAGGGGCATGGATGGGATGAATAGCCAAGGTCTTTTTTCCAGGGTAGGGAAATCCAAAACTAGAGGGCATAGGTTTAAGTTGAGAGGGGAAACATTTAAAAGGGACTTGAGGGGCAACTTTTTACACACTGAGGATGATGCATAAATGGAATGAGCTGCCAGAGAAAGTGGTAGAGGTGGGTACAACTGTAACATTTAAAAGATATTTGGACAGGTACATGCATGGGGAAGGTTTAGAGGGATATCGGCCAGACGCAGTCAAATCAAGCTAGTTCAGTTTAGGAAACTAGGTCAGCATGGATGAGTTGGGCCGAAGGGTGTGGTTCCATGCTGTGTGCCTCTATGACACTAAAACTGTATGAGATGCATTTCTCACCAGGGTCAGTTTTGTTTTGTTCCTTCATTGGATGTTGATGTTGATGGCTCAGCCAGCATTTAATATCCTTGCCTAACTGTCCTGGAGCAGGTGGTGATGAGGTACTTTCTTGAACTGCTGCAGTCCATGTGGTATAGGTTCTGTTAGGAAAGGATTTCCAGGGTTTTGACACAATGAAGGACCAGCAGCGTAGCTCCAATTCAGTATGACGTGTGGTTTGTAGGGGAACTTGCAGGTCGTGATGTTCCCATGTATCTGCTGCACTTGTTATTTTAGGTGATAGGACCATGGGCTTGGAAAGTAGTTTCTAAGGAGACCTGGTGAATTGCTGCAGTGCATCTTATAGATTGCACAGTTGTAGCAGTATGTACATCAGTGGTGAAGGTATTTCATAAGGAAGCTGGTGGATGGCTGCCAATCAAGCAAGTTGCTGTGTCCTGCATGGTGTCCATCTTCTTGAGTGTTTTTGGAGTTCCTCTCATTCAAACAAGTGGGGAGGTATTCCATCACAGTCCAACTTGTGCCTTGTTGTTTGTGGACAGGCTTTGAGGAGTCAGGAGATAAGTTACTCACCATAAAATTACTTGTAGCCACAGTATTTATATGGCAGGCCCAGTTGAGTTTCTAGATAATAGTGATCCACAGGATGTTGTTACTGGGGAGGAATTCATCGATAGTAACACCATTGAATGTCAAAGGTTGGGTTCTCTTTTGTTGGAGATAGACATTGCCCAACATAAATTTTCCTTAACACTTATCAGTCCAAGCCGAACATTATCCATGTCTTTCTGCATTTGGACATGGACTACTTCAATATCTGAGGAGACACAAATGTTGCCGAACATTGTCCAATCATTTCTATTTATTTTCTTTCATCAGCTTATCTAATATCCCCTAATGTGCATTTATGCTTTTCATTTCAACTGTTCCATTTGATTGTGAGCGCCACATCCTAACTGCTGACTAATTGAACATGCTTCTCCTGATTTCCCTATTGGGTTTATTAATGACTGTATTATATTTATGACCAATTGCTCTTCTCCGGCCTACAAATGGAAGCAACTTTTCCATGTCTATCCTATCAAATTCTTGACTAATTTGAGACCATGAATAGGTCATCAGTCAGTCTTCACTCTCCTGGAGAAAAGAGCCCCAGCGAGACTAATAATTCTGTTCGATATTGCCACTTGGTTTTGCTTTTTAGACCATAAGAAATACAAACAGGAATAGGCAGTTTGGCCCCTTGAGCCTTCTCTGCCATTCAGTAGGATCATGGCTGATCCAATACTCTTCATGTCCACTTTCCAGGCCTTTCCACATAACCCTTGATTCCTCTACATATAAAGAATCTTTCACACTATCTGTGGGAAAGCGTTTCAAAGACATTCAAACCTCCAATAGAAGAATTCCTCCTCATCTCAGTCTTAAATTGGTGTCCCTTAAGTCTGAGACTATGCCCTCTGGTCCTAGAGTCTCCCATGGTCGGTAACATCCTCTCAGCATTTACCCTACATGTTTCAATGAGATCATCTGTCATTCTTCTAAATTCCATTTAACAGAATCCCCACCTGTTTAACCTTTGGTCATAAGAAAATCCTTCCATACTGATGATTACTGAGGGTGGCACAGTGGCTCAGTGGTTAACACTGTTGCCTCACAGTGCCAGGGACCTGGGTTTGATACTGCCCTCAGGTAACTGTCTGTGTGGAGTTTGCACATTCTCCCTCTGTCTGTGTGGGTTTCCTTCGGGTGCTCTGGTTTCTTCCCACAGTCCAAAGATGTGCAGGCTAAATGGATTGGCCATGGTAAATTGCCTGTAGTGTTCAGGGATGTGTAGATTAGGGGGATGGGTCTGGATGGGATGCTCTGTGGGTCAGTGTGGACTTGTTGGGCCAAAGAGCCTGTTTCCACACTGTAGGGATTCTATGAATTATCTCAGTGAACTTTCTTTACACTGCCTCCAATGAAATGACATCTTTTATTTAGTAAGGAATCAAAACTGCTTGCTACTCCAGATGTGGTCTCACTAGCACCTTGTACAATTGCAGTAAGACTTCCCTACTCTTACACTCCAATCCCTTTGAAATAAAGACCAACATTCCATTAGCCTTCCTAATTATCTACTGCACCTGTGTGCTAGCTTTGTGTTTTGTGCACAAGTATCCTTTCTTGTAAGCTCTACTAAATCATAAATCCAGCACCACTATGACCATTTTGTGATATGGAAGTGAGGATTGCGCATGGCCATAGGACACGGGATTCTTTATAGATTGATAGTCAATCATCATTCAATATTTTTTCTGACTCTATACTTTAAGTATGATGATTTTGATACCTTTGTTCTGATGTCATCTGCAAGAAGACTATATTCTGATGTTAAACCAGTGCCTTAGGAATGCCACCAGTTATGAAGAGTGATTATTTTCCAATTTGTTAACTTCTTACGTTAATATATGTTTGCTAAGCATATGTTGTTTGTTGTGAACTGTTAGTGGTCAGTCTTCATTAACTCTTTTATCTGTCTCTGTTATCTATAGAAACCATATATCAACCAATCAGCAATGACAGTCCATGCTAATTTTTCTCTTCAACGAACTTACACCATTTTTCGAACAGTGGGGCTTCGACACTTGACCGTTGTTGACTTGAGAAATCATATCCTTGGCATCATTACACGAAAAGATCTGATGGCATTCCAACTTGAAGAGAAACTACTTCAATCTGAGAATTTGGAATCAGAGAATGATAGAAGATAAAAACTTTCTGATGGAAATCTTCACATATTACACTTTCTGTGCAGAACACAAAGGTCGTTAAGAGAGGAAAGGAATTCTAAATTTGTAGAATTGTTTTTGATACATTGTCTCTAAAGCATCCTCACAACTTCAAATTTCTTTTTTAAACTTTGCTTTGTAATAGTCTTCACTTTCAGGGCTTCTTCAAACAGCCTTTTTAAAATCCTTTTTCAATAGCAATTTAGTAGGGTGATGTTATATACAGAGGTCACCTTCTTCAGAAGATATTCTTCAGAGGGTATGTCTCTTAACCAGCCTTGTGAAGAATTACAGTAAATTTCCTGTGTGCTTGCATTTTTCACAGGTGATCGCAATTCTCCGGGTTTTGATAATTGTTATACAAATTTATGGGATAAATAATTAAGTACGCTTTAGCGAAGAAAATGATTTTACCTGAGAATATTTTGCCTCAATTGTCCAGCAATCATGAACATTTTAGGTTGACCTTTCTTTTTAATTTATTAAATGCTATGGAGTAAAGGATATAAAGGATACAAAGTCTATGTAAAATGGTAGATCTTCTAATTTAGTGTTCATAATCTGAAATATGTTTTGCAACCTGGGCACTATAGACCAAAAATGTTAAGTACACACATAATTCCATTCTATCTATACATTACAATTAGCTTTGCTATTTTGCATTGGCTTTTATGAATTTGTTTCTAGTTATTGATAAATAATGAAAATTGAAAGTAATATGAAATTGTACTTAATTTTTAATGGGAAAATACATTGAGAAATTATATTAATATTTCAATTAAAGCTAGCAAAACTTCAGGTGACTGATACTTAAGAAACGGAGTTTGAGCTGGCTTTTTAGGAATAATTAGTTTGGAGGAATTTGTGCATATTATTAAAATTATTATTTGTTTTGAAATCTTTGTGTGCAGTATATTCCTGGAAAAGCAGCGTCCTAGTAACCTTGGCAAGGGGAAAGGACTGCAAGAGAAGTTGGACTAGGCTGTTAACAAGTGACAGCTCACTTAACTTAATTATTGCCAAAGGCCTCTGGCTGTACTGGTACTCTCCCAGTTCCTCACTATCTTTAATGTCATCTGTGTCATCTTTATCACACTGTTGAAGATTTTGACCTAATGGTGAATCCAGTTGTCATCCCTCCTCCAAATCAGGTGGTATCTCGCAAAGCTCAAGAGTATGGAACAGTCTTGCTTGGCTGCATTGGAGGAAACTCAATCTTTTTCAAGAGTAGAAACTTTGCTTCTACACTGTTATGAGTGCACAACACAGATGTGTATTCAACACAGATCTTTATTGAAGTCAGTCTGAAATACCTGCCTGCAGTATGTGTAGGCATCATGATAGAAATCACGTGACTATGACTGACTAGGGAAGGTATTTGTACAAGACAGGAATGTGTTTGGATTGAAATAAAATTGTTTTCAAAATATCTTGCACTCTATTTCAGCATATTTCAGCCCTTTGATTTGAATTTTGCATAATAAAAAAGCAAATGGCAATGAAAGTTTGACATAAATAAAACAAATAGCTATGGATGCTGGAAATCTGAAACAAAAACATGAACTGCTGGAGAAACTCCGCAGATCTGGCAGCATCTGCAGGGAGAAACAGAGTTAACGTTATGAATCCAATGACCCTCCTTCTGGTTCTGCATAGAGGGTGAATATTCAAAGTGAACCAGTTGCAACAGCAATAACCTGCAATTAAAAAAACGTCCATTCAAGCAAATGATTTGATCCCAGCGCACATCACTCGAATGAAACAGAGAATATTAACACTTTCAAATATAGAGTAGTTTTTGAAATTGCACATTCAAAGTTCTTCAGTTTTGCCATATCCAGTTGTGAAAGACAATTAAACAATCACCTGGAGGAAGGGGCTCCACAAATATGCCCACCTTAATGATAGGAGGGCCAGCACATCAGTATAAAAGACTGAAGTATTTGCAATGATATTCAGGCAGAAGCTTTGAATAAATGATCCAGCTTGGGGTACTTCTGAGATCCTCATCATCACAGATGCCGATTCTAAGTCAATTGCATTCATCAGACATTTACACTTTGCAGGTTAAAGACATCTGTAATTGCAAATTCTGGATGTGTATCTCAGGCAGTAACCAACTATATTGATCATAAACCCTGGCTGCAAGAAATCTTGACCATGACATTGATCAATACAAAGTAATCTCTAAAGAGCAGAAGTAATCATATGTGACGTTTAATGAGCGATCTGCAATGTGCAAATCACCAACATATTCCAAGGTCTTATAGGCTGCACAAGGCCTGGATCCACTCTTATTGCACTTAAAACTGTGAGTATTTCACAACATGTAATATCCAGTGCAATGCTGCCTCACTTGTGTCATAGTGGGACGGAGTGAGGTGTAATTGATCCTATCACACTGACATTCTCCTACTGTATGTGCCTGATATGGCTTATACAGCATCTATCTGAATAAGGTCTTCTATTTTAAAGGTTCATGTAGAGAAAGCCCATTGCCCTCTTTATCAGAGGACTTATGTTCCAATGTATGGACGATTATGCTAAACTGTCAGTCAATAAATATGGAGCTGGAAAAGCACGGCAGGTCAGACAGCATCTGAGGAGCAGGTAAGTTAACATTTCGGGCTAAAACCCCTCGCCAGGGCTTTAGCCCGAAACGTTGACTTCCCTGCTCCTCAGATACTGTCTGACCTGCTGTGCTTTTCCAGCTCCACGTTTATTGACTCTAACTTCCAGTATTTGCAGTCCTTATATGTCCAGTATGCTAAACTGTCATTTGTGTGTGCTGTGACTTGATTGATCACATTACTAAGAAGCTGCTTAGCTACTGATACTTGCCACATAGGCTCATTGCAATACAACTAATGAATCCAGGCCTAGTTGCTGTGTTGCCTCTGTGACCACTGTGCAATAAATAGCCACAGAAATTGATGGGGAACGTATGTATCTGGAAGCCCAGGAGCAGCCACAAACTCCAGCAGTTGCTGAACAGCCTTCAAACACAGATTTACAGCAAAAGGTCCCCTTAGGATGTGGAGGAAGTGCAGGGTGCTCACAGTGGAAAGTCTTTCCAATATGTGAGTCTCAGTGCCACCATTGAATGAGGGTGTTGCAGGGCAGATCACAGAATTGTGCCGCCTGCTGGAGCATTTGTCGGGAAGTGTGCTTTAGACCGTAAACTGGTAGCAATGAGAACATAATATCATGACTCCAGTCACTTCATGATGAGGAAAGGGTAACATTCAGTCAAAGACTGACTCATCTGTAGTTATTGCGATCACATCTTTGAAATCTGTACTAAATAACTTTGAAGTTTCCTGCTTCATTCCAGAGGCTGCATTCCTTAAAGGATGGCCTCTCCAAATGTGACTGACGAGGCTGAGGTCTTGCAATATGTTTCAAAATTAAAAATAAAAATAAATTTCTTGCCTGTGTCTTCCTTTTCTTCTAGTCCCTTTATCATTTCATATTTTAATAACAGCATGGATTGAAAAATAATCTTTGGCCCTTCTTTAAAGAGAATACTTTCAAAGCCATTAATCTGTTCAATCATTCTCAATCTTTGGTATCCTTATCCCTAGAAAAACCTTTATTCTCTTCCATCCTTATTGTTCCCCTTGGCTGTCACCCATCTTTTATCTTTCCAGTCCAAGGAGTGTGGATTTGAGGTTCTCTGATCATGACCTGTTCAGCTGTTCATCATGAAATATGGCTGGATGACATGAAGTGCTGATGACTTCACTGTCCTTTAATTAACTGTACCACCCTGTCCCTCGACCACTGTTGGAGTATAGTCCTAGAAGGCCAGTCAAAGCCAACAACTTACGTTTTTCTAACTACTTTAATATGATTTAATGAGCCAAGGAAGTTTGCAAGAGCTTTATCAAACAAATTTTGACACCAGATTACATGCAGAGATCTCACATGACCAAATGCTTGTAAAAGAAGAGAGTTAGGGTGGAGAAGTGATCTGCCAGATTTAATTGAGTTCTTTAGCGAGGTGACATGAGTAGTGGATGAGGGTATATTGAACTTTCAGGAAGCATTTGATATGGTGCCATATGGCAGGTTCATTATTAAATTAGAAATGTTTGGGTACTTGGCAGCATGGATTAGAAGTTGGCTGAAAGATTGGAGGCGAATTGAAAGTGGATCCAGGGATCGGTGTTGGGATCTTTCTCTGTTCTAGTTTATATAAATGATTTAGAGATGGGTGTTAAGGGCAAAATCCCTAAATTTGCAGATGATACTAAGCTGGGAGAATAGTGAATTGTGAAGATGATGCTGAGTGACTTCAGAGGAAATTGATAAATTTCCAAAATGGGCAGACACCTGGCAAATGAATTTCAATGCAGAGAAATGTGAGGTAATGCACTTTGGTAGAAGAAACACAGATAATACAGGCTCAATGGTACAACTTTGAGGGGAGTACAAGAACAGAGGGACCTCGGGGTTCATGAGCATGATTTTCTGAAGGTGGTTGTGCAAGTTGAAATAGATGTTAAGAAGGCTTATAGGATTCTTGGATTTATAAATGAAGACGTACAATATAAAAGCAAGTAAGTAATTGTATACCTCTACAAATCATTGGTCAAACCACATTTGGAGTATTATGTTCAGTTCTGGGCACCTTATTTAAGGAAGGATGTTAAAGCCCTGGAGAAAGTTGAAAGGAGATTTACTAGAATGATACCAGGAATGAGGAATTTTGGAGGGAAGGAAAGATTAGAGAAATTGGATTTATTCTTGGAGCAGAGAAGATTAATAGGTGACCTTATAGAGGTGTTCAAAATTATGAACAATTTTGACAGGGTAAAGAAGCATATTCTGTTTCCAATAATAGGTATGTCAGTAACTAGAGGTCACAATTTCAAGACTGCCAGCAAAAGAGCGAGGTGTGAGATGAGGAGAAACTTCTTTACTCAGAGAGTTGTAAGGATTTGGAATGCGTTGCCTTGGAGAGTGGTGGAGATGGGTTCTGTAGGAGGTTTCAAAACAGAGCTGGATATACAATTGAAAATGATGAATTTAGAGGGCTACAGAGATAAGGCTGGGGAATGGGACTAGCTGGGTAGCTGTCTTGGGGGCCGATATAGACATGATGATTGAATGGCCTCCTTCTGTACTGTAACTTGTATGATTCTAGGTTTAGAAGGGAATTGCAGAGCCAAGGCAGTTGAAAGCAGAATGAATAGTGTTGGAATAAATAACATAGAGGATTTGCAAGAGGCCAGATTTGGAGATGTATAGGAATCTTGGAGAGTTGTAGGGCTAGGGGAGCTAACAAAAATAGGGAGGTACAATGCTATGGAGGGATTACAAAGCATTATTGGGAATTTTAAAATTGGAGACATTTCAAGACTTGGAACTAGTATAGGTTAGTGAGCCCAGGAATGATTTGTGAATAGAACATTGTTCAATTTATGATATAGGCAACAGAAGTTTGGATAAGGTCATGGATATGGTGGAAGGTATGAGGCTGGCCATTAAGTAATCACTGAATATCTTCCTCAACCAAACTGCTTAAACTCTTCTCCACCTCTCCTCCCTCAGCTGAAGAAGTGCAGGGAGTATGAAGAGGGTTCTGAGGGGCAGAGAACACAATCAGGGTCTTGAGGGACAGGGAATGCAAGCAGAGACTGGAGGGCTAGGGAATGTAAGCCTGGCCTGGAGGGAGAGGGAATGTGAGGCATGTCTGGAACAAGCAAGGTGAGCGAGCAGGTTCTGTAGGGGCAGGAAGTGTGAGTAGGGTCTGGAGTGACAGGGCTCTTGAGGAGGGATTTGGAGGATCTAGGAGCATGAGCAGAGTCTGGAAGGGTAGGGAGCATGAGGAAGGTCTTGGAGGGATAGTGAGTGCAAAGAGGGGCAGTTATAGAGTCACAGCGATCTACAGCATAGTAAAAGGCTTTTCGGCCCATTATCTCCATGCCAATCCAAAGCAACCACTAACTATTCTAATACAATTTTCAAGCACTTGCCCCTTGTATGTCTTGGCAGCGCAAGTGTACATCCAAATACTTCTTAAATATTATGACAGTTTTTGCGTCTACCATCTTTGCAGGCAGTGAGCTCCAGATTCCCATCACCAAAAAGATTTTCTCACATCTCTTTGAAACCTCCTGCCCCTTACCATAAACCTATGTCCCCTGGTCATAGAATCATAGAATCCCTACAGCGTGGAAGCAGGCCATTCAGCCCATTGAGTCTGCACTGACCCTCTAAACATCACCCCTTCCCCCCAACCCGCCAGACCCACCTCCCCAATCCTATCCCTGTAACCCTGTATTTCCCATGGCCAGTCCATCTCGTCTGCACATCCCTGAGCACTATGAGCAAGGTCAATCCATCTAACCTGCACATCTTTGGACTGTGGGAGGAAACTGGAGCACCCGGAGGATTCCTTTATTCCTTTATCAAGGGGAAATGTTCCGTCATGTCTACCATATCTATGCAGCTCATAATTTTATATATCTCAATCACGTCCCCTCTCAATCTGCATTGGTTTTATGGCTGACAATCCCAATCTGTCTAATCTCTTTTCATAATTCAAAGTCTCCAACCAGGCAACATCCTGGTAACCCTCCTCTGCTCCAGCTCCAGTGCTATCACATCCGTCTTATAATGTGGATTACAGAACTGCGCACAATACTTTAGTTGTGACATAACTAATGTTTTATACAATTCCAGCTCCCTGCTCGTAAACTCTCTGCTTTAGCTAACAAAGGTAAGTACACCAGATGCCTTCTTAACCATTTTATCCAACTGTCTTGAAATCTTAAGAAACCAGTGTACACGTACACCAGTGTCCTTCTGATCCTCAGTGCCTCTCAGGGTTCTACAATTCATCATGTATCCCTGGCCTTGTTTGTCCTGCCCAAATGCATCACATTACATTTATCTGGATGGAATTCTATTTGCCACTTGTCAGCCCATCTGACCA
This sequence comes from Rhincodon typus, assembly GCF_021869965.1. NCBI lineage: Eukaryota > Metazoa > Chordata > Chondrichthyes > Orectolobiformes > Rhincodontidae > Rhincodon > Rhincodon typus. The sequence continues at coordinate 67,519,428 of NC_063335.1, read as the reverse complement.
GCCAGTCCACATCATCCTAAGGCTATCCTCCTCACAAATTACTACCCCACCAATTTTTGCTTTGTTCACAAACTTAGTGGTCAACCATCCTACATTCAAGCCTAAATAACTTATACAAACCAAAAACAGCAAGGACACCAACTCTGGGCACTGTGGGACTCCACTGAACACAGTCAGAAAAACATCCATCACAACACCCTCTGCTTCCTGACACTCAGCTAATTGTGGATCTAATTTGTAAAATTCCCTTGTAATCCTATGGATCCTTACCTTTGCAACCAGTCTCCCGTGTAGAACCTTCTCAAAAGCCTTGCTGAAGTCATGGCGTATTACATCAAAAGCATTGTCATAATCCATACACTTAGTCACCTTTTTGAAAATTTAATCCAGTTGGTCAGACGTGACCTCCCCTTAACAAAACCATGATGACTGTTCTGATTATTTCCCACCTCTCCAGGTGCAGATTAATTCTGTCCCTCAGAATTGTTTCCAATTGTTTCCCCATCTCAGTGGTTAAACTGATGGGCATGTTTTCTGGTTCATCCCTTGCTCTCTTCTTGCATAATGGTACCACAGTTGTGGTGGCTGTGCACATGTGAACTCAACTTTAATGGTGCAGTAAGAGGCCATTCAGCACATTCTGCTTGCACTGGTTATTTGTATAAGTATCATGACTTAGTGCCATTCTTCTGCCTTTCCCTCTGTGACCCTGCACATTGTTTCGATTCAAGTTTCTATTCAAGACAGCATTGGATAATTATTTGGATAAAAACGGTGCTCAGGGGTATGAGGAAAAGGGAGTAGATTGGTGCAAAGTAATTAAAAGGGAGCAGGGATGATGGAACACATGATTTCCTCTATGTATAACCTATCTATGATTCCATGAACTCCAACAAGTGCAGGGGAATCAAGGAATAACAAGGTGTAGAGCTGGATGAATACAGCAGGCCAAGCAGCATCAGAGGAGCAGGAAAGCTGACGTTTCGCTTCTGGACCCTTCCTCAGAAATGGGGGAGGGGAAGGAGATTCTGAAATAAGTAGAGAGAGAGGGGGAGGCAGATGGAAGGTAGATAAAGGAGCAGATAGGTGGAGAGGAGACGGACAGGTGAAGGAGGCGGGGATGGAGCCAGTAAAGGTGAGTGTAGGTGGGGAGTTAGGTTGGGGGTTGGTCTGTCAAGGGAAGATGGACACGTCAAGGAGGCGGGGACGAGGCTGCTAATGTGGTATATTGTATCCGCTGTTCCCGATGTGGCCTCCTCTACTTCGGGGAAACCAAGAAGAGGCTTGGAGACTGCTTTGTGGAACACCTACGTTCGGTTCGTGACAAACATCTGCACCTCCCAGTTGTGAACCACTTCAACTCCCCCTCCCACTCCTTGGATGACATGTCCATCCTGGGCCTCCTCCAGTTCCACAACGATGCCACCCGAAGGTTGCAGGAACAGCGCCTCATATTTCGCTTGGGAACTCTGCAGCCCAATGGTCTCAATGTGGACTTCACAAGATTCAAAATCTCCCCACCCCCGACCTTATCCTAATACCAGCCCAGCTCATCCCCGCCTCCCTAACCTGTCCATCTTTTCCGCCACCTATCCGCTCCTCCCACCTCACTGACCAACCCTCAACCCCACCTCCTACCTACCAGCCTCATCGTTACCTCCTTCACCTGTCCGTCTCCTCTCCACCTATCTGCTCCTTTATCCACCTTCCATCTGCCTCCCCACCCCTCTATTTATTTCAGAATCCCCTTCCCCTCCCCCAGTTCTGAAGAGTGGTCCAGACCCGAAACATCAGCTTTCCTGTTCCTCTGGTGCTGCTTGGCCTGCTGTGTTCATCCAGCTGTACACCTTGTTATCTCAGGTTCTCCAGCATCGGCAGTTCCTACTATCTCTGTCAGGGGAATCAAGGATTTCTTTTCCACTAAGACTGAGACTGCACGTTTTATTCTTCTGATAACTCCTCCCCTCTCCTTGCACAGGCTAATCCACCCAACAACTACCCCTGTCTGAGCTCAGAATCAATATCTTGTTTTCTTTTCCTTTCATGCCCTCTCCAAGCTTATCTTATTCTCGAGGCTCTGCTCCATTGCCCCCACTCCCACTAAACAGGTAATATCACAACCTCATTTCTAGCATTTATTCTGGCTGAAAGTATAGGTAATTTATTCTCCTTAGGTGCTGATTTGGTGTGGTTTTCTATATAATATGTAATATATACCACAAAAGCGTGAGTTGCTATTGAAACAGATATCTAGAAGTTTATTAACAACTAAATATGTATATTAATATGCCTGCATTCTATGCTTATTTCAATTTCAAATTATGTGCATAATTGACTGGATGTCTAACTGGTTTGCTGTGCAGAAAGTAAGATGGGGACCTTTTATACTGGAATGTCATGTAGTAGTCATATAGTACGTTTCTGAGATCTATACAATAATTCATCAGGTATTATTCTCCTTTCAGTCAACTTTAAACCCATACCTTCAAAACTCCACTTTTGAGTTCTCTGTCCTTGCACATGATTGCCTTATCGCTACTATCCTTCTTAACCAAATTCTTGAAAGTGTTTTTGCCTTTGCAATTGATGCTGGACTTTCCCATATCTTCCTTTTAAATCTTTCCAATTTAGCTGCAGCACTCTCCGCAGCACTGAGATAACGCTCATCAAAACCACAAATAACATCTTTCTTTAATGTTGTGTATTATAAGTCCTTGTTAGCTTCTTCCTGTCCACAACCTTTTACGTGCTTGGCTGTTGTACCCTCCTTCAATGTATCTGATGCAATGTCCAATTCAGTGGGACAACCCTTGCTCGATTTTTGCTGCCTATTTGCTTGTAACCATATCCTTTCTCTTTGGCCCACATTTCTATCCATAAAGTGCTCCATGGGGCTATCTCTAGTCTTCTGCCGTTCCTCTAAGCTACCCACTTAATGATATCATCCATAACTGGAGGCTTAGCTGTCCCATTCATGCTTATGACACTGTCCCTGTTGCCTACCTATCTGGACGCCACCTTATGTTGTCCAAATCCAGCCATGGATGAGTAGCAATTTCCCAATGCCAAATGTTGAAAAAGGTGAACTATTACCTTTTATTCCTTTACAAAATCTCCCATCAATCTTCTAGTTCTCCCAGCCACTCTCTCAAACTACTTGCAATTCCATCTTATTTATCACTGAACTCTGTTCATAATCTACATTCTTTCAGTCACAATGACTACCTGCTTCCACTTCTGGACTTATTTCCTCTGTTTTTGAAATACTCTTTTCTTCATCACAACTAGACTTAACTATTTGAATATTCCCCTGCCTGAACGCCTATCCACCACTTTCCATTAAATTCAACTCATCAAAAACTGTATTTACCGCATGCTAACTCTTGCTGTTTTACTCCAGAAGACTTAGCAGAAGCTTGATATCTAGATCCTGCTGAAACCAAGATCAGGCACAGACCGCAATCAGTGAAGATAGGTAACTGCTCCTCCTCCACGATAACACTAAATACAGGAGCCCCCCAAAAATGCATTCTTGGCCCCCTACTGCACTCCCTGTACGCCAATGACTGTGTTGCCAAATTTGGAATGAATACCCTCGACAAGTTTACTGACAATGCCACTGTTGTAGGACAGATATCAAATGACGAATCAGAGTACAGAAAGGAGATAGAGGTAATCTGGTGCAATGAGAACAACCTCTCTCTCAATGTCAGGAAGACTTAAGAACTAATCATTGACTTCAGAAAGAAGGGAGGAAACATGCCCCTACCTATATCAACAGTGCTAAAGTTGAGAGGGTTGAGAGCGTCAAGTTCCAAGGAATGACGATAACTGACCACCTGTCCTGGACTTTCCACGTAGATGCGACGGTCAAGAGGGCACAATAATGTCTCTTCTTTCTCAGGCAGCTCAGGAAATTCAGCATGTCCATAAGGTCCCTCACCAACTTTTACAGATGCACCATTGAAAGCATACCGTCCAGGTGCATAACAGCCTGGTACAGCAACTGCTCTGCCCAAGACCCTAAGAAACTACAGAAGGTTGTGTGCACAGCCTGGGCCATCACAGAAGCCAACCTTCCGTCCATGGACTCCATCTACACAGCCCTTTGCTGCAGAAAGGCTGCCAACATAATCAAAAACCCATTATACCCTGGCAATGCTCTCCTACAACCTCTTGCGTCAGGCAGAAGATACAGAAGCTTGAACACACGCACCAGCAGGTTCCAGAATAGCTTCTTCACTGCTGTTATTAGACTGATGAATGGACTCTGTAACTTCAAATAATGCTGATCTTGCTAATGTTGATCTTGCTTAGTGCACGCCCTGTGCGATCTAACATGTATTCCTCTGACTAGTTTCTTTCTCCCTATGATCTGTATGTCCTTGAGGTTGTTGGCTTGCTGGTTGAGCTGGCTGGTTATCTTGCAGACATTTCGTCACCATGCTAGGTAATACCATCAGTGCGGCCTCCGATGAAGCGATGTTGCTCTACTGTGTTTAGTATTTATATGATCCGATTTGTTAAGTTGGGTTGTGTCATTTCCGGTTCTTTTTTGCATGGGTTTGTATATGGGGTCTATAGCATGGTGACGAAATGCCTGTATGATAACCAGCCAGCTCGGCAAGCAAGCCAACAACCTCATCAATAACCTGAGCTACAAATCCGTGCAAGGATTCTATGTCCTTGCTTACTATGATCTGCCTGTACTGCTCATTAACGAAGCCTGTACTGATCTGCCTGTACTGCCCATAAACAAAGGTTTTCACTGTACTTAGGTACATGTGACAATTAATCAATCAATGAGCATGAAAACCACCCTGCTTCTGGACTAACTTTGCTGAGGCATGATGGTGGGGGAAGGCAGGGCTAATCAACTTCATTTAGTGGTAGGTGGCATGGCTTGAGAGCCACTTGAGATTAATTATAGGAGTTGATTGAGACTTTCTAGTCACTCATCAGGTCCCTCCAGGTGGCAGGGACAGTTGGGCTGCCTGAAGATGGCCTGTCAGCTGGAGGCGGGCTTTGAGGTCCAACCTCCCTTCTTGTACGTGTATATGCTACCCTTTAGAGAACACGCAATCTTGCTCCTCCATCCTGCACAGTAATGGTCTGACTGCAGAAGGCATTTTTTTTAACTTAACTTCGACAATAAGTAGAGAGGGGCCACCTTATCTTTTGGCCACCTCTCTATTATCTTCCGTTACAGCCTGCTGCTGCTTTCCAGATTGAAGGACTTGAATTGTCCTTCCCAGTTCTGAGAAGCAGGTTGCTATCCTCAATTGGTCAGTGAGCTTGCTGTCTGACCATGAACCCGCTGTCTGCTTGTGGCACCCACACCCAATACTTTGCTCAGCAAAATGAATCTTCATACTGAATACATACCTAAAACAAAAGCAAAGTGCTGCTTGTGATCTGAAATAGATATAGAAAGTACTGTTGAAACTGTAGGTCTGTCAAAATCTATGGAGAGAGAAACAGAGTTAACGTTTCGAGACCGATACGACTCTTTCCTGGTCCCTCTGAGTGAATACCCATTTTCTGAAAAGCAACAATGAATGATTTAGAGATAGTAGGAACTGCAGATGCTGGAGAATCCGAGACAACAAGGTGCAGGGCTGGATGAACACAGCAGGCCAAGCAGCATCATAGGAGCAGAGAGGCTGACGAGCTGAATGATTTAGATTGGAAGGTTTCATGATTACAAATGGAAAAAGTTTGAAACTCATTTGAAACTCATAATGCAAGATGTACTCCCATTAATCCCTTTCTTTACTTGAATCTTCCTATACCTGTCCACCAACAGGAAGCTGCTTCTGGCCTCAGCCACTATCTTGTTCCTCAGCACAATCTACTCAGCCTCTTGTTGATAGTTCTTGCTCCTTGGTGCTAGATTTAGGACTGGGCCTGAGTTGCATGAATCTGACCAGTGAGTCTTTAGGATAGGTGGAGTAGTTCAGGGATGAGCACTCAATTCACATGAAACTAGAGAAAAATATGAGTTCAGGGGTATGGCAGGAAAACCTTAAGGATGTTGGGCCCAATGTGCTAGCAGAGAGTCAGTGGAGAAGCAGCCAAATCGCTGGTATCAATCTCCATGACGAATAAGTCCCTGAAATTCTCACAATTGTTGATGGAGCTTGAGGAGACAGGGGGAAGGTGTCTAAGAAATGCTCTGTAATAGGGAAAATATTCCAGGGAGCAGCTTTTTCAGATTAGAGTCAGACCCTACTATGATGTAAGTGGTTCAACCAAATCTGGCGATGGACGATAACCCCAAATTTCCACCACAAAAATCCAAACCTGCTTCCCTTCTACTTGAAGTAATGGAGAATGGGGGAACCAATGTGAGAGAGAGTGATGGTTTTGTTTGGGACTGTCAGCCAAAAGTACGTAATGAAGTTTGGCTGAAAGCCTAAATATCCATTCAGTTGCTGAAACACCTGAGTCCCTGCTGGATCCAAGTTCTGACTGCCTGATCATTAGCAAATTCACAAAGTTTGTTTACGCAAGGTGAAGTGGTTTCAAGGGCCATTGAGAATTTAAAGGGTTTAGATGTTTGTTTGTTTTATTGGGCTACAATGAATGGAATGTCTTTTAACACAGTGGAAATTTACTAATGAATCCCTTTTTAAAAACCTTTTATTGACGTGCCCATCAGTCACTTTAAGATCCATTATTTCAATACTGTGTACAGAGATTGAAATGGAATGGACAGCATAATGGGCCATATAGGTGGGACGGTGTGTCTCTCAGCATGGGGTACGTTGAATGTGTATGAGATGTGAGGGCCGCAGTGTCTGTCTGTGTTATTCTATCATTGGGATGCCATGCGACTGCAGATCCCACAGCACTGGGATGGCCCTTTAAACAGCCGATAGTCCCTGCGGTGACGTCCAAACTCCTTTTGTGGTTAGCTGGTTTCACTGCTAGCACCCGTTCCCAGCAATTAAATCATGTCTATAGAGGCGGTATTTCATGAGGTGGGTACATGAGGCAGGGACTTTTCCCAACTCCTGTTACCCACCTCGATGAAAATCCGGCATCAAGAAAGATTGGAGATTAGTGAAAGCAGAGGAAAGGGAGCATGATGAGCTGTGTTTGAAATCACCAACGTAAGCTGCTCAGTGCAGAAGCTAACGGATGAACCAGTGAAGATATCTCAGTGAGAAAGTGTTATGGTACTTGGGTGGGCTTTAGAGAGTGTGCATTTTAAACAAGGGTGATGGATGGAATGAGATGCTTCAACAAAAAGGTGCTAGAGGAGTAGAGGTTTTCTACAAAGTGTGATTTGGTGACAAGGATTGTTGATAATGGTGAAAAGTCTGTTCCATATAAATTCAAAGGAGTTATTAAAAGTGGGTTGGGGGTTAAGTGAGGACATAAGCTGCAAGTTGAAATTGCTCCAGATGTGTCAGTTTCTTACGAATGAGTTTAGTTCTCCCTGCAGTGGTTCTGTTTATTTTACTTTGCCGCTTTTGCATGGCAGGAACAAGTAATTTCAAGCATTTTTCCACCCTGTAATTTTTTCTCCTCCTTCCTTACCACAAGACGCCAAAATGTATCACAGTACAGCTCCATGGGTACTAACCTGAAATACTTTGCCCAAATGGCTGTGCTTCATGTGTGAGACCGTGAATGCTGACAGAGTGAACACAGAGCTGAGGGGGATGCTGTCATCATGTGACATTGTAATTCACATTTCAACAGAGAACAATGGATAGTGATCAGGAGTGGGAAATCTGCCAGATTTTTCATCTTTCAAGATTTGGGTTATTGGGAACAATCGCATTCCTTACTGCTGGCTGGCTGAGATCCTTGTACAGATTGGGCATTGAAAATGTGACTTTTCTTTCTGTATTGCTGCATTTTGTACATTTGATATCTGGCAGCAGTTCACGGTGACATTAAAGAGAGAAACCTTTGTTTCTTGACATCTGTGTTCTTTTGCTCAGCTATCTGAATGGACTTCTTAGCTAGCATTAGTGATTCATCAGAGATCAGTCTAGTAAGGAGCTTTAGAAAATTAGGTGCAGTTAGGTTCGATAAGAACTTGTAGGATAAGTTGGTGCCTGGTTGATGTGGCTGATGCAGTTTAGTTTTATCACACTGGGAGGCACTTTAGCCTCCTGATTAATGATTTAATCTGAAAATTGTGGGAATATACTCAGAAAAATAAGTAAATATCTTTTGCAGCTACTTGTCGCTCTGACTTGTGTCCATTTAATGATGTACTTCTGCATTTACACATTTCCTCTTTAAAACTGCCTGTGCTATTGATTTCCAAAGAAAACAAAGTTTGTAGATTTTAAATACCATGCTTCCTGCTGAAATTTATTTGAATTCTTTCCAGAAAATTCTTGTTATCTTAAAATTTGTTACATGCTTTTCTTCATGGAGGTGAAATGAACACAAAGGGTTTTTAACTCAAAGCATAGGTACCATAACATCACAGGGGTTTTACAGTCAGGTTGCCAGCTCTACCTAGCAGGGCAACAATGCAAAACCTGTCAGGAAGAAGATTCCCCTAGGCCTTCAGAAAAATTCAGTGCCGTATGATTCTCCAACTGAACAAATAAGACAGGAACAAAAGCTGAAGTTGCTGGAAAAGCACAGTAGGTTTGGCAGCATCTGTGAAGAAAAATCAGAGTTAACGTTTTGAGTCCGGTGACCCTTCCTCAGAATGGGGATAAGATAGGGCCTCTTCCACAGATCTCCATTAGAGTCTTCATACAACAACAACTTTACAAGATATGTCCTTCTCTGAAAAGAACGATTTATTTTTACTGCAGCATTTTCCATTCCATAATTGTATTTAACACTGGGCTTTGAGAAATCAGGCCAACATTGGAAAGGAAAGACCAAGAAAGACCATAGATACCATAGTATTATTATGACATTAAGAGAGACCATTTGGTTCATGCAGGTTTCCTATAGAGCATTCAGTCAGTCTGTTTTCCTGTTTGATCCATGTGGACTTGCACTTTCATCTAATATAAAGAAGTTTCCTAAATCAATATATAGAAGACATTACTCAGGAGGGTGCAACACTGGAGCTCCTCTTAGGAAAAGAGGTTGGGCAAGTGACTGAAGTGTTAGTTGGAGAGTACTTTGGGTCCAGTGACCATAACTCTCTTAGTTTTAACATAGTTATGGAAAAAATAGGACAGGTCCACAGGTTAAGGTGCTGAACTGGAGCAGGGCCAATTTTGGGACCATTAGGCAGGATCTAGTAGAGGTCGATTGCGTGAGTCTGTTTGAAGGAAAAGGAACAACTGGCAAATAGGAGTCTTTTAAAAGTGTGATATCAAGAATCCAGGAACAGTATGTCCTTGTGAGGGTGAAGGGAAAAGCTGGCAGGTTTAGGGATTCCTGTCTGACGAGGGATATTGAGGCTCTAGTCAGGAAAAAGAAGAAGGCTTACATTGGGTTTAAGCTATTGGGCTCAAATGAATCCCTAGATGACTTTAAACAGTGTAGAAGCACATTTAAGAGGGAAATCAGAAGAACAAAAAGAGGGTCTGAGATGGATCTGGCAGATAAGGTTAAAGACAATCCCAAGAGATTCTATAGCTACATTAGGAGTAAAAAATTGGCTAGGGAGAGAATGGGGCCCCTTAAAAATCAGCATGACCGTCTATGTGTGGAGCCATAGGACATGGGGGAGATTTTTAATGAATATTTCTCCTCAGTGTTTAATGAGGAGAGAATTACAGATGCTAAGGAAATAAGGGAAACAAGTGGGGATGTTTTGGACCGCATACCTTTTACCAGCGAGGAGGTGTTTGTAGCCTTAGATAACAAGGTGTAGAGCTGGATGAACACAGCAGGCCAAGCAGCATCAGAGGAGCAGGAAAGCTGACGTTTCGGGCCTAGACCCTTCTTGAGGTGGGAGGAGGCGATAGGTGGGAGGAAGGACAGGTTAGGGAGGCAGGGATGAGCTGGGCTGGTTTTGGGATGCGGTAGGGAGAGGGGAGATTTTGAAGCTTGTGAAGCCCACATTGATACCATTGGGTTGCGGGGTTCCCAAGCGGAATATGAGGTGCTGTTCCTGCAACCTTCGGGTGGCATCGTTGTGGCACTGCAGGAGGCCCAGGATGGACACGTCGTCTGCGGAATGGGAGGGGGAGTTGAAATGGTTCGCGACTGGGAGGTGCAGTTGTTTAGTGTGAACCAAGCATAGGTGTTCCGCAAAGCGGTCCCCAAGCCTCCGCTTGGTTTCCCCAATACCACAACAGGAACAGCAGATACAGTATAACACATTAGCAGATGTGCAGGTGAACATCTGCTTGATATGGAAAGTCTTCTTGGGGCCTGGGATGGGGGTGAGCAGGGAGGTGTGGGGCAGGTGTAGCACTTCCTGCGGTTGCAGGGAAAAGTGCCAGGTGTGGTGGGGCAGGAGGGGAGTGCAGAGCGGACAAGGGAGTCTCAGAGAGAGTTGTCCCTCCGGAAAGCAGATAAGGGTGGGGAGGGAAAAATGTCTTTGGTGGTGGGGTCGGATTGCAGATGGCGGAAGTGTCGGAGGATGATGCGTTGGATCCGGAGGTTGGTGGGGTGGTACGTGAGGACGAGGGGGATTCTGTTTTGGTTGTTATTGTGGGGAAGGGGTGTGTGGGATGAGTTGTGGGAAATGCGGGAGACCCGGTCGAGGGCGTTCTCGACCACTGAGGGGGGGAAGTTGTGGTCCTTGAAAAACGAGGACATCTGAGATGTACTGGAGTGGAATGCCTCATCCTGGGAGCAGATGCGGCGGTGAAGGAATTGGGAGTATGGGATGGCATTTTTGCAGGAAAGTGGGTGGGAGGAGGTGTATTCTAGGTAGCTGTGGGAGTCGGTGGGCTTGAAATGGATATCGGTTTCCAGGTGGTTGCCAGAGATGGAAACAGAGAGGTCCAGGAAGGAGAGAGAGGTATCAGAGATGGTCCAGGTGAACTTAAGACTGGGGTGGAAGGTGTTGGTGAAGTGGATGAACTGTCCGAGCTCCTCGTGGGACCACGAGGCAGGAAGTGCTACACCTGCCCCTACACCTCTCCCCTCACCCCCTTCCCAGGCCCCATCTGCTAATGTGGTATACTGTATCTGCTGTTCCTGTTGTGGTATTGGGGAAACCAAGCGGAGGCTTGGGGACCGCTTTGCGGAACATCTACGCTCGGTTCGCACTAAACAACTGCACCTCCCAGTCGCGAACCATTTCAACTCCCCCTCCCATTCCTCAGATGACATGTCCATCCTGGGCCTCCTGCAGTGCCACAACGATGCCACCCAAAGGTTGCAGGAACAGCACCTCATATTCCGCTTGGGAACCCTGCAGCCCAATGGTATCAATGTGGACTTCACAAGCTTCAAAATCTCCCCTCCTCCTACCGCATCCCAAAACCAGCCCAGCTCATCCCCGCCTCCCTAACCTGTCCTTCCTCCCACCTATCCCCTCCTCCCATCTCAAGCTCCACCCCCATCTCCTACCTACTACCTCATCCCGCCCCCTTGACCTGTCTGTCCTCCCTGGACTGACCTATCCCCTCCCTAACTCCCCACCTACACTCACCTTTACTGGCTCCATCCCCGCCTCTTTGACCGGTCTGTCTCCTCTCCACCTATCTTCTCCTCTATCCATCTTCTATCTGCCTCCCCCTCTCTCCCTATTTATTTCAGAACACCTTTCCCCTCCCTCATTTCTGAAGAAGGGTCTAGGCCCGAAACGTCAGCTTTCCTGCTCCTCTGATGCTGCTTGGCCTGCTGTGTTCATCCAGCTCTACACCTTGTTATCGCAGATTCTCCAGCATCTGCATTTCCTACTATCTTTGTAGCCTTAGGTTGTATTAAGGTGGATAAATCCCCTGTGCCTGATCAAGTCCATCCTCGGATGTTGTGGGAGGTTAGGGAAGAAATTTCAGAGATTTTTGCTTCATCTTTAGCCTTCATCTTTAGGTGAAGCTCCAGAAGACTAGAGGATGGCTAATGTTGTTCCATTGTTTAAGAAAGGCAGCAAAGACAAGCCTCTGGAACTACACGCCAGCGAGCCTGTAATTGGAGAGGATACTGAGGGACAGGAACAACCAACATTTGGATAGTCAAGGTCTGATTGGGGAAAGTCAGCATGGGTTTGTGCGCGGAAAATCATGTCTGAAAAATCTTTTAGATTTTTTCGAATAGGTAACCAAGATGGATGTTGTCTATATGGACTTTAGTAAGGCCTTTGAAAAAGTCCCACATGGCAGGCTAGTCATGAAGGTTAGGTTGCATGGGATCCAGGATGAGCTCACTAATTAGATTCAAAATTGGCTCAATGGGAGGAAGCAGAGGGTGATGATTGAATATTGTTTCTTGGACTGGAAGACTGTGACTAGTGATGTGTCACAGGTGTCGGTGCTGGGACCTTTGTTATTTGTTATTTACATAAATGATCTGAATAGACCATAGAACATAGAACATTAAACAGTACAGCACAGTACAGGTCCATTGGCCCTCGATGTTGTGCCGACCTATTATCCTACAAAGATCAATCTACCTTACGTACCCTACATTTTACTATCCTCCATGTGCCTATCCAAGTGTTGCTTAAAAGTCTCTAAATGATCTGACTCCATTACCACTGCTGGCAGCGCATTCCACATGCCCACCACTCTGTGTGAAGAACCTATCTTTGACATCTCCCCTATATTATCCTCCAATCACCTTAAAATTATGCCCCCTTGTAATAGCCATTTCCGCCCTGGGAAAATGTCTCTGACTATCGACTCTATCTATGCCTCTCATCATCTTGTAAACCTCTATCAAGTCACCTCTCATCCTTCTTCGCTCCAATGAAAAAAGCCCTAGCTCCGTCAACCTTACCTCATAAGACCTGCGCTCCAGTCCAGTCAGCTTCCTGGTAAATCTCCTCTGCACCCTCTCTAAAGATTCCACATCTTTCCTGTAATGAGGTGACCAGAACTGAACACAATATTCCAAGTGTGGTCTAACCAAAGTTTTATAGAGCTGCAACATAACTCACAGCTCTTAAACTCAATTCCCCTGCCAATGAAAGCCAGTACACCATACGCTTTCTTTACAACCCTATCAACTTGGGGGTCGCAACTTTGAGGGATCTATGGACGTGGACCCCACGATCCCTCTGTTCCTCCACACTGCCGAGAATCCTGCCATTAACCCTGGATTCTGCATTCAAATTCGACCTTCCAAAATGAATCACTTCACACTTTTCTGGGTTGAATTCCATCTGCCACTTCTTTGCTCAGCTCTGCATCCTGTCAATGTCCCATTGCAAACTACAACAGCCCTCCACACTATCCACAACTCCACCAACCTTCGTGTCAGCGGCAAACTTACTAACCCACCCTTTCACTTCCTCATCCAAGTCATTTATAAAGATCACAAAGAGCAGAGGTCCCAGAACAGATCCCTGTGGTACACCACTGGTCACCGAGCTCCAGGCTGAATACCTTCCATCTACTACCACCCTCTGTCTTCTATTGGACAGCCAGTTTTGTATCCAGACAGCCACATTTCCTTGAATCCCATGCCTCTTACTTGCTGAATGAGCCTACCATGTGGTACCTTATCAAATGCCTTGCTAAAATCCATATACACCACATCCACTGCTCTACCTTCATTGATGTGTTTTGTCACATCCTCAAAGAATTCAATAAGGCTTGTGAGGCATGACCTGCCCCTCACAAAGCCATGCTGACTATTTCTAATCAAACTATGCTTTTCCAAATAATCATAAATACTATCTTTCAGAATCCTCTCCAATAATTTGCCCACCACAGAAGTAAAACTGACTGCTCTGTAATTTCCAGGATTATCCCTATTCCCTTTCTTGAACAAGGGAATGACATTTGCCACCCTCCAATCTTCTGGCGCTACTCCAGTAGACAGTGAGGACGCAAAGATCATTGCCAAAGGAGCAACAGTCTCTTCCCTCGCTTCCAGTAGTAACCTTGGGTATATCCCGTCTGGCCCCGGGGACTTATCTATCCTCATGTTTTTCAAGATTTCTAGCACATCCTCATTCCTAACAACAACCTGTTCGAGCATATCTGCCTGTTTCATGCTGTTCTCACAAACGTCAAAAGTCCATCTCACTGGTGAATACTGAAGCAAAGTATTCATTAAGGACCTCCCCTACCTCCTCTGACTCCGCACACAAGTTCCCTCCACTATCCCTGATTGACTCTACCCTCGCTCTGGCTATTCTCTTGTTCCTCACATAAGTGTCGAACGCCTTGGGGTTTTCCTTGATTCTCCACACCAAGGTTTTCTCATACCCCCTTCTAGTTCTCCTAAGTCCATTTTTCAGTTCCTTCCTGGCTACCTTGCAGACCTCTAGAACCCTGTCCAAGCCTTGTTTCCTCAACCTTAAGTAAATTTCCTTCTTCCTTTTGAATAGGTGTTCAACATGCCTTGTCCTCCAAGGTTCCTTCACCCTACCATCCTTTCCTTGCCTCAGTGGGACAAACCTATCCAGTACCTGTAGCAATTGCTCCCTAAACAACCTCCACATTTCTATCGTGCATTTCCCTGAGAACATCTGATCCCAATTGGTACTCTGTAGTTCTTGCCTAATAGCATTGTAATTCCCCCTCCCCCAATTAAATACTTTCCAATACCATCTGCTCCTCTCCCTCTCCGTGACTATAGTAAAGGTCAGGGAGTTGTGATCACTATCACAGAAATGCTCTCCTACCAAGAGATCTGACATCTGACCTGGTTCATTGCCAAGCACTAAATCCAATGTGGCCTATCTACATATTGAGTCAGAAATCCTTCCTGGACACACCTGACAAAATCTGCTCCATCCAAACTATTTGCACTTTGGAGGTTCCAGTCTATATTAGGGAAGTTGAAGTCACCCATGACAACAATCGTATTACTTCTGCACCTTTCCAAAATCTGTCTGCCAATCTGTTCCTCAGTGTCTCTGTTGCTACTGGGGAGTCTATAGAAAACTCCCAATAAAGTGACTGCTCCTTTCCTGTTTCTGACTTCCACTCATACTGACTCAGTAGACAAGCTCTCCTCAATGACCTCCCTTTCTGCAGCTATGAGACTATCCCTGATTAGCAATGCCACTCCCCCACCTCTTTTACCTCTCTCCCTATTTCTTTTGAAACATCTATACTCCAGAACATCCAACAACCATTCCTGCCCCTGTGTTATCCAAGTCTCCATAATGGCCATCACATTATAGTTCCAAGTACTGATCCATGCTCTAAGTTCGTCACCCTTATTCCTGACACTTCTTGCATTGAAGTTGACATACTTCAACCCCATCACACTGACTGCCACTTTGCCCTATTAACTGCTTATCCTTCCTCATAGACTCTCTGCTTGCTCTATCTATTTGTACACTGGCTACCCCATCCTCTGATCCATAGCTCCGGTTCCCATCCCCCTGCCAAACTAGTTTAAACCCTCCCGAGAGCTCTAGCAAACCTTCTGCCCAGGATATTGGTGTTCCTCCAGTTCAGGTGCAACCTGACCTTCCTGTACAGGTCCCACCTTCTCCAGAAGGTATCCCAATGATTCACAAACCTGAAGCCCTCCCTCCTACACCAGCTCTGTAGCCACGTGTTCAGCTGCGCTCTGTCTCTGTTTCTAGCCTCATTTGCCCGTGGCACCATTAGTAATCCTGAGATTAATACTCTACTTGTCCTAGCTTTCAGCTTCCATCCTAACTCCCTATAATCACTTTTCAGGGCCTATCCCGCTTCCTAGCTATGTCATTGATACCGATGTGTACCGTGACTTCTGACTGCTCTCCCTGAAGACCCGATCCAAGACATCCCTGACCCTGGCACCCGGGAGGCAACTTACCATCCGGGAGTCTCGCTCGGTACCACAGAATCTCCTATCTGTTTCCTATCACTATTGCTCTCCTGTTCTCCCCCCTTCCCGTCTGAGCCACAGAGCCAGGCTCAGTGCCAGAGGCTTGACCACTATGGCTTTCCCCTGGTAGGTCGTCCCCCTCAACCGTATCCAAAGCGGTATACTTATTATTGAGGGGTACGGTCACAGGGGATCCCTGTACTGCCTGCCTATTACTTTTCCCTCTCTTGACAGTCACCCAGCTACCTTTGTCCTGTGCCTTGGGTGTGTGCACCTCCTTATAATTTCTTTCTATCACCCCCTTAGCCTCCCGAATGATCCGGAGTTCATCCAGCTCCAGCTCCCTAACATGGTGTGTGAGGAGCTGGAGTTGGGTGCACTTCTCGCAGGTGAAGTCAGAAGGGACAACAGTAGTGACCTTTACCTCCCACATCCTACAAGAGGAGCATGCAACTGCCCTAGCTTCCATCCCTTTTACTCTAGAATTCCAGAAGAATAAAGAGAAAAAAAAAGCCTTACTTTACCAACCCTCCACACAGACTTTTATTTTGGTTAGAGGAGGACGATGGGTGGGAGACACTACACGTGTAGTGTTTCGGGTTTAGCCAATGCCCGAATATATTAGTTCACTTCCCGGCTCACGCTCTCACCGCTCCTGATGCTGAAAGCAAGAAGGCCGCTGCTAATGTGAATGTACAAGGCACGAATAGTAAATTTGCGGAAGATACAAAATTAAGAAGTATTGTTGATAGTGAGGAAGGTTATCAAAAATTACCGAGGGATCATGATCAGCTGGGAAGTGGGCTGAGGATTGGCAAATGCAGTTCAATACCGATAAATGTGAGGTGTTGCACTTTGGGAAAGTCAAATCAAGGTAGGACTTATACAGTAAATGTTAAGGTCCTGAGGACTGTTGTGGAACAGAGGGAACTAGGAGGCACATACCTCATTGAAAGTGGCATCACAGGTGGACAGAGTGTTGAAGAAAGCATTTAGCATGTTGGCCTTCATCAGTCGAGGCATTGAGTATAGGAATTGGGATGTTATGTTACAGTTGTATAAGTCATTGGTGAGGCTGCGCTTGGAATATTGTGTACAGTTTTGGTCACCCTGTTATAGGAAAGACATAGTTAAACTGGAAAGTGTGCAAAGAAGACTTAGGAGGATGTTGCTGGGACTAGTAGGCCTGAGCTATCGTGAGAGTTTGGTCAGGATAGGACTTTATTCCTTGGAACGTAGGAGACTGAGGAGTGACCTTTTTGAGGTGTATAAAATCATGAGGGGCATAGATAGGATGAATGCAGACAGTCATTTTCCCAGGGAGGTGTAATTGAAAACTAGAGGGCACAAGTTTAAGGTGAGAGGGGAAAGATTTAAGAAGGACCTGAGGGGCAACTTCTTCACACAGAGAGTGATGTGTATATGGAATGGGCTGCCAGAGAAAGTGGTTGAGGCAGGTACAATAGCAACATCTAAAAAACTTTTGGATAGGTACATGGATGGGAAGGGTTTAGAGGGATACAGACCAAATGTGGGCAATTGGAACTAGCCGAGTGGGGACCATCGTCAGCATGGACCAGTTTGGACTGAAGGGCATGTTTCTATGCTGTATTACCCTATGACACTATCTACTCTAATATAAATACCTTTTTGGTTAGTTTTGTTTTGAAACCATTGCGCTATTCCCACAGGTTGGAATTCCCCAGCTAATACCATATGGAAGCAATAGTATGAAAGCAAAGTACTGCAGATGCTGAATTCTGAACTAAAATAAAAAGTGCCAGAAATGCCCAGCAGATGGGGCAGCATCTGTGGCGGGTACAGTGTTAACAGTTCAAGTTAATGACCTCTCATTAAAACTGGGATGTTTAGTACCTTGAAAATGGATTGTAACCCTGAATTACTTATGGTCCATAAGTTATAGTATACAGTATACATTATATAGTATACAGTATACAATTTATTTAAAAGAAAAAGCAAACCAAAAGACGGCTGAGGATTTCAATTCAGTGGTTGTCTAAAATTCCACTGTAGATTACACTGTGCCTTGAGACATAGAATGGTGTACATGAAGAGTGAGAAGGGAACTTCATACATCAACCTTTCACAAAGAAAAGGTGCCATTCAAAAAAAAACTGAAGTGTGATTTCCCAAACTGTGGACATGATAAGTTAAAAGACAGCCTGTTCTGGGTGAAAGGCGTATTTGTCTTTCACTTTTCCTAAGAACACATAAACAGGGAGGTTAAAAACCAATTGCAATCTGAAATAACTCCACAGAGGCCAGCAACCCATTACCAAGTCACCCTTTATTTATACACAGAGACTCCTTGACTCTGATCCAGCTCCCTCAGAGCCAGGTCTCAGAGGGAAGGGGATGTCTGACACTCCTGGTTATATCTGTCAGGCAAGGTTCCCTGATTGGACCAGATTAACAGTCGCAATCAAGGAATTCATGTGCTATGAAGTCCACTTGGCTGACCTCATTACAATCACTACACAATCCCTCCCCCTCCGATCCCGAGGACATAGGCCAGCTCTTTTTTTTTGTAGTTCCTCCCTGGACCGGGTCAGGTTCCTCTAAATCTGCCTCTAATATGGGTGGCGCGTGACGTACAGTCGCTCACCTCTCTCACCCAGAGTGTCTCAGAAGAAATTCATTCTCTTCTTCGGGCTGCAAAGGCATTCCTGATGTTGATTCACCCACCCTTCTCCCCATCACCACCAGCTGTGTTTTTTCAGGACTGAAACTTTCAGCATTCAAAGTCTGATGTTGTCAGCTGTGATTGGAAATGTGTCCGGAAAGTTTAAAACCACAAGGGACTTTTCCAGTGGCAGTAGCACCGGTGGTATATCTGCCAGCAGGATGCAACTCAACACATCCGCATTTGCTACTTGGCCTCCCGGACAGTGTTCCAACTTGCAATTATATGCATTTAGTATTACAGCCCACCACTGAATTCAGCCTGACGCAATGGATGGCATTGCCTTGCCCTCTTTAAGTAGACCTTGCAGGGGTTTGTGATCTGTTTTATTACAAATTATGTCTGTAAAGGTATTGGGGGACTTTCCTGGCTTCAAATATGACCTTTCTTCTCTATCTGAGCATATTTGCACTCTGCACTAGCCAAAGTTCTGGATGCATATGCTATTGGACAGTCTTCTCCGCTGAGCTACCTATGAGCTAATACTACCTGAATGCCATTTGGGGAGGCATTGCATGTCAATACCAGATTTCGTTTGGGGTCATAGTGTACCAACACACCTTAGAGGATGATGGCTGTTTCTTCTCTTCCCTGAAGGCTATATGGCTTGACTACGTGACCATCTCCAAGGCTGACCCTTTTTAAAGAGTTGATGCAATGGTGCCAGATGGAGACCAGGTTTTGTATGAACTTTCCATAATAATTTACCAACCTAATGAAAGACTTAAGCTCCTGTACAAAGGTTTGAGTCCAGAGTGAATTTTGTTAAAGACTGGTTCTGCGATCATTGAATCAGCCGCACGGGTATTGACCTCCATTAGAACCAGATGACCATTTAACCAGATGTTCATTTTGATTGTTTCTGGGAGCCGGGGTAGTTTTGATTTCCCTGACTTTATCTTCCAATGGGTGTAACCTAGTTTTGTCGACTCTGTAGCCCAAGTAGGTCACTTGGTGTGCCTGGAACATATGTTTTTTCCCTTCTAAGGCATATGTTTGCCTGGGAGAAACATCTAAGGACTATGTCCAAGTTCTCTAAGTGCTCTTTATTGGTTTTCCCTGTTATTAGCACGTCATCTAGATAAATGGTAACCTGGGTTAGACCTTCTAAAATGTTCTCCGTTGTCCGCTGAAACATTGCACAGGCTAATGATACCCAAAATGGCAGTCTTGTATATTGGTACAAACCATTATGAGTATTAATTGTAGCATATTTCTGCGAATCCTCATCTAACTGCAATTGCAAATATACATGGCTCATGTCTGGCTTCATGAAGACTGCACTCCCCCCTGCCAGCTTTGAGTCTAACTCCTCTATGTGAGAGATTGGGTATTAATCGAGCTGTGGAAAGTGGTTTAACATTTGTTTAAAATTCCCACAAAGCTGAACCGACCCATTGGGCTTCACAATCAGTCCTACTGGTGCTGCCCATTCTACAAACTGGACTGGTTTGATGATTCCTTTACTTTCCTACCTCCTGATTTCTGTCTCTACTTTTGCCCGCAAGGCAAATGGCACTGGGAGGGCTCTGTGGAATCGTGGAATTTTTTCCTGGTCAACATACAAGGTGACTTTGGCTCCTTTGATAGTCCCTAGACCATCCCGAAGAATATCCAAATATTTAATTAGGACTTCACTCAGGCAGCCATTTTCTAATCAAAAAAATGTTGAGCCAATTTACGTAAATTTTTCTCAACCAATTTCTCTATCAAATCTGGGCCCAAGCCTTTTGCTACAATCAGTTTACTACTGAACCAGCTGCTTTTCATAAGAAACTGGAACCAAAGTTGTATCCTTAATCGGTAAAGGTTCCCGTTATGGCTTCTCAGTCTCGCTGAGATCTTCCACAAACTTAAGAGTTGGAGTCCTGAGCGAATGTTGTTAAAAGCGAATGCTGTGAGCATTGAAATGGCAGCAGTGGTACTTGCCTCCATTAGAACCGGTTGACCGTTTAACCCGACATTTATTTTGATTGGTTCTGATTTGAATGTTGCTAAGCAATTTAAGTGTTCCAAACCAGCTGTAGGTAGACTTTCCAGGGTATGCACTCTCCTGGATACTGGCCTATGGGTTCTCTTACTCAATTTAGGTCAAGTGGGACTCTTTTGCTGTCTCGAGTGTGCATACTGGCAGCAATTACAATGGCTTGCTGACCTAGATTCTGAAGAAAACTTTAACCATTTGGCCAAGGCTTGGCTTTGTTTTGGAGTTTTACTGTGGACTGACCTTGAGTCCCTCCGTTCAGTATACGTCCTGAGTGAGGCTATACAAATGCCTTTACTCAAGTGGTGTTCTCCAAGCTCCGTCGGACTGGTGAGTGTGTCCACTTAATCAGAATACCCTGCAACTCATGTTCCACTTGCCTTATTTTCTAATGATAAAGCCAGTTCTACTGCTTGTGAGGTATCCAGCTTCAATGAGTTGGTGCTTTTGAACGGTTACATCATTAATCCCACATACCAAATGGTCTCTTAGTATCTAATTAGTATCTAAACCAAAGTCACATGCCTCGGCCAGTCGTTTTAACTTCGTCAAAAATTCTGATACAAATTCCACTGGTTCTCGAATTGCAGAGTAAAACCGATAGTGTCTCCCAACTGGAGGAGGCTTGGGGTCATAATAATCCTTAACTAAATCCATCGATTCTTGAAAGGTTTTAGTGATTGGCACCTCAGGGAAACTTAGGCTCCTAAAAACCCTGCAGGTGCACAAACTGTCGGGAGAATTACTTGTTGCTTTTCATCTACACCAATGTCATTTGCCCGGAAAAAATAACGCATTCTTTTCACATACTGGGTCCAGTATTCGAATGAGTCAAACTTCCCAAATAACCAAATACATCTGGTCACGATGGCGGCAGAGTAGGATGCTCAAACTGGAGATCCTCTGCTCCTTCTGTTTCCTTCTCCCTTTCCCCCTTTTATCTCCTTTTTATCCCATTTGGCCTCTTGGTTGGTCTCAGACTGGTCTCCCAGTGGCTTAAGGCAGTATCTCATCCTGGTCTCTCAGTGGTTCATGGTTGGACTTAGCCTGGTCCCTTGAAGGTATGTCAGCCGGTCTCTCAGCGGCTCATGGTGGTATCTCATTCTGGTTTCTCGGCAGCTTTCAACCTAGTCTCTTGGTGGCTTATGGTGTGCGAGTGTGTCTTGGCTCGGTGTGCGAGTGGATCCTGCCCAAATATGTTTCTGAGGCACGGTCGGGCGGGACATCGGAGAGGCGACAGTTTCAGCGGCAGTGACGGTATCTGCAGCAGTGGCTTGGAGAACAGACAGCAGAGCAAAATAAGTGGTAGACTCACCAAAGACTGTTAACTATTAATTTATTCCTTTATTTTCCTAGTTTATCCTACAAAAGACTTTAATGTAAACTATGATTTTTTTTTTATTTTTCTATTATTCTATGAAGTAATGCTTAATTTTTAACTCTGGTTTTGCTTACTACCTTGTACTTAAGCATTTTTGTAACAAGGTACCTTGGTACCTAAGATGGCTCCATGTGTAGCGAAATTGTACATGTTTCACTGTACTCCTGTACTTGAGTACACTTGACAATAAAATCTAAAATCTAAAATCTAAAAGCCTAAATCTAAATCTAATGGCATGATGCCAGAAATGCTTATCCAATTCAAAGACAACTGTTTCAAGTAAATTTCTTCAGAACCGTGTTTTTCTCATTGCCACCAAAATAACTCCTTGCATGCTGATATCCGATCACCATGTCACTCTTTTTTGACACATGGAGAATCCTTGACACTGATTCCGCTCCCTCAGAGCCAGCTCTCAGAGTGAACAGGATGCCTGACGCTCTTGTTCTTATCTGTCAGCCACGGGTCCCTGATTGCAGAAGATTAACAGACCCAATCAGGGAACTCATATTCTATGATGTTGACCTGGCTGACCTTGTTACAGTTACTACAAAATGCCTGGTCTGTATGTGCTGGTGTGCTAGAGAACTGGCCTGCTGGTGTCTGATCTTGTGATTCAATTTCCACTGGGCTAAGGTGTGCTGTAAAGAGGCACGTCTGACAACTTCTACAAGACACATAGGCATGTGCAAGTAAAATGAAATAATGTCTTTAAAGTCAGGCAGGGATAAGGTGTTCACCAACTGTGGCATTGGAGAATAAAGAAGGGAGTCAGTTCATCCCTCATCATCCAGGACCTTAATGATTTGGGGTATCCATCAAGAATCATAATAATTGCAACATTGCCCAGAAGGACTCCAGAGAGCTACTGCACTGAGAAAGTCTCCTACAGCCATCTCCAACCACTGGCGACTGACCACGATCTGCAGACTGAACAACCAATGACCTCCGAGAACCACCGACCCTAACAACACCACAAGGCCTAAGACACATCCTGAGATGAAAACCCGCTCACAAAACCCACCAAAAGGAAGAAAACCAATGTATTTGCTTAATACATCCACAACAAGTCTTACTGCATCAGCAGACTCAACCCAGACTGAAGGCCTACACCATCCGAAGTCTTCAGCAAAGCACTGGCTATGGCAAGCGGGAACGGTTAGCTGTGATTCAAAATACCTTTATCCCCAGTGATGAGCTTATTTTCCTCGAGACTCAAAGGTATCCAACCTAGCTAGCTGGGAGGGGGAGGTGGTTGATGATTTGCAGGACACCCTAATTTCAGGAAGTCTGATTAAACTGTCTGTGCTTAAGCTACTATTTAGTTTATGATCGTAATTGGCCTGTGTTAATACTTAATAACTGATAGTGTCAATTTCACTGTTTTTCATTTGTTCTTTTTAACTCTTGTAATTTATTCACCTTTGTATTATTTCTCTGTTTATTACTTTTGCCTTTCATTCTTGTGAGATATGCGCCTTTATTTTCAACAAATGCGGAGATTCTTTGCCGAAACATCTGCCTCCTGATTCATTACTCCACCTTCACTAACCTAAGTCCAGTGTCAGAACCAGGGATTTGCTGTGTGAACCGGGCTGCCTGAGAGTTCCAGCAGGGTTACTGAGTACACAGGCCAGAACTCCCCGTGGGCTTTTCATCAGACATCTTCTTATCTCAACTCTTTATCTCTTCTTCTTCTCTATCTTCCCATTACTTTCATTACTCTTCTAATCCCTCCAGCACTTTTACAATTTCATTCCCTTTGGTTTCTGGGCTAGTGTCACTAGTCTATTACAACCCAGGATAAGGAAGGATGAATTGACTCCCCTTTTTTATTCAGTTAGCTACAATGAGGTTAATCTAAAAAGGATCCCTCCCTCATGCATGTCTTTCTTCCAGCCCCACATGAAATTATATTTTAAACTAAACCAATTAAACCAGGCTTTCTTGAGTTAACAAGAGAATAACTTTATTAGTTGCTTACTGCAAAAGAAAAAACAATGCAGCACATATGTAACAGATTAGCATTAAGAAGTCCAGAAAAAGATAAAAGCTAAAAGATATATGGATGAATCTCTCTGGGTGGTTCATGAAGAATAGATAGTGGAATGTTAAAGTTGAAAAGTTGATTTCAGAATTCTTGGCTTTGTATTTAGCTGAAATCCTTTTTGTCCTGTTTTCTTTGACAGTGGCAGGCTGGACTTAGAATGCAAGAGTCTTTCCGTTGTCCTTCCTTTTGACTGACTTGTTAACTATCTGACATCCGACATTCAGAGACAGAGAATAATTTGACTTGAAATGTAGAATTTCTTTCTGTGGGAAGAAGCCATTCAGCCCATTGAGTCTGCACCAAACCTCTGAAGGGCAGTCCACCCAGACCTAGTCCAACTGTATCCTTGTAACCCCACATTTACCATGATTGACCCATCTAGCCTGCATACAATGGGGCAATTTAGGTAGCCAATCTATTTAACCTGCACATTTTTGGACTATGGGACAAAGCCAGAACACCCAGAAGGATGGGAAGAATGTGCAAACTGCACACAGACAGCTGCCTAAGGCTGGAATTGAACCCAAGTCCCTGGTGCTGGGAGGTAGCAGTGCTAACCACTGAGCCACAGTGCAGCCCAAATGAAGGGCTGATCAGTGGGTGGTTCTTTGACTGTGATCTTTACAGCAATCCAGCACTTGAACCCAGGCTAGTGCACATGGGCCTCTCAGTTTGCTGGTGCACCTCCTGCCACTAGTACAATTTCGTCCACTAGTATACAAAGACCTGATTAGGGATAGTCAGCAAGGATTTGTGCGTGGAAAGTTATGTCTGACAAATCTTTTAGAGTTTTTCGAATAGGTAACCAAGAGGATAGATGAGGGTAGGGCAGTGGATGTTGTCCATATGGACTTTAGTAAGGTCGTTGACAAGGTCCCGCATGGCAGTCTAGTCATGAAGGTTAGGTTTCATGGGGTACATGAAGAGCTAGCTAATTGGATTCAAAATTGGCTCAATGGTAGGCAACAGACGGTGATGGTTGAAAGGTTGTTTCTTGGACTAGAGGCCTGTGACTAGTTATGTGCCATAGGTGTTGGAGTCTGGACCTTTGATATTTATTATTTACATAAGTGATCTGGATGTGAATGTACAAGGCATGATTAGTAAGTTTGAGGATGATACAAAATTAGGAGGTATTGTTGATAAAAGGGAAAGTTATCAAAAATTACAGAGGGATCTTGATCAGATGGGGAAGTGGGCTGAGAATTGGCAAATGCAATTCAATACAGATAAGTGTGAGGTGTTGTACTTTGGAATGTCAAACCAAGGTAGGACTTATACAGTAAATATTAAGGTCATGAGGACTGTTGTGGAATAGAGGGATTTAAGAGATTTAGGAAAGTGACATCACAGGTGGACAGGGTGGTGAAGAAGGCATTTAGCATGCTGGCCTCCATCGTTCAAGGCATTGAGTAAAGGAGTTGGGATGTTATATTACAGTTGTATAAGTTGTTGGTGGAGCTGCACCTGGAGTATTGTGTACAGTTTTAGTCACTCTGTTATAGGGAAGACATGGTTAAACTGGAAAATGTGCAAAGAAGATTTACGAGGATGTTGCCAGGACTAATAGGCCTGTATAATAGGGAGAGGTTGGACAGAATAGAACTTAATTGCTTGGAACGTGGGAGAATGAGGGGTGACCTTACTGAGGTGTATAAAATCATGAGGGGCATAGACAGGATGAAAGCATATAGTCATTTTCCCAGGGAGGTGTAATTGAAAACTAGAGGGCATAAGTTTAAGGTGAGAGGGAAAAGATTTAAGAAGGACCTGAGGGGCAACTTCTTCATGCAGAGGGTGGTGTGTAAATGGAATGGGCTGCCAGAGAAAGTGGTTGAGGCAGATACAATAGCAACATTTAAAAAACATTTGGATAATTACACGGATGGGAAGGATTTAGAGGCACCAAATGCGGGCAATTGGAACTAGGTGAGTGGGCACCATGGTCAGAACAGACTAGTTTGGGCCGAAGGACCTGTTTCCATTCTGTATTACTCAATTACTCTGTAACTCTATGACCAGTGCTACAGAGAGTTTTAACCCTTTTTTTGTATATTCCTGAAACGTCAGATCACCATAAATATCTGCAATGTATGGTTTTCTGCTAAGAGGTAGAGATAGTCAGACTCTTTCATTATATCTTTCTATTATATCTCTTTATTCGAGTTTCCCTGACATTCTGCAGGAGAAACATTCCATGGGTTTTAGACATGGCTTTGTCAGACACCACTGAATTTATATCTTCATTGCATCTTTAGGGTATTCTGTCATTCCCTAATCAGCTATCCCCCAGCCCAGGGGCCATTAACAGACTTGTAATGAACTTTGACTTCATCTTTGGCACTAGCCCCCAAATGTCAGTAAGGAGGCCTTTGCAGAGTCAACAGAGCTGTGTTTACTGCTTTCATTTCTGGTGCCCTAGCCAATGCCAGGTTGTTCATCTGCTTTTAATCTCTGTTTTCCTTTCAATGTGTTGATATAACTGAATGGCTTACTAGGTCATTTAGTTTTCAGTAAATATGACATTGACTCCTGTGGGTTTGGAGTCATATATAGGCCAGACCACGTAAAGATGATAGTTTTGTGCTCTTAAGGGTATTGGTAAACTAAATGGCTTTTCCCCCCAAATAATCAACAATGGCTTCATGGTCATCATTAGGGTTTTAATTCCAAATTTTTACTGAGTTCAAATTCCACCATTTGCTCTGTTTGGACTTAAACATAGGTCTTTGGTTTATTGGTCTTGTCACAAAACCTCTACGCCAATTTTTTTGACATAAACCAAATAGTGTTTTACAGTGTAAAAAGTTACAGAAAGCAATAATCATTTGAAGAGAAAGCATAATTGTTGAGTCAAGGTCTTCAAAGTTTAAGGTCATAATTCTTTAATTTCCTGGATTATCTTATAACCCTTTTTATAAATTGGCTCAATATTTGCTTCTGCCAAATTCTTATGTAGATTGATTCCCTTTAAATATTTAACAAGTTCTGATATAATTTGCTCACTTGTTTCAGGCCCTTTCGTGTCTTTGTGTCTTTTAGGGTTGAAACATAGAAACATAGAAGGTAGGAGCAAGAGGAGGCCATTCAGCCTTCGAGCCGGTTCTGCCATTCTTCACAATCATGGTTGATTGTCCAACTCAATAGCCTAATCCTGCTTTCTCCCCATAACCTTTGATCCTTTTCACCCCAAATGTTATATCTAGTCACCTCTTGAATACATTCAATGTTTTGGCATCAACTGCTTCCTGTGGTAATGAATTCCACAGGCTCACCACTCTTTGGGTGAAGAAATGTCTCCTCATCTCCTCCTAAATGGTCTATCCCAAATCCTTATCCTGTAACCCCTGGTTATCAACACTGCCACCAACAGAACATCCTCCCTGCATCTACCCTGTCCAGTCCTGTTAGAATTTTAAAAGTCTGTATGAGATCCCCCCTCGTTTGTCTGAACACCAGCGAAAACAATCCCAACCACGTCAATCTCTTCGCGTATGTCAGACCCGCCATCCCCAGAATCAGCCTGGTAGACCTTTGCTGCACTTCCTCGAGTGCAAGAGCACCCTTCCTCAGAAAAGGAGACCAAAACTGCACACAATATCATAGATGTGTTCCCACCAAGGCCCTGTACAACTGCAACAACATATCCCTGCTCCTGTACTTGAAACCTCTCGCTATGAAGGCCAACATACCACTTGCCTTCTTTACTGCCTGCTGCACCTGCGTATATATAAACTAAGCTAAAAGAGAATGTGAATCGGTCCACAGGTAGGTAAAAACAGTGCAGTCCTTATTCTCGACACAACAAGATGCAGGGCTGGATGAACACAGCAGGCAAAGCAGCATCATAGGATCAGAGAGGCTGACGTTTCGGGCCTAGACCCTTCATCAGAAAAGAGGGAGGGGAAGGGGGTTCCGAAATAAATAGGGAGAGAGTGGGAGGCGGATAGAAGAGGGATAGAGGAGAGGATAGGTGGAGAGGAAACAAACAGGTCGAAGAGGCGGGGATGGAGCCAGTAAAGGTGAGTGTAGGTAGGGAGTTAGGAAGGGGATAGGTCAGTCCAGGGAGGACGGACAGGTCAAGGGGGCGGGATGAGGTTGGTCGGTAGGAGATGGAGGTGCGGCTTGAGGTGGGAGGAGGGGATAGGTGGGAGGAAGAACAGGTTAGGGAGGCAGGGACGAGCTGGACTGGTTTTGGGATGCGGTAGGGGGAGGGGAGATTTTGAAACTTGTGAAATCCACATTGATACCATTGGGCTGCAGGGTTCCCAAGCGGAATATGAGTTGCTGTTCCTGCAACCTTCGGGTGGCATCGTTGTGGCACTGCAGGAGGCCCAGGATGGACATGTCGTCTGAGGAATGGGAGGGGGAGTTGAAATGGTTCGCGACTGGGAG
>NC_063335.1:67444524-67471083 GCF_021869965.1 Rhincodon typus | reverse complement strand
CCTGCTCTTCTGATGCTGCTTGGCCTGCTGTGTTCATCCAGCTCTGTACCTTGTTATCTCAGATTCTCCAGCATCTGCAGTTCCTACTATCTCTTGCAGGTGATAATGTTAAGGTCACCTATGATACACAGAGATGACAATTATCAATCTGGAATGACATTGTCAGTATTGCTTGAGGCCAGAATTTGTGCTCCACATAGGTGAACACAGCATGTACTATGTAGTAACAAGGTATAGATCTGGATGAACACAGCAGGCCAGGCAGCATCAAAGGAGGAGGAAAGCTGACGTTTCGGGTCAGACCGGGTCCAGAAAGGTCCAGAAGGGTCAGACCCAAAACATTAGCTTTCCTGCTCCTCTGATGCTGCCTGGCCTGCTGCGTTCATCCAGCTCTACACCTTGATATCTCAGACTCCAGCATTGGCAGCTCCTACTATCTCTGATGTACTATGTAATACTAATAGCAGGGTACTATGGTTACAGATGATTTCAACCTGCACTCTGAAAGTGCCTGATTAATTAATTTGTCTCTTGAAAGGCTTTACAAGTGAAGCCCACATGCTCAGACAGAATAAAATACTGACTCCTCTTACTGTTGGTGTGGTGGTAGCAAGTTTTCATTTGGCACATTTGTGATTCGGATGAGAGTAGAAAGCAACACAAGTCCTGCTTCGCGCAGTGAGTTCAGGCTCAGCTTAGTAATGCAGGGGATCCCTAAAACTCCCGTGTTGCTTTCTTCCCTGCATTGCCTCTCAACGTCGTCAGTGCTAAGATTCCACATGTTTCTGCTCAACTCTCATTTAATTCTTCATCTCCCAGCATTACCACCTGAGTCTTAGACCTACAGCTTATCCTTGCCAACCATTATGCTGTACTGTTCCCCATTGAAGGCAGAGTGGTAGTGACGTTCAATGAACCTATCCCCTATCCCCACCCCTTACAGTAACTCTTGACTTCCAGTGCACCATTAACTCCTACCATTAAACGCTCAGTTGCACACCCATAAGAATTATTGTCCCCTCTTCATTCCAGCACACTGCCTCCAATCACCACATCTGAATTCTGCAACTTTCCTACCACAGTGGTAGTACCTAATAACCTGCCTTGACTTCTAGTGAACAGACCCCAGGACTAACTGTGCCCTCCCCATCCTGATTGACTTGGAAGGACAGCCACAACTAAGAAGTGACCAGTATGACCTCTGACCTGAGTTAATCTCTGTGAAGCTCCTCAACTAACTTACTGTTAATTCCCAGACTGGTTGAATTGAATCCGTAGGACTGACTGTGGCCCAATCCTTAAACTGTAACAATATGGAACCCTGACTGTCCCAAGCAAGTGACTGACCATGTCCAAGTCATCTGATTGAGATTGAATGTTGTCCTTGACTGATTGTGGAGGGACTTCTGACTGATGACAGTCCCCCTTGACTTTAGAATTTGAGGCATGGCCATTTGGCTGAAGCACATGCAATGTGCTTGCCACATAAGGTGCTGACATGTGGATGTGACATTGAAATAGCATGATTCCGTACTGCAAGATGTCCGTCCACTGAACTGACCACTGCTACCATGCTGGCTAAGTTGCATGGTTTTCAAGAGTTGAGAGAACTCTGTCCATTGTTTTAGAAGCTCTTTCTCCTCCAAATAATCTCCCTTGTAATGAAATATAGACACATCACACCCAATCTATTCATCCCCATCCAATTCCCCAAACTCCTGAATTGCTCAGGCTTTCGATTCTCTTCCAATCCTCAAACTTTTAAAACTCAAACCTGGCACAGTCTGCACACTGCCTAATGATATAGTTTGTCTTTTCTTTTTGATTTCTATCTTGGTGCAATTCTGCAGTTTGTCTTTTATCTTGATTTCTCAATAAAATTGAGATGGAATGAAAATAAAGAATATGATTCTAGGAGCACACCTCATTGTTTCTCAAACTGAATGAAAACAAAAGATCCCTTTAATTTTCATTGGGAAGTTGCAAAATGGTTCCTGAATCACTCAACTGATGAGCATGCAACTTTCTTGTGTAACTGAAGGGTCATTATCACAGCATGAATCTTAAATCCTGTGACGATTTGGAAATTTTGATAGTTTTTGGCAAATTTGGTCGTTTTTCACATACTAATTCCTGGAAAATTAAACTTTTCTTCTGAGCTCTGCAACATGACTGTTTCTGATATAAATATTTAGAGACATAAGTATCTGAAACATGTTTGTTGACTATTACAAGAAGAGTCAATATTTATGCTGCTATGGTTATGTATATAAATCTAATGTAGTAGTTTAGCTGTTTTGATGATGTTCAACAGTGAACTACCAGAATTGCTCCCATACATTTTGCCTGCAAAAGAGGAATTTGGGTATTATAATGCCATGTTTATGCAGTTGCATAGTGACAGTATTTGTAAACTCTTCAGTGCTAGTTTATGCAACCAGCAAGTCAAAGAAGGAAGGTTGCAGTTTAGATTTATCTAATTCACAGACGTCCAATGAAAGTATTGAACAGGCTGCTCAGGGATACAGTAGAGGTGGATTGTGTCAGTAACCTCAAGACAAAACCAAATACATTGTTACACTTGTAACTTGTAAATGCGTTGCTACACTTGTTCACCAATATTGCTTATTTTGCCTTATTCAGATAGAATGAATAATATCTATCTTGTGTGGCAATAGGGTTTTGTGGGCAGAATTGCCGATGTGATGACCATTTTTTGTGATTAAGTGCTCTTGGGTTGGTACGGCTTTCTTGGTGCCTTGATCCACATTTACTGTATGCCAGCATCTATCAATATCACATCAGGTGGCTGGTGTTAATCTGGTTGTGGCTTCACCTCTGGAAGTGGTGACTCCTGCAGGGACCACATAATTTTCCAATGGCAACTGTTTTTGGTGCCAGACTCTGAGGTAATTGGGGAGGTTATCAGCAGAGCCATGTTGGCAGACCATGGTGAAGAATATACAGGCTGTTGTAGGCAGAACCAGGAGGAGGGAAAGGGTAGGGAAATACCTTGGGGGGCTGTTGATGGGCTCAGGGGGCTTGTGGAAAAGGTACTCACCATCCCAATCTTTCCTGCCACAAGCCTGAACAGGGAAAACTGCAGGACTTCAAACTTGGTGCTGGCCTCTGCCTGCCATTATTGTGGAGCAGTCAGTAAAAGGCCATTATTCAGCCACTTAAGGGCTTTAATTGACTCATGGGTGGGCAGCCTGCCTGATGCCCCTCCTTTTTTAAAATGTTATTGCCTATCCCTAGTTACCTTTGAGAAAGTAGTGGCGAGCTGCCTTCTTGAATGGCTGCAGACCATATATTGTTGCTAGACCCACAATACCATTAGCGATAGAATTCCAGGATTTTAACCGAAAGACACTGAAGAATCAGTGATATATTTCAAAGTCAGGATGGTGAGTGGATTGGAGGGGAACTTGCAAGATGTGGTGTTCCCATCTGTTGTTGTCCTTCTAGATGATAGTAGTTGTGGATTTGGAAGATGCCGTCTAAGGTTCTTCGATGAATTTCTGCTGTGCGTCTTGTAGAAAGTACACACTTGTTGCTACTGAACATCGGTGGTGCAATGACTGAATGTTTGTGGATATGGTGTCAATCAAGCAGACTGCTTTGTCCTGGATGGTGTCAAGCTTCTTGAGTGTTGTTGGAGCCGCACTTATCCAGGCAAGTGGGAAGTAGTCCATCACACTCCTGACTTGTGTCTTGTAGCTGGTGGGCAGGATTTGGTGTGACAGAAGGTGAGTTACTCGCTACAGAATTCCCAGCCTCTAATATGCTCCGGTAGCCATGTGGCCATGTACTTATTTGGTTAGTCCAGTTCAATTTCTGGTTAATGGAAATCTCCAGGATGTTGATAGTAGGGCATTTAGTGAAGTAAAGTCATTGAATACATTGGTGGTGATTATGTTGTCTGTCATGGAAATAATCATAACCTAGCATTTGTATGGTACAAGTTTTACTTGTTATTGTCCAGGATATTATCCAGGTCTTGTTGCATTTGAACATGGACTGCTCCAGTATCTGAGGAGTTGCAAATGGAGCTGAACATTGCGCAATCATGGGTGAACATCTCCACTTCTGACCTTATGATGGAAGGATGTCATTGATGAAGCAACTGAAGATTGGTTTGACCTAGGACACTACCCTGAGGAACTCCTGCAGAGATATCATGGAGCTGAGATGACTGACCTCCAACAACCACAGCCATCTTCCTGTGTGCCAAATATGTCTCCAACAAGCAGGGAGTTTTCTCCCTAATTCTCATTGATGCCAACTTTTCTAGGGCTTCTTGATGCCAGTTAGTCAAATGTGGCCTTGATATTAAGGTGTCTCAAAGTCACCTCAGCTCTGGAGTTCAGCTCTTTTGTCCATATTTTAACCAAGGCTACCAAGGTCAGGAGATGAATGACCCTACCGCCAAACTGGGCGACACTAAACACGTTATTGCTGAGCATGCATTGCTTGATAGCACTGTTGATGAATCTTCCATCACTTTACTGATGATTGAGAGGGCAGTAATTCTCCAGGTTAGATTTGTCCTGCTTTTTGTGTGCAGGATATATCTGGGCAATTTTCTGCATTGTCGGGTAAACGCCAATGTTGTAACTGTACTGAAACAGCTACAACAGTAGGGGTACAGCAAGTTCTGGAGCACAGGTATTTCAATACTATTGCCAGAATGTTGTCACAGCCCATAACCTTTGCAGCATCCAGTGCCTCTGACTATTTCTTGGTTTCACGTGCAGTGAATGGAATTGGCTGATGACTGGCATCTGTTATACTGGCAACCTTTTCAGGAGACCAAGATGGACTATCCACTCAGCACTTCTGGCTGAAGATTGTCGCAAATCTTACCTGTCAACTGTATAATTACATTGGATAGGTGTCAGGAATGGATCCTATTATGATGCCTCTGATTTTATGGTTCCTGCCTATCAACTGCCTCATAAAATTTATCCCCTGCAGTTGAAACGGAAACTCAAGGTGGGCCAGAAGTTTACTGAACAGTGGAGCATCACATTTTATACCAATTCTTGGCTTTACCTGGTATCTTCACATCACATTTCTTGGTATGTTTTTGAAAACTAATCATGAACAGGAAACTTTGTTGATTTTCTTCAGTCTGGGCATGACATTAATTATTATTCATCTGAAAAATAGCAGCCCATTGTCATATGCAGTGCATTAGTGCCAACATTAAATAAAACATTTTTGACTTGAATTGGATGTGGTAATGTTGACAAGAGTTAGTTCAGAATTAAGTAAAAATTGAGCCTGGGAGGTTGCTGGTCTATCTGGCACAATTCTTTGCTGGGCAATACACTTATAAACTGAAAAACTGGAAGAGCAACTTCAGTAACCATATCCAATACTGGTTATAAATCATTTTTTAAAACAAAAACCACCTACTAATTTATTGCAGGACTTTTTTGTTACAATGTTCAGTTTAATACATTTGTGAGCTGATGTGACAAAACAGCTACAGCATTCATGATCTTCAGTATTCAACATTTGGCAACGCCTTCAAAAAGCCAAGTGTTAACAAAAAGCTGACAACTCAAAGTAACCAATGAAAACTAGCCCTGAATGAAAGCCTATGACCAAGGCCACTGCTTCACTGAATGTATCAAATTCCTTTGGGTTTTAGGAGCTTTGTGAATGTTTTAGGATTGTCTCAGCAGTTGAGGCTGTTTTCTGCAAAAACTGAACCCTGTGGTCTCATGTTGATGGGAAGAAAAATAATATTTATTCTGATAGCGCTATAGGAGATAGACTTGACCTGACTTCATCCGCAAGCATACTCAACAACAACCAGCTTATTATAGAAAGAAAAGAACAAAGGCATAATTTTTGCAGGGGAAAAGTGAGTTCATATCATGTAAAAGAAATTGCCTGCCTGGTTGGAGAGTATGTTGCTTGGGGGCTTTTGACTTTGGATGTTCTTAGGTGTATTTCCTGACTCCCTACACTCACTTTTAATGTACCTACCTGCTGTACATAAAAATACCCATAGTGTCTATCTGAGGCACAAGGGTAAGTGGACAGCTCGTTGGTACGCCTGAATGGATTAATTCTGGACCCCTGAGCGGCCTTAATTCCCTCACCAAATGTGTGCCATCCTGGCCCAAGTACTACACCTCTCTCCACTCTATGTCTGTTGTGTTATGTCTCACAGTTAGTATGCAGTATACCTTTAAGAGATCTGCTCATCTTGTCATATCATAGCACATGACTCAAGAGTGTGAAGATCTCGGTCTGCATCTTATCTGGGGCCACTTGAAGCATGATACTGGAAACACTATTTGTAACCAAAAGATTGATAATAGCCCAGACATTGAAGTATCTGTGACTGTAATATATTATCATACTTTCAAAGGTGTAATAACAATCTGCTGAATCAATCAGCATTACATTACCAATATTTAGCTCTTATGTTATGGGACCTAACAAAACATTGCTACATCAGGAACAAATACCCTGCTAGAGATAAAACGCACACCAGGGTGACAAATCAATGTCCAGGACTGGAAACAGTCCTAGGAGTGGCCACTACACGCAGTCTTGCTGCTAGGACTGTACGGCTGCTGGCCATCTGACTTGTCAGTAGTTCCTGGATGTGGTCTCCTTCCCTGCACAAACCTCAATCAATCTCAGTGTCTCGAAATATCATTTCATTGATTCCAAGAATATATACATTGAGAAAATGAATAAAAATGCCTAACATTTAACTCCATGACATCATTTTTTTAATAAAAAGGTGCTATTGTCTTTTGGATCATAAAAGTGAGAGAATTTTAGGTTGAATTGGATATTACTGTATGGGTTCACTGAATTTGACACCTTGCCTTAGAGTATGTTAAGCGCCCTCGTCAACATTTGGTTGTTGAAAGCCAATCATCTCAGTTTTGGGATATAACTGCACGAGTTCCTCAGGATAGTGTTCTAGACACAACAAGCATCAACTATTTCATCAATGATCTACCCTCTATCGCAACGTCAGAAGTGAGATATTCACTGATGATTGCACAATGTTCAACTCCATTCATATCTTCTCAGATATAAAAACATGTTCACGTGCGGCCAAGTCAATAGCTTGGTAGGTGATAAATAACATTACACAAATGCCATTCAATGTCAAGAAAGAATCAAATCATCTCCCCTTGACATGAGTAAGCATTACTTTCATGATTTCCCCACCATCCACATTCTAGGGGTTATAATTGACCAAAAATTGAACTGGACCAGTCAATTAAATACCCTGGCTAAAAGACCAGGTCAGAGGCTAGGAATTCTGGCATTGAGTAACTCATTGGAAGCAGTCCAAAGTCTGTTCACCATCTACAAGATATAAGTCAGGAGAGTAATTGAACAGACTTTGCTTGTCTGGATGTTGCAGCTTTTATACTCAAGAAACTGTGGGCCCTGACAATATTTTGGCAATAGTACTGAAGACTTGAGCTTCAGAATCTGTCACACCCAAAGAACAAAGAACAAAGAAAATTACAGTACAAGAACAGGCCCTTCGGCCCTCCAAGCCTGCACTGACATGCTGCCTGTCACAACTAAAACCCTCTACCCTTCCGGGGATCGTATCCCTCTATTCCCATCCTATTCATGTATTTGTCAAGGTGCCCTTTAAAAGTCACTATAATATCTGCTTCCACTACCTCCCCTGGCAGTGAGTTCCAGGCACGCACCATCCTCTGTGTAGAAAAACTTGCCTCATACATCACCTTTAAACAATGCCCCTTGCACCTTAAAACTATGCCCCTGGTAACTGACTCTTCCACCCTGGGAAAAAGCTTCTGACTGTCCAGTCTGTCCATGCCCTTCTTAATCTTGTAGACCTCTATCAGGTCCCCCCTCAACTTCTGTCATTCCAGTGAGAACAACCCAAGTTTCTCCAACCTCTCCTCATAGCTAATGCCCTCCATACCAGGCAACATCCTGGTAAATCTTTTCTGTACCCTCTCCAAAGCCACCATATCCTTCTGGTAGTGTGGCGATCAGAATTGAACACAATATTCCAAATGCAACCTAACTAAGATTCTATAAAGCTGCAACATTACCTGCCAATTTTTAAAGTCAATGCCCTGGCCGATGAAACATGCCATATACCCAGTTGACTACCTTTTCCATCTGCATTGCCACTTTCAGTGACCTGTGTACCTGTACACCCAGATCCCTCTGCCTATCAGTACTCTTAAGGGTTCTACCACTTACTGTATATTTTCCATCTGGATTAGACGTTCCAAAATGCATTACCTCACATTTTTCCAGATTAAACTCCATCTGCCATCTCTCTGCCCAAGTCACCAACCGATCTATATCCAGCTATATCCTTTGGCAATCCTCATCGCTATCAGCAACTCCACCAACCTTTGTGTCATCGGCAGACTTACTAATCAGACCAGTTACATTCTCCTCCAAATCACTTATATATATTACAAACAGCAAAGGTCCCAACACTGATCCCTGAGGAACACCACTAGTCACAGCCCTCCATTCAGAAACACACCCTTGCACTGCTACCCTCTGTCTGCTATGACTGAGCCAGTTTTTTATCCATCTTGCAAGCCTACCTCTGACCCCGTGCGGCTTTACCTTCTGTATTAGCCTGCCATGAGGGACCTTGTCAAAGGTCTTACTCAAGTCCATGTAAACAACATCTACTGTCCTACCCTCATCAATCATCCTTGTCACTTCCTCAAAAAACTCAACCAAGTTATTGAGACACAACTTCCCCTTCACAAAACCATGTTGCCTCTTGCTAAAATCCCCATTGATTTCCAGTTGGGAGTAATTCCTGTCTCAAAGAATCCTCTGCAATAATCTCCTACCACTGACATAAGGCTCACCGGCCTGTAATTAGCTGGATCATCCTTGCCACCTTTCTTAAGCAAAGGAATAACATTGACTATTCTCCAATCCTCTGGGATCTCCCCTGTAGCCAGTGAGGATACGAAGATTTCCCTCAAGGCCCCAGCAATTTCCTTCCTTGCCTCCCTCAGTATTCTGAGGTATATCCCATCAGGCCCTGGGGACTTGTCTACCTTAATGCTTTTCAAGACCCCCAATACCTCCTGCCTTTTGATCTCAACATAACCCAAACTGTCTACACACCCTTCCCCAGACTCATCATACACCAAGTCCTTCTCTATAGTGAATACTGGCGCAAAAGTACTCATTTAATACCTTGCCCATTTCCTCTGGTTCCACACATAAATTTCCTTCCCTGTCCTTGATTGGGCCAACCCTCTGCCTGGCTATCATCTTGCTCTTTATATATGTATAAAAATCCTTGATACCATCCATAACAAAGCAGCCCTTTTGATTTACACTGCATCCACAAATGTCCATTTTCTCCACAAGCAACGCTCAATAACAGCAGAGTATACCATCTACAAAATATATTGCAGAATTTCACTAAAGTTCCTTAGACAGCATCTTCCAAACACACAACCACTGCTGTCCAGAGGATAAGGCAGCAGATACACGGGAACACCATTACTTGTAAGTTACCCTCCAAGTGGCTCACTATCCTGACTTGGATATGCAGCGATGTCCATTCAGTGACACTAGATCAAATTACTGGAACTTCCCTTTCTACCAGCATTGTGAGCATGCCTACACCAAATGGTTGCATTGTGTTTTGAGAAGGCAGCTCACTACCACCTTCTTGAGGGCAACAAGAGAAGGTCAATAAATATTGACCCAAACAGCCTTGTCTACATCCATGAATAAAAAAAAGATTGAACAGAAAAAATACATTGTATTAATTTTAATTTAGAGATCTAAACACCTTCCAATACTTAATTTTTATTTGGCATTAACTGCCCATTGTAGTGAAACAATGGAAAATGAATGATTGCTTCAGGTAACATCACTAAAACAACAAACTGTTACATTTTATCTTCTCATCACTTTGTAGCTACTTGGGGACTTTAAAGTTCTAAGCTACATTATGTAAATTACAGTAACCTATTCTAAATATGCTCATTCATGTGTACAAGGAGAAAAATGTTTTTTCTATTCAGCTAATGATGGTGCATGCACAGCTCCTGAACACATTGCCACATAAAACACAGAATGTTGGCTGCTATGAACATCAATATGCGATACTGTTAAAGGTTTTCTTAACTGTACTTATTGCCAGGAGTCACACAACACCAGGTTTTGGTCCAGCAGATTTATTTGAAATCACAAGCTTTCTGAATGTAGCCCCTTTGTCACCTGATGAAGGGTCAGCGCTCCAAAAGCTTGTGATTTGAAATAGACTGGTTGGACTATAACCTGGTGTTGTGCAGCTTCTGATTTTGTCCACCCCAGTCCAACACCAGCACCTCCACATCATGTACTTATTGCCTGCAATGAAGGAGTTAAATCAAATGTATGCAGTTTGTTTTTCTAAGCCATACATAAAAAGTAGCTTCGTAACGCAGAGACCTTGAAGCCATTAATCCTACAAAGGAATATAGTGTCTGCAACCTTTGATTTTTTTTTTGCTGAATTACGTTTATCATGATCATAGAACAGAAAAGAAATGCCATCATTTGATCATCCTGTAATTTGAAGTTCTTGTCTACAGCAAGTTATAAAAAAAAGCACACACAATAGCTGGAAAATGAGATCAAAATGGTTTTCCTCTAACTGTGGGTCAATGTGTTCTGTAAGCACTTCCATCCTGTGAAGTCCCTGGTTGGTCTCCACCTGCTAGACCAGCACTAGAGGCACCAGTGACCCAGCCTCCCCCTCATTTTGCTGGCGCCAGTGCTGGATGGGTCTTGCACTTTGATTATTTGTGCTAACAGTTAATTTAACACGGTGGACACGCGTGCCAAAGCTGCCTGCACTTCCTAATGCATCCCAACAAATGTGACTTTTATTGGTTCCTCTGTATCACCCTTCCCCCACTCTAATCCTTTCCACAACTTACAGGAAAAAGCTATTTCTGGCTGCTGCGCCCCGAATGTTTGCTCTGCAAGGATTGAATTTAATGGAGATTTATGGACCCAAGGGCATGTAGCTCTTAAGAAATTTCATAAACTCAAGCAGTTATATTTAGAGATTACAGATGAAGTTCCTTTCTGCAGCCTGGAGGTTTACTGACATTTTCTCATTAACTTTCTGTTGTATGTTTAATCTAAACATTTTACTGACACATGGCCCTGGGAACAGCACTAAGTCTCCTTTTTATGAGTGAAAAATGTTTAAATTAAGAGGTTAGGAACAGGCTGCCAATGACAACAAGAGCAACTTGGAAAATGTTTAGATTTGTCAACATCCAAATAGTCGAGATGGTGCTGGGAAAGCAGACGAAAGCCACTCTGACAGTCATACCAGACCCACTTTTAAAAGGGATTAAAGAAGCAGTGCAGTATCTGAATTCAGAGTGCACAGATTCCTAAACGTTTGACACACATAAACAAAAGGCTCGTCCAGAGTCACAATGCACTGTTTATATCTGAGTATTAGGCTCACTGGATCTTAAATTAAACAATTTGTTCATTTAGTTGGGATTTCACTAATAAAGAAGAACTCAAAAAGCGTTTAATATTTATTGGGTCTTCTGACAATTGGGTAAATAACACAATAATGAAACGCTGTGCATGTGATTTGGACTGGGTTCAGGTTGTTCATCTCTGTCGCCCCTTCTTTTTCAAATTCCATTATGCGGGCTAGTACTTATCATGCTGACGTACGGGTGGGACTTCTTAGATTAGATCTTCTGGAATCACAGTCACTCTTACACTCTGAACAGTATACATTATGGTTCAAAAACAGGAGATTAACTAATGTTTTTAGGAATACAGAATGTCTAAAGTAAGGAAAAGCTATTTGGATCAGCAGCTTATTTCTCAGACCACGTATTATCTCCTACACATGGAATCTCCCACACATGGAATCTCCCACGGGAGAAGGGGCTTCTGCATAAATGCTTCCTTACATATGTCAGCTGAGAAATGAGAAACAATTCACAAAACTCCCAAAAGCTGATGTTTCAAAAACAGCCCAGACTTTAGGATATTAAGGCATTAAATTTAAGTTATATATTTTTAAACTCTATTTTCTTATTAACTTGTTCGGAGATTTTATTGCACATCTCTGGAACAACGTGGGACTTGAACCTGGGCCCCCTGTCTCAAAAGTAGGGATGTTACCACCACACCACTTGCATTTCAGAAGTAATGGATTTGTCTTCAGTACCGCTGAGATGATTAAGCAGTTTGACTGTAGATGTGATTGACTTGAACTACAGTTCAACAGAAATATCTTCATCACTGTGTCCTCTATACTCTACCTTTCCAAAAATATCTGGGCTTTCCTTATCTGCCACACTTGTTGCTGAACTTGGATAACAATTTGCCAATTCTCCATATTGACTTAACGATGATAATATCAATTTTATCCTACCAAGGTATTCAAAGTTGAACTTTGAGCTTCTTCATATTTTCCCCTCTTTTTTTCCACATGCACTACCAGGATATATGCACCCAGATACTTGCTTGCAACCAGGCATTGGTAACTTTGGTTTTCCATGTATCCACTCACTTGCATGTTTAGTTACCACTCTGGGTCTATGCCTTTTCCATTACCCCTCCCAATGTTTTTACTTCTTTTCTCTTTATCTCTCCTAGACTCCTTTCTTCTGTCATCATGCCTCCTTAATAATTTCCAAGAGTGGAGAAAAAAATGGGTCCCAACGCCCTATTTCAATCCTTCAGTGGATCTCCATCTTCTTCCTCTGCTGCTGCCATTCTAGGCTTTCTGCCCTTTTCAATAACTTCAGCTTTCCTCTGTGCCTCTACTGGCAACTTCTGAAGTGTTCATTGAGGAACTCAACAAAATCCTCATGACAAACAGCAAACCTAACTGCTCCATTCCACACTCATTAAAGCTTTCTGTCCAGTCTATCCACCGAGGTTAATTTTGCTAACATCCTTCCCATCCAACTCATACATCAAACTGCTGACCCTGTGCATTCTGCCAGCTCCATGGATCACTCTTCAGAATGTCCATTCGTTTGAGAACAATGTGCTCGTCATCCACTAACTTATTATAGAAACTTGCATTAACATAATAACTTTGATGGAAATCTGTTCAAGGGTTGATGACATCTTTTCCACAAATGAAGCCTCACTGCTTGACTACATCTTCTACCATTTGTCTCACCAATGCCGGTGTGAACCTTATCACCAAATTAGATCTTGGCCTGGTCCCTACTCTGGCACTTTCTCCTCCTTTCAGTATTTCATTTTATTACAGTCTTCTTACCACTCATTTCGAATCCTTGGTCTCTGCCACCTTCTATAAAAATATTTTTGCTGGGATATCTTCACAGCTTTTCTCTCTCAATATCTGTACTGAGCAACTTCTTATTCTTAATAAAAGTACAGAAAACGCTGGAAATACTCAGTAGGTCTGACAGGCAGCATCTGTGGAAAGAGAAACTTCAGGTTGATGACCTTTCAACCATTTATTCTCATACTTGGTGGTTTCATTTCAATTTGTAATGCACTCTCCTTTGACTTCACTGCTTTCTCATCCTCCTCAACCTCTTCCTTTGTATAAACACCACTCCTCGAATTTGCTATCTCACATAACTCAGTACTCTAACATTAATCACGGATAAGGCCTTCCACTTATCACTTCATTGTGTTGTGTTCCACCTATATTCCTCTTGCCCCTCCCAACACTACTTCCTTCTGTTTCCACCACTGGAAAAACTCTCTGCCAATACTCTTACAATTGCGCTTCCAAATTCCATGTAGTTTAGTCATTGGCTTTCAGGTCACCAGGATTTATGCAGCCACGAATTTACTGTTTCTTTGATGCTCAGGATGCATTAAATTTTTGCCCTCTCTTACTTTGGCTGTTCTCCATGGTCCAGTATGGTCAATGTCTTCACTCCCTAGAGATGCAGAACTGAACGGATACAGCGAACATTCATCACTTTCATAGAATCCCTACAGTGTGGAAGCAGGCCATTTGGCCCATCGAGTTCACACCAACCCTCCAAAGGGCAATCCATGCAGATCCACACCCCTATCCTATCCCTGTAACCCTGCATTTCTCATAGCTAACCCATCTAGCCTGCACACCTCTGGAATCTGTGGTCAATTTATCATGCCCAATCCACCCAA
The DNA here is from genome assembly GCF_021869965.1 of Rhincodon typus. Taxonomy (NCBI): domain Eukaryota; kingdom Metazoa; phylum Chordata; class Chondrichthyes; order Orectolobiformes; family Rhincodontidae; genus Rhincodon; species Rhincodon typus. The sequence continues at coordinate 67,456,927 of NC_063335.1, read as the reverse complement.
CCTGCACATCTTTGGACTGTGGGAGGATTCCGGACCATGCACAGGAAACCCACACAGACACAGGGAGAAAGTGCAAATTCCATGGAGACAGTCGCCCGAGGGTGGAATCAAACCCAGATCCCTGGTGCTGTGAGGCACCGCTGAGCTACCATGCCACTCTGTATCAAGCAGGACCACATGAGCTCCTGTTTTCAACTACTAGAATTGTTTGATATTGTAGGATCGTGTTGGAAAGCAAAGATCTCATCTCCCTGTCACACCAATACTGTTTTGTTTCCTCCATTGCAGTTGTTTTATCAAACTCCTCTCATCCGTCTCCTCCTACCTGCTTCTCTGACAACAAGAATGGTGAGTTCATGAACTTAGAAAATAGGAGCAGGAGTAGACCATTGGGCCTTTTGTATTCAAGTGACCACAGGCTCAAAATTGGATATTCTAAATTGACCCACACGCAGAGAAATCAGGCCCAACAGAAAAGTGGTCACACTAAATTAAATAACAGCTAGCCGCTATCGGCTACAGAGAACAGTGGAAACTAAGATCAAAGAGTTCACAAAGATTTAATGGGAAGCAATTACAACAACTCTGAGGTTTGTGTATGGGGGAAGTGTTGATCAGACATTCTGGCATCTTGAATGCCTGAGTATGGGCATATTATACTTCCCGGCATGGCAACAGTGAAGGATGTTGGTGTGAACCCATTGGATGATTTGAACCAGCTCATTACTTCATTGGCCAAAGGCCACAGTAAATTCTGGAAGGTCAAAGCTAAAAGGAGATAAGAACACACACTTGGATGCTATCACCTCAGTGAAAACTCAATGGAGACTCAGTGAAGATGCTCGGTGAAGACTCCGAATGAAAATTTACAGCAAAAACTTGTGGCAAGACTTGTGTTGAAGAAGACCTAGGAGAAGATCCGCCCTGACCTGTGAGATCCAACTTCGTGGAAGACAGCCAGCACTGTGTCAGAGAAAAAGGAGATTCCAATGGCTCAGGGCAAACATGTGTAGTTTTTGAGAACATTCAATATTTTGGCCTCAATTGTCTTCTGTGGCAGAGTTCCACAGGCTTCCCACTCTTTGGATGGAGAAATTTCTCCTCATCTCAGTCTTAAGTGGTCTATCCTATATCCTTATACTGTGCCTCCTGGTTCCGGACTCCCCATTCATCAGGAATATCCTTTCTGTGTTTATCTATCTAGTCCTGTTAGGATTTTCTGGTTTCTACATGATTCCTCCTCATTTATTTTTAAAAAGTAGGATTATATTATCTACCCTCTAATCCATAAGAACTGTTTCAGAGTCCATAGAATCTTGAAAGATGATAACCTAATGCATCCACTATTTCTAGGGACCCTTCCTTAAGTTCTCTGAGATATAGATTATCAGGCCCTGGGGATTTATTGGCCTTTAATCCCAATAACTTTCCCAACACTATTTCCATACTAATGCTGATTTCCTTTAATTCCTTTCTCTTACTAGACCACGTATTGCCCAAAATTTTGAAACATTATTTATATCCTCCTTTGTGAAGACAGAAGTGAAGTATGTATTTAATTGATTTGTCATTACTTTGTTCTCCATTATAACTGGCCCTGTTTCTAACCATAAGGGACCTATGCTTAACTTAAACTTCATTTAATTTTTTTCTCTTCACATTCAGTTGGAAGCTTTTATAATTCATATATATCTTCTTCGCAAACTTATTGTCATACTCTAATTTTTCCCTCTTAACCAATCCTTTTATCCTCCGTTGCTGAAATCTAAACTGCTCTGCATCCTCAGGTCTGCTGCTTTTTTTTTTGGCCAATTTCAATGCTCCTTCCTTAGATCCAATCCTATCCCTAATTTTCCTTGCTTGCTTTTCCCATTATATTCTTGTGCCAGATAGAAATGATCAATTGTTGCAGTTCGTCAATGTGCTTCTTAAATGTTTGCCATTGCCTATCCACCGTCTTCCCTTTATGTAATGTTCCCAGTTTATCATAGTCAACTTAAGCCTCATACCATTATAGTTTACTTTGTTTATCTTCAGGACCTACTGTCAAAACCAGCTACGTTGTTCTTCATCTTAGTGAAGACTTCTATCCTATTATGATCACTGTTCCACAATAGGCCTCAAACACACGATTGCCAATTATTCCTTTCTTATCGCATAATTCCCAGTTTATCACAGTCTGTTTATTATTTGGTTCCTCAACGTATTGATTCATAAAACCATCCCGTACAGAAATTCATCCCCTCTGGGAATTCATCTTTTTTGCTATTGTTACGTATTTGATTAGCACAATCTATATGCAAATTAAAGTTACCCATATTTAAAGCTGTAACTTTAGGACCTCAATTCATTTTTAACTTCAGTTATTAGTATTGATGTGTACCAACCACTGACAGTTAACCATCCCTCTTCAAAATGTTTTGTATCTGCTCTGACACATCCCTGACCCTAGAATCCAGGAGGCAACATATCACCCTGGTGTCTTGTTTGTGGCCACAGAGATGTCTATCTGTTACCTACGACTGAATTGTGTAACGTTCTTATGTTAACTGAGCTACATTGGCTTTTTTTAAGCAATGTCTTAATTTTAACTTACTCATCCTAGTTTACAAATCCTTCCACCGCTATGCCCTCCCTAGCTTGGTCATCTCCTCTAGCCCTTTAACTGGGGTATATTGGGATTCATCCAAATCTCTTGACCATCCCCAGTATTAATTGCTGCATCATTAGCACCTTTGTTTCAGCTGATGGAGTGGCCCCTGAGCTCTGAAATTCCCTTTCCGAAACTTTCTTCTGTCGCAGTTGCTTTTTTAAAGACACTCCTTAAAGGTTACCTTTTGGCCAACCTTCTGGCCATCTGTCCTTATATCTCCTTATGTGTCTCTGTGTCCTGTTTCTGTTCAAGAAGTTCTAGAAGCGAGCAGACACCTGTTGATGCCAGATCTCCAATACTTCCATGGTATTACTGAATGACTTGTACAATGAGTAACATTTACTTAGCGTCTTACAAGGGATGTGATGGGATAGGAAAAGGTCGAGGAGAAGAACTCCTTATGCCAGCAACTTCTTAACATGACTCCTAAACGTTGTACCGTGATTGTGTGGTGACTGATATGAAAGGTAATTGGAGTCAAACCAGACTTCGTACGGGCATATGTAGGCCTGGTAGGTGAGGACTAGTTCTGTCATGTGATCTGGATACATGAGGAGTCATTTTTAATACGTAATCAGATTATTCTCCTTATCTCTTTATCAGATGTTAAAAAAAAAGTTTGAAAGGAAATTTGTAACTGCACTCCATTATCTTAATATTTTTCAAGACAGGGTGAAATTTTGTGAGAGCAGTGTTCATATGCTTGCACGTATGGGGAAAGAGGAAGACACAATCTCTATTCTCCATTAATGAACTTTTCAAAGGCAGCTATAGATATTGTGGGATGTATGGCTAATAGACATCAGTTTGGGAAACAGTACATACTATCTGTTCAAACTTCCAAGCAGACTAAGACTCAGTACAATGTTCAGTTAAATTATGACTGGTCCTTTCTAGGAATTAGTGAGGGTTTATGTAAATAGTTAGACCAATGCATTCAACTGGGTGAGGAGCAGGTAGTGGGGCAGCATACTCGCTCAGCGGTTAGCACTGCTGCCCCACAGAACCAGAGACATGGGTTCAATTCCAGCCTTAGGTGACTATCTACCCATGTCTGCACAAGTTTCTTCAGAGTGCTCCAGCTTCCTCCCACATTAAAAAGATATGCAGTTTATGGGGATTGGCCATGGCAAATGCAAGGTTACAGGGGTAAGGTTGGGTTGGATCTGAGTGGAATGCTCTTCAGAGGGCAGTGTGGACTTGATGGGCCAAATGGCCTGCTTCCACACTGTAGGGATTCTATGATCAGCCTACAGGTTACCTTTCATGAAGTAGAAAATGTAATAGATTAGATTTAATCCTTCAAGTGGCCAAAACCTTATTTTGATGTCCTTAACTTTTCAGTATTCTGATTTTAATGAGTTAAAACCATCCCCTCTACAGAATTGGACTCTTCTGCCTTCTTTCAAACTAACATTGTTAGTAGTATTTATTAGCTTTGGTGTTGAAGAAATGGAACACCATTTCACATAGTTTCAGTATTTAAAAGGACAGACTGCTGGGAGTATTGAGCAGGCCTGTCATCCTCTGGGGAGAGAACACTTGTGGAACATGGGCTATGCTGGCTGGGACAGCATATATTGCCATCTCTAGTTGCCCTTGATTGAGTGATGAGCTGCCTTCTTGAACCATGGCAGTCTAAGTGCTGTAGACCCACAATGTTGTTAGGGAAGGAATGTCAGGATTTTGAACCAATGATTTTGACCAATGTTTTATATACTTATCTACAGAACTGATCTGACAATGTGTTCATAATTGAAATATTAGTTTGCCTTTTCACTACAGATTCTGAAAGAACTTTGGTTTATTTTTTAGTGAGTACCTGTTTCTAATTGCAATGAACTCGATTATAACAGGAAAGAATGCTATCAAGTAGTGGGCTCATAACATTTACTCAAAGCTTCATTTCGTCAGAATATGTCTGAAAAAGGTTACAATGCACAATTGTTGACTGACTTTAGGAATTCTTGTGACACTTCAAAGATGTTTTTATTACGTTTATTTGGTATGGATGTATTAAGGATTGGATAAACTCTGGATTTGCACAGTATCCTTATTTTAACATATAACCTGGATTCTGTTTTTGTACAGTGTTTACAGTCTGCTTCACAGGAAATTAAAAACTACTATTTATAATCTCATGAGTGATGATTAACGATTAACTCATTGAATGAGTATAAGGTCATTCTTACAATACACCCTATTTTTCATAGTGCTTTCTCCTTACAAATCATTTGAGAAAAGTGCATATAAAACTATCGTAACTATAAACGTTCAATGTTCAAATGTTTATGGGAACTAGGAAACACTTAGACTGTTAATATGTTAAAACATGTCACAATGAATTCACAGTGACTACAAAGTGAGTTAACTTGTTTCTGAAAGAAATGACTTTTCACGGCTGATACTCATCATTGAGTGTAATAAAAATGGTGATTCATGCTTGTCTGTGCATGCATAACATGCCTTTTACTTGTTATACTGAATCCATATATTTATGTTACAGTTCATCAGGTTGTCTGAGTTGCTGTACACTTTTACATTCATGTAATGTGGAGTTGGGTCAGTGATGCTAGAGGTCCCAACTTTCTTTCTATTGCATGAGTGACTAGGAATCTCTCCAGGTCATACCATGTGCTATTGGCATGTGTTAGAAGGATTTGTAAGCTGATAGTTCGGTCTGTTGGCAGTGTTATGAGCACACTCTTCTTGTCCATCTAGTGCTTGGGTGGGAATCAATCCCAGAGATTCTGGCTCAGCTGCAGGGATACTATTCACTTCACCACAAGACATTTAACAGTGTCCACAAATAATTATCTGAGATGTGATGGTGATCCTCTGAAATCTGGGTTCAAATCCTACAAAGGCTGATGGGTGAATTTCCTTTAATGGCTCAGATGCTTATTAAAATAAACAGTTCTGCATGGCTATCTGGCACCTCCAGAACACCATTGTCATTGTTTAGAGTGCCTCAACCCAATATGGAATGTTCACTTTTTCCTCATGGAGGCTCATCCCCATGATTCAGATGCAGATAATTTACATTCAAGCAAGTGAGAGCTATGGCCTGGGTATCTTCAAGTGTGCACAGTTCTTACGGTAATACAATGGCAATTTTTGTGCTTAAGTCTGTGGAATAGGACTTGAACCCACAACATTCTGACTTAGAATCTAACAGTGCTACCAACTGAGCCATGAATACCAGAATAATCTCTTTCTGATTTCCAAAATGTTAGCACCTGGAAGGTGGGAGTTACAGAAGTGCTGATGCAAAAAAACTATCTTGCTGGTCCCACCTCCTCTGACATGCTGGACTTTGTGGTACTATATTCAAGAAGGGAGCAAGGGATAAACCAGGAAACTACAGGCGAATCAGTCAAACTGCAATGGTGGAGAAACTATTGGAAGTAATTCTGAGGGACAAAATTCACTTGCATTTGGAAAGTCAGTGATTATTCAAGAATAGATAGCATTGTTTTGCAAAGGGAAGGTCATGTACGAACAACTTGATTCAATTTTTTGAAAAGGTAACCAGAAGTGCAGATGAAGTCAATGCATTTGACTTAGTCTGCTTGGATTTCAGCAAGGCTTTTGATGAGGTCCCATATGGGAGAATGATAGTGAAGGTAAGATGCTATGTGATCCAAGGAAATTTGGTTAATTGGATTCAGAACTAGTCGAGTGGTAGGAAGCAGAGAGTGATGGTCGAGGTATGAAAGCCTGTGTCCATTGGGGTTCTGCAGGGATCAGTGTTGGGGCCCTTGCTGTCTGTGGTATATATAAATGATTTTGTTGTGAATGTAGGAGGGTTGATCAGTAAATTTGTGGACGATACAAATTGGTGGGGTGGTAAATGGTGAGGAAGATAGCCTTAGATTACAGGAGGATATAAGTGGACTGACCAGATGGGCTGATCAGTGGCAAATGGAATTAAATCTGGATAAGTGTAAGGGGATCCACTTGGGCTAGAAAAATAAGGCACGTGATGTAAGGTAGGACTCTGGATAACACCAAGGATTAGAAGGACTTTCGTGTGCTTCCTTAGGTAGCACTGGTCCCTTAGGTAGTGGGACAGATAAATAAAGTGGTTAAGAAGGCATATAGGATTCTGCCTTTATAAGCCAAGGCATTCAGTGTAAAAGCAGGGAATTGTATAAAAGTTTAGTTAGGTCACAGCCGGAATATTGGTGTGCATTTCGGGAATACAGATTATAAGAGGGATGTAACTACACTGCAGAGGGTGCAGAGAAGTCTAGCAGGATCTTCCTTTGGTTGAAAAGTTTCAGTTGTGAAGAGAGATTGAATAGACTGGGACTGTATTTCTTGGAGCAGAGGAGACTGAGGGAGTCATGATTGAGATGTAAAAGATTACAGGAAAGAAACTTTTACCCTCGATGGAGGGATCAATGACCAGGTGGCTTAGATTTAAGGTAACAGGCAGGAGGATTAGAGGGGATGTGAAGAATTTTTCTGGTTACTCAGAGAGTTGTGGGAATCTGGCACTCACTGCCTGTAAGGTTGGTCAAGGTAGACACTTTCATAACATTTAAGAAGTATTTAAATGTGCACTTGTGATGGCAAGGCATATAAGGCTATGGGCTAAGCACTGTAAATTAGGTTTAGCCTAATTAGGCACTTGTTTTTAATCAGCATGGACTTGATGGACTGTAGGACCTTTCTCTGTGCTGTAGAACGCTATGACTTTTAATGAGATAGATGGAACTTCTGCCAGTTCCAGACTAGCAACAATTACTCTCAGCTGATCTTCTAGGTGAAAACCCAAGGCATCCAGGTTGCTGCTGACTTTCCTCCTTAGCTGATATTCTCTCAGTTATTTCACACTGACTCAGAACCAGAGGAGCTTTGTATATTGGGTTTTATACCCACATTGTTCTTTTCCTTAATGCCCATACTCTGATTTGGTGAGCTGTGACCAGTGAAAAGCCTTCAATTTAGTCATCCTGTTCCAGCTGGCAAGTTAGAAGTTTAAGTGTGTTTGCAAAAAGCACTATGATGCATTCTGCATTATATTGGCTAGTCCTGGAGTAAGGTCGAGAGAAGGTGGTACATTTGGGAAAAGAAAAGAGCTCTAAATAAGGAATACTAGAAAAACCGAAAGAACTGCGGATACTGTAAAAGGAATACTAGAATGTCTACTGATGACTTTATTACTGTCTTTTAGTGCTAACTGTATCAGTCGCATTAACAGCAAGAAGTGAATTGCTTTCCCTTACATTGATTGTTTCTGATAGATTACTGCTATTCTAGCATTTAGTACCAATAGAAAAATTGAAGCCAGCATATTTTGTTACTGCCAGCATAACAATTTTGCACACAAGTGCCAGCACTTGGCACACAGGCACTGTAGGATGTCTCTCCAATCTAGACAAGCAGTCTTTTAACTGGCTTCTTCCTTTCTGGTGAGAGGAAGCAGCCTGGTGCCTGTGAGAATAATTATTTCATCATGGCTGTGCACTGCTTGGTTCAGCAGTTGCCTCAGAATTTCATAATTTGCACTGCAGCAGTCTAAATAATTTCCTTAAGTTCAATTACTTTATTTCAACTTAAAACTTCTTCATAGTTTGGAACAGATTTTATTTTTAAAAGTACTTGCATGTAATTAAAAGTGTAAAATAAATCCAAATGCTGCATTTGCTCCTGAATGAGTAAAGCTAAAGGTAGTTCTATATGCCCTGAAGCCAGCTTTGCTGGGCTTTCTGTTTCTCAAGTTACATCGTCAGCTACAAATCAGCCACTTGAGAGTTTATGTTAAATAAATGCCTAACAAGTGAAAACACTAGAAGCTTTTGTTGCGTGGAAGAAGGAATGTCAAATACTTAATTCTTGTAAAAAAGATCTTTATATCTGCATTACATGTTCCAGTGATAGAACACAAGAGAATGGTTGAAAAATAATACAGTACTTCTTGCTCATTCTCCTCTTGTTCTCCTGGAATTGTCCCCCAGTATTATCATGGTCCTTGATCCATTGTCACCTCAAATGGTCTCTTCAGTTCAGCTGGCAAGCAGAAGGTTAAGATACTATTAATATGCTGAAAATAACACTGCAGAAAAAGAAATTTTACAGAAATTACTAATCATGACTGATCTGTGTTTAACTTCATAAACCAGATATTCCTCTGTCTCCCTGATAGAAGACCCAATGGTTTCTCTACCCAACATTCACATACGTGCTTTCCAGCAGGATTTACCAGATGCAAGGAGGGGATGGCAGATAGTTCTGTCCTGTGTTGGTGAGGTTAATATGGTGGCCTGACTTGTGCTTTGATGAAAATCTGCTAACAGCACAGATATGAGATTGATCCTGGAATATTTTAATATGGCTTCAAGTATGTGTGTACTTTTGAATACTTCCACTTCCTTCCAAAAGCATAAATATAAACAGTTAATGTAAGAATGGACAGAACCAGATGATAAAGCCCAGGTGATCTTGTGGACGGCATGTTTTATGCATTGATTAGTTCTGAGTGTGCCTTTACTTGAACTAAATCATTCAGGACAGTTAAAAAGTGACATGAACTAATGCAGAATGAACTTTTTGTATCTATTTGGAAATTATCTATTACTTTCTTTTCTGTTGCATTTATAAGGGAGTCTGTATAGGCTAGGGGCCTTTTAGCCCAGAGTATTTTCACATCCAAAGCCTAATAGAATAACTGCAGTCTATGGTGATGCCAAGTAAGTCCAGGCCTCCACGAACACCATCTGAGTGAAATGAGTCTCTTTGGGTTTTGGGGTGAGATGAGGGAGTCTAAGTTAGGGTTGTTGATTGGACTCCTGAAGGGTAATAACATTTTTATGATTTGTCACTCCCTTACAAAGGGAGTCAATGAATAAGTTATGATGGTATATGCGTTCCACCACCCTGAGGTTTTGGACTCCTTTTGATATTGAATTCTTGAACTTTCCACTTCATTCGGCAACTGGGCTGCTCTCAAAGGATAGTGGCTGCTTGCCTACAGTCATAAAATTAAATTATCTTCTCATGATCTCACATACTTTGGTAGAGGCAGCACCACAGAACATGGATGCAAATATATGAACATACAAAATAGAAGAACAAACAAACCACTCATCCCCTTGAATCTGTTCCATTACTCAATAATATCACGGCGGATTTGTTTATGTCTTGAATTCCGACCTACTCCTGATAACATTTGATTCCCTTGCTTGACCAGAATTGATCTACCTCTGTCTTAAAAATATTGAATGACAATACCTCCACTACCTTTGAAGTCAGAGAGTTCCAAAGTTGCACACCCCTCTGACAGGAAAAGTTTCCCTAAAAGGGCAACACCTAATTTTGAAACATACCCTTTAGTTCGCGGCTCACCAACAAGAGGAATTATCATCTCCACATTGACCTTGTCAAGACCATTCAGGATCTGATACTTTTCAATCAAATCACCCTTCACTCTTCTAAACTTCAGTGGAAAAAAGCCCAGTCTGTCTATCATATCTATATAAAACAACCTGTTCATTTCAGATATTAATCTAATAAACCTCCTTTGAACTGTCTGCGATGGCATTTACATCTTTCCTTCAATGAGGAAAGTAAAACTGCAAAAAAATTTGAGATGTGGTTCACTAATGTCCTGTGTAACTGAAGCAGAACGCCTTCATATTCAATTTCTTGTAATAAAGGACAACATTTTTTTAACACTGAAACACAGTATGGAGCTGGAGGAACACAGCAGGCCAGGCAGCATCCTGGAGCAGGAAAGTTGACATTTCGGATCAGGACCCTTCTTCTGACCGAAACATCAACTTTCCTGCTCTTCTGATGCTGCCTGGCCTGCTGTATTCCTCCAGCTCTACACTGTGTTATCTCTGACTCTAGCATCGGCAGTTCTTACTATCTCATCTTTTTAGCACTCTTGTTTATGTGTTATACCTGCATACTAACTTTGTGTGATTCATTTACCAGATAGCCTAAATAATTCCGTGTCATCAAATGTTATCGTCATTAATACTTTGTTTTTTCAGTATTCATGCCATAATGAACAACTTCACATTTTTCCACATTACACTCCATCTACCAGATTTTTTTCTACTTATCTAAACTTCCAATGTCTTCTTCACAAATACTTTCTTATCTATCTTGACATCATCTGCTGATTTACCTACCATGCCTTTGCTCCGCTTATCTAAGTCATTGATGTAAATTGCAAAATGTTAAGTCTCCAGAACAGAATATTGCAGGTCTCCACTTGTCACATCTTGTCAATCAGACAAACACACTTATGTATGCTCTCTGTTTTCTGCTAGTCAGCCAATCTTCCATCATTGCTAATATGTTAACCTCATGCCATGAGTTTTCTTTTATAACCCAATTATGATATCTCCACAGGGCATATTGTTCTTTCAAAGAACTCCAATAAATCAACTGAACAAGATTTTCCTTTCACAAAACCACATTGACTCTTCCTAATTACCTTGAATTTTCAAAGTTCACAGTTATTATTCCTTTAATGATCAATTCTAACACCTACCCAATGACAGATGTCAAGCTAACTCATCTACCATTTTCTATTTTCTGCCTCCATCACTTCTTAAATAGGTATGTTATATTTGCTACTTTCGGTCTGTGAGAACCTTTCCTGAACTAGAGAATTTTGGAAAATTAACACCAACTTATCTACTAGTTCATCAGTCACTTCTTTTAAGACCTTAGCATGAAGTCATCTGGACATGGAATATTTTTCAATCCACAGCTTCATCAGTTTGTTTGGTATGTTTCCCTTGTAATTGTCACTGCAGTAAGTTCCCTTCTTGCTATCACCTTGTATTATTGGAATTTTTTTTGTATCCTCTACAGTGAAGACAGATGCAAAGTATTTGTTTGTTTCATTTATCATTTCCTTATTACCTATTATGAATTCCCAATACTTGCTCTCTGGAGGACCAAATCTCATCTCACTTGCTCTCTTCCTTTTTAAATACCTGTAGAAACTCTTGCTATCCAGTTTTATTTTCCTAGTTAGATTCCTCCCCTACTGTAATTTCAAGCTCTTGGTTAATCTTGTAGTCATTCTCTGCTGTTCTTTATATTCTGGCCAATCTTCTGACCTGTCATTGATCTTTGCACAGTTAAATACCTTTTCTTTAATTTCAAAGCTTCTTTAGTTAACCACAGATGGTGCGTCATCTGTTAGAATTTTTCTTTATAGTAGGTGTATACTTATTGTGAGTATTGTGAAATATCTGCTTAAATATCTGCCACCTTGTCTCAATTGATCTATTCCCCAGTATGGTTCAGCTAACTCAGCTTTCATGCAAGTAACTAAATGGCTAATACAGAGGGAGAAAATTGATTACAAAACTATAGAAACAAAAAGCAAGATCTTTTATCGGTATAAAGAAAGGAAGTAGCTAAAATAAGTATCAGATCCTTTGAGAATGAAATTGGGGAATTAGTAAGCATAGAATCATAGAATCCCTACATTGTGAAAGATGTCATTCAGTCCATCGAGTCCACATTGACCCTCTGAACAGCATATTTCTACATTGGATTCCTTGTCCCATGTCTTATTTTAAAATCTCTCTTTCTTATTAATTATGCATTTCATAAGAACATGACCCCAGCACTCTTTATGTGTAGACCATTTCAATGGTACTGTCCCTACTTTCTCCAGTACTGATGCCACTTGTCCAAGAACTGCAACATACTTCTCCAACATCAGTCTTTAGGCCATTAATTCATTGATCTAATTTTATGTACCCTACATCA
>NC_063335.1:67410861-67444514 GCF_021869965.1 Rhincodon typus | reverse complement strand
TCTTTAGGCCATTAATTCATTGATCTAATTTTATGTACCCTACATCAATTTGCACATGGTTCAGGTAATAACACAGAGATTATAACCTTTAAGGCATTTTTAATATTTTAGTGCCCATTTCTCGCACATTCTATGTAGAACCTCATTCCTGCTTCTACCTATGTCATTTCAACATTGACTGTGACCACTAGATCGACTCCCTCCCATGGTAAGCTCATTTCCTGTCCTGAGCAGATGTCCCGAGTCCTGACACTAGGCAGGCACCATGTCCACCTGGCTTCTTCCTCTTTGCTGCAGAGGAAGGTGTCAACTTCCGTCACTATACTATCCGCCACAACTCCTATTTTCCTTTTTACTCCCTAAGCTTAAATGGTTTCTTGTACCATGTGCCATGATCAGTTTGCATATTCACCCTGCAACCCTCATTTTCATCCAATCATAAAGAAATAGGAGCAGAAGTAGGCCATTCAGTCCTTCAAGTCTGCTCCACCATTTAATATGATCATGGCTGATCATCCAACTCAGTGCCCTGTTCTCACTTTCTCCCCAAAGCCTTTGATCTTGTAAGGCCTAAGAACTGTGGAAATATTCAATGTTTTGGCCTCAACTTTGTACAGTGGCATAAAATTCCATGGGCTCACCACTCTCTGGATGAAGAAATTTCTCCTCATCTCAGTTCTAAATTTCCTACCCTGCATCCTTAATCTGTAATCTTGGTTCTGGACTCCCTGATTATCAGGTCTAGCCTTTCTGCATTTATGCTGTTGAGAGCTGGTTAGACCTTTTGAGGCTTCTATGAAATACCCTCTCATTCTTCTAAATTTCAGTGCATATGGTCCTAACCGATTAAGTTTCTCTTCGTATGTCTGTCCTGCCATCCCTGGAATTGGTCTGGTAAACCATTGTTGCACTCCCTGCACAGTCACAGCCAGAATATTCTTCCACAGATATGGAGATCAAAACTCTACACGATACTTCAGGTGTGGTCTCACCAAGCTAAGCAAGCCACCCCTGCTCCTGTACTTGAATCCTCTTGATATGAAGGCCGATGTACCATTTGTATTCTTCACTGCTTGCAGTACCTGTATGTTTACTTTCAGCAAATGGTGTACAAGGACACCCAGGTCTTGTTGCATCTCCCCTTTTCCCAATCTATTACCATTTAGATAAAAATCTGTCTTCCTGTTTTTGCTACCAAAGTAGATAATCTCACATTTATGCGTGTTATACTTCATCTGTCATGCATTGGTCCACTCACTTGTGCAAATCACATTGCAGCAGCTTTGCATCCTTCTCACAGTTCACTTTCCCAACAAGCTTTATGTCATCTTCAAACTTTGAGATGTTACATTCAATCCCCTCATCTAAATCATTAATATATTTTGTTAATAGCTGGGCCCAAGCGCTGATCTCTACAGTACACCACTAGTCACTGCCTGCCAATTAGAAAAAAAGGCATGTTTATTTCTACACTTTATTTCCTGCCTGCCAATCAGTTCTCTATCCATGTCAGTACACTACCCAAAACCCCTTGCCATTTAAAAAGGCTGAGACAACCTCAAACCTTGTGGAGGCTGAACTTCTGGCCTTTAGGTTACCTTGCCTGCCTTGCTTGTGCTGACCACTGACCAAATCAGAAGCCTTTATCCTAAGTCTGGCTGCCTCCTGGTATAAAGATAATATTTTCCCCTTCCTGATGCATCACAGAGTTGACAGTACAGCCTGCAGCTCAGAAACTCTGAGCTGAAGCTGCTCAAACCTCAAACAGTTCCTGGTAATTCGTTTGCCCTGAATTAAAATTGTATTCACTTCATCTGTCTCTCTAGGTGATGCCAACTGCCTGTGTCTAGCTCTTCACCTCACCTGGTCCTGTACCTCCTGTTGACTGGCTGATTCAGAGTCCTTGTTTTGACTTAGATTTCGGATAATATTTACTGCTTGTCATGGGGTCCATCCTTCACCTGCTCTTTTCAACTCAGCACCTACTTTGAAATGTTTGATCTATCTGTAGTTTTCAAATCACACAATTCATGACATTCTCTCATCTTCTTGTTCCCATCGAGTGTTTGACTTGGTAGAAAATTTCAGCTGTTCTGATAATGTTACTCGACATTCTGATCTGGAATTCATACTGGGGAGGCATAGCATCCTTTACTGTGAATGAGCACATGAGACAGGCTCTGACTTTACATGCAGTCATGTTTGTCCTGAACTATGGAATCCTTATTTATGACACTGAACCACGAAAATGTAAAAAATGTTCCATTGTTACCATAACCTCCCTCTGAAACATAAACAATGCAAAAAAGAAAATGACATAGGATAATATTAGTGTTGCATGACAGATTGTTAAGTTGATATTTTTACACATTATTCCTGTGCATATGTTCCAAACGCAAGCTGTCATGAATTCTTTTTGTCATTTTTCTTTATCATTTAGAAAAGCAATGTAATCACTATGTCAGACAAATACTCACGTGTACCTCAAAATATCATAAATTAATCTATAGGGTAAATATTGTTAATAAAATGTTTTTAAAAGGTAATTTGAATTCTGCATTGCATTTTCTGCTTGAGCTTATACAACTCAAAATATGATTGCCTCTTTCTGCGGATGTTTAAATGCAATTCCACTGATTTACACACTTTTTGGAGATTACACGGTCTGTTGAAAGTCTCTGAAGAGTGCTTAACTAAGCAAAGTTATGTGTAAGCATGTTGAATATTCTAGTCAGCGACCTAACATCTGTTTTAATACCGTGACATCAAATTTGACATAAGTCAGATGATCATTCAGTTCGTAAGCTCCATTCTGTTTTCTTATGGCATCCCTGATATAAGCAAGGTTCTTAAAGGGACTGGGAAAGATTGCTGAAGGACAGGTAAGATTTGCTTTTGTACTTCTTGTGATGCAGAGATAGAAGGACAGGCAAGCTTCCTGTGACTCCGCAGTAGTATTATAGGCTGTTGTTGGCCTATATTTATGCTATTTCAATTTGCCATTCCTCCAGAATTCAGCTGTGTGCCCACTTGGCTTCTAGGTGGCTCAAGCCTGGATAAGCGAGCTGTGAAGAGTTGGCACAGGTCATCCATTTATGTAGTTAAGGCCAGACACCAAATTTCCAATGAGATTCTGTTGCACTGCTCTGTTTTCTTTTTTGGTTTACTTGTTACATACTGTACAGAATGTTGTATGAGAAAAGTGGAGATTAACGTTAAATGAAAGTCTTCTAGGTTTTTGAGTGTGCTGTGATGCCAAGAATTACCAATTTGTGGTTGGAGTCGTTGGCTGCAACTATTCTTTTTCCTTTAAGGCCAACTTGGCTTACAGTGGTAGAGGAAAATTAATTGTGCATTATAGTACATGAGAAGAGGTTCTTTTTTAAATAAGATGCTGTTTATTGTATGATAGCAATCAGTTACATTGTATATTGGTAAGTTTGATCTTGATAATAAGTCAATGGGCGATTGCAAGACCCAAGAAGCTGGTTCCAGCCCTTCAAGATCCACTTCAAGTCCTTCCAATGCCATCAGATTAGGTAGAGTTTAGCGCTGTCTCCAATGTTACACCTTACATATCCTTATGTAATAATACATTACAGCCCTCCCAAGCTGTTCCTCCAAAGTAGCATTTTCATAATTTAGCCTCTTGTCCTGTTTGCAGTTCATTATAACTAGTTGAACTCCTTCTATTTATTCAAGAATATTAAGGTAAAAACATGCCTGCATCCTCATGAATATGATTTCTTGATGAGGAATTATAAATATATTCTCAACTATCTTACACACTTGTGTTTCAGTGGCGCATACAATTAATCTTGAGAGTTGTTCTACCTGGATCATGCTGTTTTATCTCTGTGGGTGATAACTAATCTTTCTTTACCATGGTTTGTGATCTAATAAGACAATTACACTTGCCCACGCATCAAACTTACATTTAATGAGATGACCATCAACATAAACAGGATTTGTCAAACTGTAGTTGGTTTAGCCACCAATTTCCCTAGGAATACACTGGATATCTCTTCTACTGCTGGTAGCTCTACCACGGCACCTCAACATGGAGACATAGAATCTCAGAGTTGTACAACATGGAAACAGACCTTTTGGTCCAACTGGTTTAGGCCAGCCAGATATCCTAAAATAATCTAGTCCCATTTGCCAGCATTTGGCCCATATCCCTCTAAACACTTCCTATTCATGTACCCATCCAGATGCATTTTAAATGTTGTAACTGTCCCAGCCTCCACCACTTCCTCAGGCAGCTCTTTCCATACATGCACTACCCTCTGTGTGAAAAAGTTCCTCCTTAGGTCCCTTTTAAATCTTTCCCCTCTCACCTTAAAACTATGCCCTGTAGTTTTGGCCTCCCCTTTGGACTCCCCCAACCTGGGTAAAAGACCTTGGCTATTCACGCTATCCATCTTTGTTTGAATTGTCATTTAACATTTTGCTGCTGTATAACTGTGTTCTACTTCTACCATCTTCTGGAAATGTTCTATTACTTAAAGATGAAATATTCTTTTTTAATAGCTGGGCACTGTTCGTGCCTGTGAGATTTCCTTGAGCCGCATTTCTGACATTATTTCTAAGTATCTGCTCTCTGGAGTACTCTTTATGTCGCTTGTCAATTCTGTTGTTTGGCTTTTTCTGCCTGAAAAACTAAATGGATTTTGTTACCTTCCTGTGACAAGTTTTGCCTTCTTCTCTTAGCATGTAGAATCATAGAATCTCCACAATGCAGAAAAAGGTCATTCGGCCCATTGCGTCTGCACCGGCCCTCCAACCAGCATCCCATTCACACCCAGCCCCCCACCCTATCCATGTAACCCAACACTTAGCATGGCTGATCCACATAGCCTGCACATCTCTGGACACTACAGAGATTTTTGCTATGGCCAATCCACTTAACCTGCACATCTAGGACTGTAGGAGCAAACCAGAGCACCTGGAGGAAACTCATACAGACACAGGATGAACATACAAACTCCACACAAACTGTCACCCAAGGCTGGAATCGAATCTAGGTCCCTGGCACTATTAGGCATCAGTACTAACCACTGAGCCACCATGCCACCCATGTATCTGTGATTCTTCCTGATTTCTGCTTTCTGTACAACAGAATAGTTTCTCCAAAGTTAAATCTTCTTTAGACTGTAATAAATCTGACAAAGACTCATTAGTAATTCCAACAATTCTGTATCTTATAAATTCTGATCTCAAACCTTCATAGTCACAATTTTCCACTATTCTACAAAGGTTGTGAATGAATTTATCTGCAAATTCCTCTGAATGCCGAACTCTCTTGTCAATATTTGCATGTTCAATAATTTTACTTGTTATTGATTAATTAATCAAAAGCATCAGTGTTTTGTTTAACCCTTCATGATATTTAAGACCGTCAAGTGTAGGTCCTATTGAATATAACAGTGTATTTATTTGTTCATGTATGATTTATTGTCTAGATCTAAATTAGATCCAGAAGGAAGTACCATTTCATCTGCCATTTCTTCTGAATCGATTATTTGTTATCCCTATTTAAAGTTTTTAAACATTCTGTCACATCTCAATGTTGTTTTACTCTTGTTCACCAGCAGAGTTTTACTCCTTCAATATAGCAATCCTGCTTTATTTTCCTCATCATAAAAGCTTTTAAAGTCTGTACTGTAGCAACTCTGTATGTCTTCACTGCTTACTGGGTTTTAGTCCATGTTTTTGTCTTGAAAATGGAGTTTTCCACCTTCTCTGGGTGAAATGGAAAATTTCTCGCCTTTTGCAGAATAATAAATCAGGCCCATTTTTTCCCATGATTTTCCCAAACAAAGTCTAGTGCCTGTGTCCTTTACAAATTCTTCCCATTTGAACAGTAATATAAATTATGGATCCTCCAGTCTTATTGTGGTCTCAATGATCTTATTAACGTCTTCTGTTAAACTCCATTTAGACTTTTAAATTACCCCTTCAGTCACCTTAATTCTGCCTGTACGAAATCATCAGAGCTGCAATCTTGGTTTAAGTTACTTGCTTAGCGTTTAATTTCCCTTCCGTAGCTGAGACTCAATGTGTCCAAACGTACAGCTGCAATCCTCATTGTAAACCCATAAATACTCCTTTATCATGTATAACTTGCTCAGTTCATTCTGTGCCATTAATCTAAATATTTGCCTTGTTAAGAAAGGATTTTTAACTTTACTCATAGAGCTCTAACATATTCTCAATCTTTTCATAAACCATGAATTTGGACTGCTCCTATATCCCAATAGAATCTGTAATTGCCAGATGTAACAAGGATCAACTCATGCTTGCTTCTGTATTTCTCTTCCCAAGTGTGATGAAAAAGATATTACCATTAAGTATTTTTTCTCCCTTATTGATCTTTGCATTAGTTTGTCTTGCTCAAATTTTAAGCAAAACACTGTAGAGTCTTGAAATCAAAAACAAACACGGAAAATGCTGGAATAACTCAGCGGGTCCGTCACTTTTTGTGGAGAGCAAAACAGAGTTAAATTATAGGACTCTTCTTCAGAATATTTCTCCACAGATGCTACCAGACCTACTGATTTTCTTGAGCATTTCCTGCCTTTGTTTTGCTGTTCAGTTGCTGCAGCTGCCAACGGTTTGAATAAGCAGTTCTTAAATTCATATTGTCTTTAAAGCTGTTAATGTCCAATAATGCTCCTGGATGCACAGAATTGACTGTGCTTGTGAACATTGGAGTTCTCACTGTTATTACCTTGCCATATTTAAGAATCACTCGATCGTCTTTTCCTTTATTTCCTTCCCACTATATCTCATTGCATTCTCGGGGAATGCAGCTGGGATGGAGGGAGTCTGCCACAGTGGAGCCTGTTCACGTTGGAGTTTGGCTTGGCTGACTGTTGGGCATTAGTGTCTAGAGGGTTGAGGTATGCTGAGTTCATCCTGCCCAGATGCAGGTGCATCCCCCTTGGCTTGACTTCCTACCGGACTGAGGGCAGCAGGCAGGAGGAACGTGGAAGACAAGGCCATTTCTGCATTGTCCCAAGTGGAGACTTCTGGGGAGGCAGGGTGTGTGCTGTCCAGTCTCCTTGTGATAAAGGGGCATCCGAAGTGAGCTCAAAATCTTTCATCCTCTTTTTGATTTTCTGTTGGTAATGAACACCAATGACTAGAGAAATAGAGTGCATGTCTGCCTGTATATCCACCAGACCCTGAGGGTGCTGCGCCTGGCTCTCCATTGTGGCTGTCAACCTGCCCATGGAGGCAGCCAGATACTTCCATGCCTGAGACAGCAGGGTTCCAACAGTGTTGTTGCAGTCCTGCAACCTTTGTGTTAGCTACCTAGTGACCGTGACAAACATGCTCCTGTCTCTGCTTGAGCATTTCAATGAAGTCAAGAATGGCTGGCACAATTGGGTACTCTTCCATTTGGGGCTGAGTAGGTGCCTAGTCTCCGACAGCTCTCTGAGTGCCAGCGACCTGGGCATTTCCTCAGAGTGCCAGCTGTGGAGGTAAGGTAGTGATGTGCTTCCAGCTCTGATCTAGCCGGCATTCTCTCTGAGGAGTTAGTACCTGAGCTGGGTGGGGAGTGCTGGAGGGAACTTTGCCAGTGTATCCTCTGAGGCACTGTATTCAGTTTCTCAGAAATGGAGCAGGACTGTTTGCGGGTCGCCTCATTGATCATGGAGATCTTGCTTATACCACTCATAGCTGCAGGAGATAAAAGAGCGAATGTGTTGTGAACAAGGAGCAGAAGTTCAGGGATGTTAAGAATCCATTCGCAGTGCTGGTAACGGCAGTGTAGCACAGCAATGGACAATGTTTATTATTTGGGTTTCAGGACATGGATGTTTCTGCTTTACCACAGGAACGGTCCTCACCAGAGAGGGTTAGGATCCTCTCCTGGTAGTGGACTAGCAACTGAATGTTGGGTGCAACCACTCATCTTGACTTTTTCTGATCTTTTATAGGCTGTTAACTCACATAATGAGATTGAGTCAGTTGGAAATAGTGGCACAGCTGACAGTGTTGCTGTAGGTGGGGAAAAGATGGTGAGATATCCTGAGTGGGCAGCACAGACGCTATGAAGGGTTTGGGGGTGGGGGGTGGGGGTGGTTTGCAAAGATGTTGGTGGAATTGAGGTAACAGGAGTGAGGGAAGATTTTGCATGAAATAGTGAAAGTGGTAGGCCTTGAGCTTTGATGGGAGGTGTGTGCAGTATCAGAGATAGAGTGAGTGTGAGGCAGCAAACACAAGAATGTGGCACTTACCCTGGAAGAGCAGAGAAGGTTATTGACTCTTCTTCCTGTACTGCTAGATGTTTACATGAACATTTGAGACCAAGCTGACCTGGCTGGCAAAATTGTCAGGGTCTGGTATTGTAGTCTTCTCTGTCCACCCTCAGGGGATTGGATGGCTCTCCTCACCACCATCCCAGCCACCAGGACGTCCAAATGTCTGTTGGCAAAGTTGGTTGCCAATTTTCACCTGTCTGCCATCTCTGGGATAATTCACAGGGGACTATGCAGTGCAATTCTGACAGTGTTTTTTAAATTTGGTGCAAGTACCAGTATTCCTGGCATTGACATGTAATATGACTTAAGTTGAGAGGAGAATAGGATGAGTGGGGTGCCTTAGGGTGTTGTGCATGATTAATAAACCAGTTGGGGATGATTGCATCAGAAAACCGACTACACCTTGAGGATTGAAATCCTCCATGAACCTGCCAAAAATGACATTTAGCCAATTTCTGGTAAGATTTGACCCATGTATTCTGTCCATGACAGTTTACTTAAGGCCACAATATCCACATTTCAGCAGGGAGAATCTACAGGAAGAGCAAAGAAAACCATGCTTTAACAGCACATAATTCTGCTTCTTGAATGCTCCTTCTTTAGTTTTACTGTTTCTTCTTGAGAACTTCAGTGGAAAGAAGACCAGACATGTCAGATAACTGGCTGTTAATTCACTACAAGCCCATTTTGTGCAATGGGTGCAGACTCATTTCACCAATGTATTAACTATTGAATAAGATGCTTTATGTAAGCATTTTCCCCTATGAATACCACTGAATAAGGTCATCCATAATATAATTAACATAAATAGAATTATCTTGAAAAACAAGTGATGGATTTAAATCATGGAATATTCACATTCAAAACAGGACAACAAGTTACTTATTCCCCAGAATAAAAATGTTCGTCTTTCTCAAAGACACAGAAACAGCTTGTTCATTATTTATATACTAGACATGAAAGGATTTATTTTATTGTTTTCACTTGTGACCACTTCAGCTTCCAAGAATTTTGTTCTTGTGACTTGTCAAGGCACAGGGTCATGCAGCTTGCTCACAGTCCTCAGCCCAAGGTCCAGGATTCCCTCCTTTTCCTTCCCAGTATTGTCCTACATCCTGCAGGGCCGTTCTCCGCCTCTACTGCTGCTGTCGTGACAATGACTGGTGCACAGTCCATGTGGACACAATGGTGACATATATTGGTTTATTGCCAAGACTTAATTATTACAGTGTGAGTACAGAAACTTAAATAAAGGTTTGCAGAAGGTGTATGCTGATCTAAACAAATTACATCCTGTGAAGAAACCCTTCTCTTGTTTCACTAATCAAATCTATACACATATTAACCATATCTAAAGAGGTCTAATAAATCTCCATTAAAATACACTTGAAGTAAAGTTGATTAACATTAGGCTGTTTGATATTAGTTACACATGCTGAAATTCTTTTTGCTATTTTAACAAGTTATTTAGAATACGTGGCTATTGTTTTTGTTATAGGGCTTGAATTAACAGATCTTAAAGGAGGAAAGGTAGAGTGGCGAGGTTGCAAGTTTTAGTCAAATATTTCAAACAGTAGGATGAAAGAGGGGAGATGCACAACCGACTCAAGTCAAAGGAGACTCAAGAGTAAATGAGTGAGGCCATAGACAAGTTTAAATGCAATGTTCAGAATTTTATACTTAGGATAATATGGGGACTAGAAGCCAGTATTTGTTATTGAAGACAGACTGATGAATAACTTTCATTCTAGTTATGTTTTCTGCTGCATGGACTTCAGTACTCTATCCACAGCAGCAGTTTCCAGAAGAGGAGACACGTTTTACAGGGAACTTTGGTGATGAACATGAGGAACACGGCTTGAGACAAAATACAGGCAATAAAATTTTGGATGAGCTGAACTTATCGTAGGTTAACAGTCAGCCATTTTTAATTCTAAAGATGACTGAATTGTGAATGGTCTTTGTTAAGGAGAAAATATTACGTACAAGGCTCAGCTCGGGGTATATTGACATGACAAGATTATGAATAGTCTAGTTCAGAATTAAACAATGGCCAGAGAATTAGTAACAATAACACAGATAGGTTGATGACAGCAATCATTGCCTCAATGTCAAATTTATAAGAATATAAGACATAGCAGCTAGAATAGACCATATCACACTTCGAACCTGCCCTGCCACTCAACATGATCATGGCTGTTCTTCAGCCTGAATTCCATTTTCAGAAAGATGGTTTGTGGGGTAGATTTGAATATTGTCAGTTTACACGTGGAAACAAAAATAAAAGCAAAATGCTGCACATGCTGATGATCTGCAATAAAAAAAGAGAAAATGTCAGAAAAACCAAGCATGATTGCGGTGAGAACATAGTAGGCTTCTGCCCCAAACTTTCCCCCTTCCAGCACCTCAACTGATACAGGTCATATAGAAAAGTGACTGGGCTTTACTCACGGCATTGCACCCCCTAATGTGGGGAAAAATATCAGCAAGCGTATGATGATGTTTTAAGGTTGTTAACTGGACATTGGTAATTAGCTTCAATCGGGCCAAGGGTGGGCTGGTGTCCCCTCACTGGTTGCTCCAGAATTTTAGAGAGTTTGAGAGTGAGTGGGGAGGCCACCCACTGGCCAGAGAGCTTACAATTCAGACTGTCGCTATGGACCTTTCTGCGAAGGCAAATAGATCATTCCTAATCACTGAGATTGGGAGAAGGATGCAAGCCTAAAAATACCTCAAAATGCAGGAAGCAGGATGTGGGCATGCAAGAGAGATACAGACTCAATTAAAAGCAGGTGTAGAGGTGGAGAATTTCAAAAAAATTTAAAAAATGGAGAATGTGTCACCTAAAAGAATAAAAAGCAGACAGCAATTTGTAAGAGTTAATTTATCACTTAATCCTGGGGAACTGAGGAGTTCTAAGTATCATTTTGAGCACATAAACCTTTACAGTTTAAGCACCCATGAAGGAAAAAAAATCATGACAGAATCATGAAAGCAATGGTGACGCCACAACTAACTGTGACGCACAGGAAGTGAACACAGGAAGTATTATTGTAGATTAATCACACTGTGGCAACTGAATCACACATTACCCTAAGTCCTAGAATCATCCTTTTCACTCTTATCCCAATTCTCCTTTGAGATAGTCAGCATTGAATTTGTTGCAAGTATTTAAGTAAACATGTCTGTCTAAAATTTGGCTGAATTACATGCATTTACAAACTTTAGGCAGTAAATGAGGTTCTTATAATAGTGGACAGAAAGCATGTGCACATTTTGACAGAGGTTGACTACTCACTATTCAGATTTGGGCAAAAAAAGAGGTATTGTGGTAGCAACTAAACAATCTTCAGAAAAGGCATTTCTATTTGATGGTCCAGACATGTTGTGAAAATGGTGCTGATATCAAGATGAGTGAAAGAGCTTTCATATAGTGATCACCTATCAATCTAAAAAACGGAAATTAAAAGGATTATATAATACAGGTTCACGCAGTGTCTGGATAAGAGGTAAGTGGCACTGTGATAAACATTGCAAGCAAACTTATAGTGATACATACTTTTATGATTTGTGGTTAACTTGAAGTTTTATTTCTATTCATAAATCTGGTAGCTGGCATAAATGCTGCCATAATATTTCTATGGATACTTTTTGTAATATTTGCCACAAATTACAGCAGTGGACTAAGTTCTCAATTGCAATATTTAGATTGAAAATAAATACAGATAGTTCTCCTATAATGCATTAGTTGCGTTCTTGTGTGAAATCACGTTATAGGGAAATCACTATAGAAAATCGCTATACCCGTCCAGGAGAAAGTTTGTGTTATCCAAACAGTGTCCACTATTATTCAATCACATTACAGCCACTTCGCATTAATGAAACAAGCATTATAGCAGAACTACCTGTAGGCAGAAAATGCCTTTGGAATAGAATGACAATCCACTAAAGAGCCAACAACTTAAACAAGCCTGACTGTATGTGAATGATCTAATCCCATTATGAACTGGAAGGGAATTGGTCCCCATAATGCAAATGATGGTTTTCCAGTCTGGGAGAAAGCAAGAACTTGCTTTCACTATCATAAGGAAAATAATCAGATTGGATGTGTAGAAATGTGTGCTTCATAGACTCATTAACCTCTGTGCCCTGCACAATGGTTAAATATGGAGACTGGTCACTAATATTGTTTCATTGCTTTTTCTCCTCAGTCTCATGGCCTAAACATGTCCTCCCCCTCTGCATCACCTTTTCATGCCATTCCCTTTCTCTTTCACTGTGCCTCTCACCCATTTTCCTCTCCATCCATGTTTGCGTTTTACCCTTTTCCCAAAACTTTTTCTTTAAATTTCCTTTTTTTCCCTCATTCCTTCTCCCCATCTTACATTCTCTATACTCAACACCATCTCTCCCTGCCCTTTTCTCTTTTCCTTTTTTCCTCTCTCCCTGTCCAATTTTCAATCCTTCTCCACTCTCTTTGCCCCATCAGCTCTTGCTCCTCTTACCTCATTCTTTTTCTTTAATGATTCCCCAGAATAACTATAAATAACATTCTTATGAACGTTGCATTCTTTCTCCTTCCAAAGTTTAGTTGATTGACATGGTTGCTTCTTCAAACAGCTCTACAATCTCTAAAAGTAATCTACTGGAACCAGAGTTCAAGCAAAGAAAACACCAAGGGATGCAGTGACAATTCAAACCTATTGGAATTTGTCAATATTTCTAGGACAAGTGAAAAAGAAGTAATACTTTGAGGTTATCCACTTTGATAGGAGAAACAGATGTGCAGAGCATTTCTTAAAGAGTAAGAGATTAATGTACAAAAGGACCCAGATGTCCTTATCAATATGTCATTGAAGGCTGATATGCAGACTCAGCAAGTATTAGGAAGGCTGATGGAATGTTAACATTTACTACAAGAGGACATGAGTGCAGGCATAGTAATGTCTGCTTTCATTGTTTGGGGCTTGGTTAGACTATACCTGGAATATTGTGTGCAATTTTGGTGTCCTTATCTCAGGAAATATGCTATTGCTGTAGAGGGAGTGCAATGAAGGTTCATCAGACTCATCCCAGGGCGGTGTGGCTGTTCTCTAAAGAGAGATTCGACAGACATCCTGCATTCTCTAGTGTTTTGAAGAATGAGGGGAAGTATCATTGAAAGTTATAAAATACTTAAAGGAAATAACAGGGAGTATGCAGGTGTGATATTTCTGATGTCTGGGGAGTCTAGAGCCAAGGTCACAATTAAAAAATAAGGAGGATGCCACTTATGGCTGAGATGGGAATTTTTTTTTTATGCAGAGGTTTGTGAAATTTTGCAATTCTCTACCATGGAGAGTTGAGGATGGTGCTCGGTCTTTGAGTATGTTTAAGGTAGAGACTGATACATTTCTGATTACCAGTAATATACAGGGTTATGGGGCGGGGTCAGAAAAAGGCATTAAAGTGTTTGATGGTCCATGATCATACTGATTGTGGGGGCAGGCTTGATAGGCAGAATGTCCTGCTCCTGTTCATATGTTCCTATTTTGGAATGAGTCGTATTGATTTTGGAGAAAGCATTAATGATTCTGGAGTGAGTCTAACCAAAATCTAAAGCAAAGAATAAGGATTGATATTAGATTCTAGATGGTCAACTGAAACCTGTTCGTTGCAATTTTTCAGCCAAATGGGAATTTTCAACACTGTGTGTGTCTTGGGAACAATGTATGTAGTAAGTGCCCTCAACTGCTCGATTCCAAACTCAAGATTTCCGAATTTCAGGGGTTGTTGGAATTATTGTAGAACTTCAGGGAGGATGAATATTTCCTGGACCATTTATTCCATAAGGTGCCCACCCCATAAGCAGTATCATAGATGGATGGCCATCCAGAGGAGTAGGAAGAGGTAGGGAGCACAGGAATTTTGGGATGTGTGTCATTCTTGAATTGGTACTCAGTAGTGAAGACTGTTGGGAGTAATACGATCTTGAAGGAATGCAAAAACTAGGTGTCAACAGGAAAGGGACTGCATAGGTTAGGGCAAAGTGTAGAAATGTAATAATTGTAGGATAATTGATCCATAGTTAGGAGGATAGAGACATCTGGGAAACTGTTGTCATGAGTCCTCCATGGCTAGAATATGGTCTAGATACTTCTGATGGGAATGGATATGAGCCACAGGTTGTGGTGCATGTTTCTACTATCTCATTGGGAGGCCAATTCTTCTACTGCTAGAATATTATACGTTAGTAGAAAAATTTTAAAAAAGTAGGATTTAATGTCACAGTTATAAAAGTGTGCAAGAACAGAGAGATTTGGTGTTTATAGATTTGATATTTGAAGGTGGCAGGGCATATTGACAGTTAACAAGGTACATGGGATCTTGGACTTCATGAACAGAGATACTGAGTATGAAAACAGTGAAATTATGTTGAACCTTTATAAAGCTCAGGTGAGGTTATAACTAAAATATTGCGCATAGTTCTGGTTTCAATAATTTAGGAGGAATGCAAAGGTCTTTGAGAGGATTCACATGAGATTGACAAGAGTGTTTTATTATTCTTGAATGTGATGTGTGTGTCACTAACAAGGCTGGAATTTGTTGACCATCCGTAGTTTCCCTTAAACTGTTTGGCTTTCGAGGCCGATTGAGAGGGCAATTAAGCATCAACCATTTAGATTCAGTAATGAGGAAATTGACCTATATTAATTTGGAGAAGCTTCTCCTTAGGGCAAAGAAATTGATGGGGATATGATAAAGGTGTACATGATTATGACTAGGATAAATAAGGTTGATAAAGCAAACCTGTTCACATTTACTAATGGTATCAGGGCTAGGGGACGGTGATTTAAGGTTTTGAGCAAGAGATTCAAGTCGGATATGAGCAATATTTTTATGCAGTGAGTGGTAATGACCTGAACTGCTGCCTCTGAGGATGGTGCAAGTAGAGAAAATAAAGAATTTTAAATGGAAATTGAATAGGTATGTGAAGGAAATAGACTTGCAGCACAACTTTCATAGAATGAGGAAATGGGACTGTCTGGATTATTCTACAGAGAGTCAGTGCAGTCTCAAAGACTTGAACAGCCTTCTTCTGTGCCGTAACGACTCAATGACTCCATTTCAACTCTGCTTCTTTTGCCAATCTACTTTAATTTGTACATTTTGGTCATTGGCACTTCAGCCATTGGAAACTATTTACATCCTCTTATATGAATCTTATGACATACTGAAGATACATAACATATGTAAAATGTTTACCATTCCTGTATTTCACCAGCAATGATTCTGAAGGATAAAAAAGGGCATTTCAGTATAATGCCTAGTGTATTTCACCAAAGCTCAATTTTAAAGAAACATTCCGAGTGCTTGATATGAGCCTTAATCAAGTACACTTAGAAACTATATTTGTTATTCAAATATTTTCACATTTCATGATTAAATGCCATTTACTTGAGATTTTCTGCCGCTGCCAGCTTACTTTCATGAAAATATGAAAGATTAATGAGCACATCTTACATGGAATGATAGCAATACTTCAATTTGTGTTAGATTATGATTTCCAAATCAGACACAGGAGGGTCTTTTCTCCTTTTCTGTTGTACTCTTCCTGATTTATGCAGAAGTTAAAGCAGTGGACAGCAAACATCTGTGTTTCACATCACAAACACATGTATTCTTTCAATATTACAGAAAATACTCACTTTTTTAATTTAAATGTATCTGAATCAACCATCAAAAACACTCTTGTGAGACAGAAAGTTCCTCTTTGCCCTTTATAAATCTCTGATTCTATTTTAATTAACTTTATATTAACTTGCCCTTGGTTTGGAAAAGTTACTTTGGCTGTTACGAAATTGGAATTTAAATTTGAATAAATTTTTGCCCCAAATTTCTTTAACCCTTTAATGTATTACTGATTTCTTCCACCTTGCTCTCAGCGCATGTCTGCAAAGTGCTCCAAAACAACTCTTTGTCAGGAAGTTGGGACAAGTGCCTATATCACTAGTTGCTTTATATTTGTATTTGGCTGGTAGTTGCTATGGCTAGAATATGTGAGCCTGTGATTGGGTGCAGGCCTATTTATGGTGAGCACTTTTAAAGGCTGCTGCAGGATGTAAGAGATTGAATCAGTTAACTCCTGAAAGCAAGCAGGGAGTTCTCAGTATTAATTAGCCCTTATGTACTCATCGGACTGTGGCAACATGTTAATTTAATGCTGTCTCCTGGTATAAATCATTGCTGTGAAACCAGCACTCCCGAACTATATTATTGGCTACACTTCAGTCAATCCCTGATATCAAGTAGCTAATGCAATCAAGAAGTGCTTAGAAGTTTTTGAAACGTCAATCTAGGTTCTGCTATTTTGAAGAGCAAGAAGGGCTTGTATGGTAATGGAGGTGCGGTTGAATTTCCTTGTTGCATTTCAGGGAATAAGACTTGGTTACTTCCTCTGAATGATTCTCAAAATCTGTGGCAGAATAAAAAATGGGCAGGACAGGAGTGAATGCATCAGTACAGTGCAGAAAACATGGGTTCAGTACAAAAAATGTAATAATCACACTAGGCAGGTGGAAGGAACTAACTGTCCTATTTCTCTTGGGTTACAAACTATTGTAACAAATTAAAGGTAACATCAACTAAATATTACCTAGCAGACAATTAATACTCAAAAATTCAGAAAATATAACTTTTAAAACTATCTTAACATGCCCTACAACCCTGCAGCATAAATATACATAACAGCATGCTGTGCATAGGCTTGTAATCATTGAAGAAAACAGTCCACAGTCAATCCCAGTTTCAAAAATGGTTGTTGACTTTCCACATTGACAAGGCTTGACATCTAAATGTATTTCCCTCAGTTTTCAGGGAATTTCTGAACTGAATACCAATGGTAACCGTTCACTCAGGTGATGTCTGCTCCTAGCTTCACCAGGGAAAATCTTCAAAAAGCTTTTAATGTGCTGAGAGTGTGCATCTTCAACCAGAGATTGCTTTCTCTTCCATATTCTGCCTGGTAGCTCGCAGATAACTTGTAGCCTTCTTGTCTCTGCTGTCCATACAAGCTGCAGCCTTTTGTCTCTATTAGTTGCCTCTCTATTTTTTCTGTCTGAAACTGAAAGTCTATCCGCTGTTAGCCCAGTTACTCTTCCTTTGTTTTCAGATGTGAAATACGTCATGCACGTTTCAGTGAGGTCTGACCAGGGCTCTGCTGTCCCCATGGTAACCAAAGCATATAATCTTGTTTTTGGGCAGATCTTCAAACAGATCACATGACTCTTGTCATTCATCCATTTTACCTTGAATTAAAGAGACAGCCCAAAACATTATCATTTTATGAAACCTTGGATTTATAACACGCTTTCCAAACATGTTTATGGTCACCTGTGAATCCCACCATACACTTGTCACCACTAACCTTAACCATTGCACATCTGAATAAACAACATACATGGACTCCTACAGACCGTCTCCGTAGGCTGCATACTTATCTCCTTAGTATGTACCTTCCTATGTCAGAGTAGGCAAATTCCATGCATGTGTAAACATCTTGATTACGTCTTGATCTTTTAGTTGATTAAAAGCTGCTAACAAAAGAGGACAGCAAACTGATACTAGAGATGGCCTCCATTAACTTGTAGATGTCACTTGGAATTAGAGCCATGCAACAAAGACCCAGGGCTGAGATTCTGAAGTGGGTGCAGGGGAAGAGGATGCTGAGGGTAGTGAAATAGGAGATTTTGCTACATCTGGATTGATGTTCTATATTGTTGTTTCTTGAATAATACATCACATAATTTCCACACAAATTAACATCTAAGGCATCATTCATTAGATGGTTGCTTGGCCAAGACAGCTGTTAATGAGTTACTTCTGAATATATTGCACAAACTCTTTACTCTCTCAGTATTCTTAGCTTTGAGTTGTAAGAGAAGGCTTCCATCCACCCAGCACCTCACCAAATTTTCACGACTTTTCTTCAGAATCAGGTAAAGGCATTCACAGAGATTTCTAACCTGACAGTCGGTTTAAAAGGGCAGCAATCTCATGTGGTCAGGAAACTTCCCAACCAGGCCATATCAAGTACAGGAAGCATCCTGGTTTAGGTTGATTCTGCCCCCATGGCACTTTACATGGAGGTTGCGTAGATTATTTTTAAAACAAAGAACGCTCTTCTTCAGGGGTTTAGACTTTCAACCAAATGAGAACAATTATTGAAGTTAGGGGGATCTGAACAACGTAAAACCTCCAATATCGGATTCCTTACCTTTGGTCCTGTATTCTTCTAGCGATAACATTCTGAGAAAGATGTTGTCTGGCTTAATAACTTAGCTAATAATTTACTGCTCATTCATTGGAATTGCTCTGGATTTCCTCAGCCCTGGTAATAAAGAATTCTATTTAGCAAAGCAACTTCCTGTAACGTTTTTATGTTAACATTTATAATAAAAACATACCGTACAACAATGTGTAATGTGATTTTTGTTTGTAAACATTTTATAATGAGAAACCCGACAAACTATTCTACTGATAATTCAACTAAATGATTCAAAATGTTTACAAAAATCTGCAAATTTACTCTCTAATTTCCAAAATAAGGTTTTAAATTCCAAAAGCGCAGAGTTCACAACAACTCCCAGTAACAATAAAAAAAACCGAAGAAAATCTATCAGTGAAGTAAATTTGGAAATAAAACTCTGGCTTTACCTTAAACCTTGCAATGCAAACAGGATATGTTTAAGTTCAATACTTGATTTAATTCTCACTCAGTTTTACACTTCATTCGGTTTAATGAGGCACAATCTTTTGAGTGAACTAGCTGCTAACCTCAGTTGGTGTCCGCTCTCAGCAGGTGGGATCTCTGCCCTGGGGTTACTCATTTTGGTGAACGGCCCATGACTGCCTTATTGACCTGTTAATTGGCAGGCTTTCCCAAAACAAAAGCACAGGTCTCTCACCGGCTCTCTAGTTGGTAGGTGAGATCCTAAACATCTCTGTCTGATTTCCAGAAAGTATTTGATAACTGCCACGTGAAAAGTAATTGCACAGTATAGGAGCTCACTGTGTGGCGGGTAACGAATTAGCATGGATTGAGGATTGGTTAACACACAGAAGACAGGGAGTGGAGATGAACGAGTCCTTTCTGGGCTGGAAAGTCATAATTAGTGGAGTCACAAGGATCAGTTCTAGGGTTTCAATTACTTACTATTGATATGAATAACTTGGAGGAGAGGTAATATATCTAAATTCCCCGATGATACAAAAATAGGTGGGAGGGCATGTTGTGATGAGAACATAAGGAATCTGGAAATGGTTATATAACAAGTGGTAGAGCTGGATGAACACAGCAGGCCAAGCAGCATCAGAGGAGCAGGAAAGCTGATGTTTCGGTTCTAGACCCTTCTTCAGAAATTGGGGGGGAAGGGGATTCTGAAATAAATAGGGAGAGAGGGGGAGGCGGATAGAAGATGGATAAAGGAGAAGATAGGTGGAGAGGAGACAGACAGGTCAAAGAGGTGGGGTTGGAGCGAGTAAAGGTGAGTTTAGGTGGGGAGTTAGGGAGGGGATAGGTCAGTCCAGGGAGGGTGGACAGGTCAAGGAGGCGGGATGAGGTTGGTAGGTAGGAGATGGGGGTGGAGCTTGAGGTGGGAGGAGTGGAGAGGTGGGAGGAAGGACAGGTTAGGGAGGAAGGGACGAACTGGGCTGGTTTTGGGATGCTGTCAGGGGAGGGGAGATTTTGAAGCTTGTGAAGTCCACATTGATACCATTGGGCTTCAGGGTTCCCAAGCGAAATATGAGATGCTGTTCCTGCAACCTTCAGGTGGCATCGTTGTAGCACTGCAGGAGGCCCAGGATGGACATGTCATCCAAGGAGTGGGAGGAGGAGTTGAAATGGTTCGCGACTGGGAAGTGCAGATGTTTGTCGTGAACCGAGCGTAGGTGTTCCACAAAGCGGTCCCAGGCCTCCGCTTGGTTTCCCCAATGTAGAGGAGGCCACATCGGGAACAGCGGATACAGTATACCACATTAGCAGATGTGCAGGTGAACATCTGTTTGATGTGGAAAGTCTTCTTGCGGCCTGGGATGGGGGTGAGGGGGAAGGTGTAGGGGCAGGTGTAGCACTTCCTGCGGTTGCAGGGAAAAGTGCCGGGGGTGTTGGGGCTGGTGGGGAGTGTGGAGCGGACAAGGGAGTCACGGAGAGAGTGGTCCCTCCGGAAAGCAGATAAGGGTGGGGAGGGAAAAATGTCTTTGGTAGTGGGGTGAGATTGCAGATGGCGGAAGTGTCGGAGAATGATGCGTTGGATCCAGAGGTTGGTGGGGTGGTACATGAGGACGAGGGGGATCATGTTTTGGTTGTTATTGCGGGGAGGGGGTGTGAGGGATGAGTTGCGGGAGACGCAAGACACATGGTCGAGGGCGTTTTCAACCACTGTAGAGGGGAAGTTGCAGTCCTTGAAAAACAAGGACATCTGAGATGTCCGGGAGTGGAATGCCTCATCTTTGGAGCAGACGCGGCAGAGGTGGAGGAATTGGGAATAGGGGATGGAATTTTTGCAGGAAGGAGGGTGAGGGGAGGTGTATTCTAGGTAGCTGTTGGAGTCGGTAGGCTTGAAATGCATATCGGTTTCCAGGTATAACCCTGCAATAACAACCAAAACAGAATCCCCCTCGTCCTCACGTACCACTCCACCAACCTTCGGATCCAACGCATCATCCTCCAGCACTTCCGCCATCTGCAATCTGACCCCGCTACCAGTGACATTTTTCCCTCCCACTCTTATCTGCTTTCCGGAGGGACCACTCTCTCCATGACTCCCTTGTCTGCTCCACACTCCCCACCAGCCCCACCACACCCAACACTTTTCCCTGCAACCGCAGGAAGTGCTACACCTGCCCCTACACCTCCCCCCTCACCCCCATCCCAGGCCACATCAAACAGATGTTCACCTGCACATCTGTTAATGTGATATGCTGTATCTGCTGTTCCCGATGTGGCCTCCTCTACATCGGGGAAACCAAGCGGA
This sequence comes from Rhincodon typus, assembly GCF_021869965.1. Lineage (NCBI taxonomy): Eukaryota > Metazoa > Chordata > Chondrichthyes > Orectolobiformes > Rhincodontidae > Rhincodon > Rhincodon typus. The sequence goes on along the minus strand of NC_063335.1, from coordinate 67,423,228 downwards.
GGCTTGGGGACCGCTTTGTGGAACACCTACGCTCGGTTCGCAACAAACATCTGCACCTCCCAGTCGCGAACCATTTCAACTCCTCCTCCCACTCCTTGGATGACATGTCCATCCTGGGCCTCCTGCAGTGCCACAACGATGCCACCTGAAGGTTGCAGGAACAGCATCTCATATTTCACTTGGGAACCCTGAAGCCCAATGGTCTCAATGTGGACTTCACAAGCTTCAAAATCTCCCCTCCCCTGACCGCATCCCAAAACCAGCCCAGCTTGTGTCCACCTCCCTAACCTGTCCTTCTTCCCACCTCTCCACTCCTCCCACCTCAAGCCCCACCCCCATCTCCTACCTACCAACCTCATCCCGCCTCCTTGACCTGTCCACCCTCCCTGGACTGACCTATCCCCTCCCTAACTCCCCACCTAAACTCACCTTTACTCGCTCCAACCCCGCCTCTTTGACCTGTCTGTCTCCTCTCCACCTATCTTCTCCTTTATCCATCTTCTATCCGCCTCCCTCTCTCTCCCTATTTATTTCAGAATCCCCTTCCCCTCCCCCATTTCTGAAGAAGGGTCTAGAACCGAATCATCAGCTTTCCTGCTCCTCTGATGCTGCTTGGCCTGCTGTGTTCATCCAGCTCTACACCTTGTTATCTCAGAGTCTCCAGCATTGGCGTTCCTACTATCTCTGGAAGTGGTTATAGATTGGTTGAGTGAGTTATGAAAAACTTGGTACATGGAGTTTAATGTAAGAAAGTGTGAGGTAACATACTTTGCTAGGAAAAAGATCAGAAATCACACAACGCCAGGTTATAGTCCAACAGGTTTAATTGAAATCACAAGCATTTGGAGCGTAGCTGCTTCATCAGGGGACAAAGGGGCTACGTTCTGAGAGCTTGTGTTTTAACATAAACCTGTTGGACTATAACGTGGCATCATGTGACTTCTGACCTTGTCCACCCCAGTCCAACATCGACACCTCCACATCATGGTGCAAAAGAGGCAGACTATTATTTAATTGGAGACAGACATCAATTAAAATGTAGCATGGAGGCATTTGTGCATGAAACTCAAAATGCTAGCATGCAGGTTCAACAAGTAATTAAAAAGGCAAATAGAATTTTGTCCTGTATTGCTAGGGTAGAGTTTAAAAATGAGGAAGTCTTGTTACAACCCTGTAGGGTGTTTACGACTGTACAGGGTGTTGGTGTGGCTGTACCTGGAGATCTGTGTGCTGCTTTGCCCAGGTGTTTAAAAAAAATGGGCATTGGAAGAAATTCAAAAGAGATTCACTAGACTGAATCCTGGGATGATGGGGTTGACTCAACGAGAATGGCTAAACAGGTTAAGCCTTTATTCATTAGAGTTTAGAAGAATGAGGGTTGATCTTATTGAAATATACAAGATTCTGAGGGGGCTTGACAGAGTAGATGTTCAGAAGATGTTTCCATCATTGAGAAATCTTGAATGAGGGGATAAAATCATTTAAAACTGACACATGGAGGAATTTATTCCCTCTGAGGACAATGAATGTCTAGAATCCTCTACTCCAGAGTGTTGTGGAGGCTATATCACTTAAAGTTTTTAAAGAGGAGGTAGATAGATTTTTCAAAAATCAAGAAATTGAGGGTCTTGATGAGTTGGCACAAAGGAGAAGGCAGGGCCAGGAAGGAAGCTGCATTGATTCCAGGTCTGCGGTTTCGGGCTGGGTTTTTGTTTTTGGGCAACCCAGAGATAACAGAGCTCGGGGTGGGTTTTAAAGAATTTGTGGATGGGATAAAAGTTGTCTTTCCAGTGGGTGACCCCTATGAGTAAAGCACACTCTCCAATAATAACACCCCATTTTCTTCCAGTTGTTTTAGCACTTTATATAAAAGTTGCGAATTCCACTCCGTCTCCTCATATATTGTTATGGCATTGGTGGGCTGCCATTTTTGGTTCTGCCTATCATCTTTATTCTGCAGATTTCTTATGCCCTCATCATGAAATGCTCTCCCACCTTTTTTTCATCATTGGGAACTTTAGATATAATACAAACTGCACTCTCCTCCAAGTTATTCATTTGGACAGTAAATAATTGAGACCCTCAGACTGTTCCTTGTGACATTGCACTAATTATGTTTTTCCAACCTGACAATGACCCATTCTTCCCAACTCCCTGTCTTCTGGGTGTTAACCAATCCTCAATCCATGATAAATCATTATGGAGTGAGCTTGGAAGAATGTCGATGGTAGTGGGCAAGCCACCTGGCCTAGTTTACATGCAGCAACACTGAAAACATGTTTGGTATAGACATGTAATATCCAGTGTCATGTTTGGGAGCAATGTAACATCTCTGAGCCTGTGAAGAAATAAGACAAACTCAAATCAGAACAGGTTGAAAATGGGGCAACACCAGTCCTGGTGTATCTACATGGAACCAGCCAAGAGGAGAGCTGGCATTTTCTTCACCCAACAGAAATTACTTCAGGAGATGTGGTGTGATAAAATGGGTGGAGTGTCAATAGAATAGAATAGTTTATTTTTTACTGCCTGGTTCTTGATTTACACACTACAAAAGACGGCTGAGTGCAGAGTATTGCAGGTTAGTGTACGTTGCAAATTGGATTAGATCTGTTTTATATAGCTCCCTACACCTACAATTTGTTCAACTTGCCAGTGAACTGTGAATGATTGTATGCTTGGTGCTGTGGGCAGGGTCTTCCTTGAAAACAGATTTCTCTTGATAAGGAGTCACTTTGTGTCCTGGAATGTGACTAGTACAGTTCCATTTTAACACAAAGTAGAATGCTTTAATTTGTCTTTTGCAGTTGTTCTTCACTGACTTTGCAAAGTCTGTAGGAAATTAAAAAGATCAGAGACAAGCTACCTTTCAGCTTCAAATAGTTTTGACTGTTCAGATGAAAGAGGGGAAGAGAGGAATTGGGCAGCTATTGCTGGCATTGTTAAAACAAGCTGATTTGGATCCAAGCCTTGCTTTCTTTGGCACACAATTAGCATTGGAGATGTTGAATATTAAGTTTGTAGAACAGTATATCTCAACTTATTTCTTTTCCTGACTCAGAGTTGGCAGGATTTACATCCATGGTGTACAATGCATGTATCTTCCTCATTCTGGAGGGTGGCAGGCTTTACCTGCTTCTTTTGTAAAGTCTTCAAAAGAGCAGCAGTATTTCACCACCAAACGGATCTTCTCCTCCGCCTCCCTTGCAGTAATCCAAAAGGGACCATTCCTTGTGTGACACCCTGATTCGCTCTTCAATTACCTCTCAGCACCTTCTCCTCTTCCCTCAGCACTTCACATTGAAATACACATCCTTTCACCTCCCTCTTTCCCACTTTCCAAACATCGAGAACACCTCACAGGTGGAGTAGTGATTTACTTCCATGATAAAAAATGTGCACTGTATTTGTTGATTACAGGCCTGTACAATTACAACACTGCCATCTACCAATGTGGAAAATTTGTCATCAGTTATTAAGCAGCACTTGTTTAACACTGCTCAGTTTGTGTTCTGCAAAGGCCACTCAGCTCTTAACCTAATTACAGCCTAGTTCAGGCATTGACAAAACAGTGGAATTTCAGAGGTGAGATGAGAGGGACTGTCCTTGACAACAAGGCAGCAATTGACTGAATGTGGTATCAATGAACCCTGGAAAAGCTGGTGTCAATGAGAATTATGATGGGAAAGAAGATGGTGCAGTTGTTGGAGTCTGTCATTTTGGCTCCAGGCCATAACTGCAGGAGTTCCTCAGGGTAGTCTCCTAGGCCCAGCCATCATCAGCTGCTTCATCAATGACCATACTCCATTCTAAGGTCAGAAATGGGATGTTTACTAGTGATTATACTATGTTCAGCACCATTTGTGACTCTTCAGATACTGAAGCAGGTACTGAATGCAGAAAAAGCTGGATAATTTCCAGGATTGGTCTGTTAAATAGCAAGTAATATTCAAGTCACTCAAATACCAGGCACTGGCCATCCTCAACATGAGAGAATCTGACCATCACCTTTTGACATTCTGTGGTGTTACCCTCACTATCAGTAACCCAAGGGTTTGCATCAGTCAGAAACTGAACTGGACAAGTATGTAAATATCATGTTTATAACAGCAGGTTAGAGGCTGGGAATCTCGGTGTAACTCATATCCTGTCTCCCCAAAGCTTACCATTTAAATGATCAGCTGCTTTTGCTGATGTAAGATTTTGGAGTACCTGGACTGTTGAACCCAGCATGTAAAGGCAATGGCACAGTAAGAGGTCATGGCTGAGCAAGTGTCACTTGACAGTGCTGTCAACTAAGAAATTAGGGAAGCCTTACTAAAATTATACAAGGCACTGGTGAGACTGTGAAAGTTTTGATCGCTCTATTGAAGGAAAAATGTACTGGCATTGAAGGCAGTCAAAGAAGGTTCACTCGACTGATCCCAGAGAGAGAGAAAGGCCGTCTTATTAGGCTTGAGTAGGTTGGGCCCGTACTCATTGAATTTAGAAAAATGAGAGATGACTTCATTGAAACATGGGAGAGTCTAGGCCCAGAGGGTGAAATGTCAGAATAAGGAATTGTTCATGTAAGAGATAAGGCGGAATTTCTTCTTCAGAAGGTAGTGAATCTGTGGAATTCTTTATGGCAGATGGCTGTAGAGGCATGGTTATTAAATATGTTCAAGGCTGAGATAGACAGATTTTTGATTCATAAAGATCAAGTGTTGTTGAGGAAAAACCTTGAAAGTTGATTTGAGGATGATCAGATCAACCATGATCTCATGGAACGGTGGAGCAGACTTGATGGACTGAATAACCTGATTCTGCTCCGATACATTATCATTTTGTAGTCTTTAAGGTTGAGCAGTTAATGCTTTTATATTCATCTGGACAGACAGATGTGGCCTCAATTTAAGATCTCATTTGAAAGACGGAACTTCTGACAGTGCAATTCTTCCTCAGTGCTAAAGGAACTCCAGCTCATCTTTCAATTTGTCAATTTACAGCCTTCCAGACACTGTGTTCAACAATTTCAGACTGCAACCTCTGCTCCCCAGTTCCTTTCTTTTCTCTTGGCATATTTTTACTCTTGTTTTGTTCCTGATTTTGTTTACAGACAGCTTTTATGCCTCATTTTGACATGTCTTATGTCTCTTTACTTGTCCACTACTATCCTTTTTGGCCTTGCACCTTCGAGTCTTGCTATTTAATCTCTCCTGTTTTCTATCTTACCATAAGCATTCCTTTTTGCTCTTTATCTGACCCTTCCTCTAGGGCATAATGTCATTCCTCTGTATCTGCAATATCATGAATAATGAATTCACCTGTCTATGCCAAAAATGAGTAACCAATCAATCCAAATCCATGGCAACGCAAAATTAGTTGTGCGCACTATCATGATGGCTTCCAAACGAAGAGGTAGTGCTTGTGTGCCTAAGTACAAGAAGGCGGTGATGAAGTTCAGTGAAAAGGTGATAGTGTTAGATAAGTTGCAAAATGGTATGTCAGCTAATGCTGTAGGCCGTGAGCTCGGCCTCAATGCGTCTACAATTTGGTAGATCAGGAGCAAAGAGGCTGAAATAATAAGAGCTGTGAAGGAATCTGCTCCTCAAAGTGCTGCAGGATTTCCACCATGAGTTGATGGAAAAAAGACATAATTTGTGGATTGAGGAGATGGTAATTGAGAGGACGACCGGAGTGTATGACTATGCCCGCTGCAAATCTATGAGCACATGACAAAAGACATGTGGGATGCCAAGCCTTTTACAGGTGGCAAGGAAGGTTTATGAATCATTATGGCATTAATAACATCAAGCTGAGTGGGGAAGCTTGTTCCACTGACCAGGAGGCTAATGTTTTCGCGCCAATGTTCTTCAAGCTGGTTGAGGAGAAGGGATAGAGGGGTGGGCAAGCATTTAATGTCATCAAAACTAGCCTGTTCTCCAAGCAAATGGCGTCCTCCATATACATCATTGAGCAAGTCACCAAAGCACCACAATTCAAGGTGTTCAAGGGGTGGCACAGTGGTTCAGTGGTTAGCATTGTTGCCTCACAGCGCCACGGACCCGGGTTTGATTCCAGCCTCGGATGACTGTCTGTGTGGAGTTTGCACATTCTCCCCGTGTCTACATGGGCTTCCTTTGGGTACTCCGGTTTCCTCCCACAGTCCAAAGATGTGCAAGGTAGGTGGATTGGCCATGCTAAATTGCCCATAGTGCTCAGGGAAGTTTGGGTTAGACATGGGGAAATCAGGTATAGGGGAATGGGTCTGGGTGGGATGCTCTTTGGAGGGGCGGTGTGGACGTGTTGGGCTGAATGGCCTGTTTCCACAGGGATTCTATGATTCAAGGATTTGTGACACTTTGTCGCTTGCCGCCAACGCTCAGGGAAACTTCAAGTGTAAGCTGTTGATAGTTTACTGGCTGAGAACCCTCGTGCTTCAAGGAGGAGAACAAAAACTGCATGCCTGTGCAGTGGAGGCCTAACAACAAGGCTTGGATGTCCACTCGTATCTTCTGGGATTGGTTTAACAACTGTTTCATCATAGAGTTTGAAGCATACCTCCAGTCAAGACGGCTTGCCTTCAAAATTCTTCTCATCCTTGACAATGTGCCCATTCATCAGATATCCGTCATAACATTGAAGTTCTCTTCATGCCACCCAACACAACTTTGTTGATTCAGCTGCCCGACCAGGGGATCATCTTGGCATTCAAGAGCCACTACACCCAGAAGCTCCACCAGGCCACCTGCCAAACCTGTCCGCAGATGAAAACCTGGTGGTGATGGACTTCTGGAAACAGCTCAACATCTGCCACCTCATCGACCTGCGTCTACACAGTCTACCATCAACAACTGCTGGAAGGAGGTCTGGTCTGACCATGTGACCAACTTTGAAGCTTCCCCAATGTCAATGTTGCTGTCAAGAACATCCTATATCTGACAAGGGGATCAGAGTGGAAGACTTTGAAGATATGAGCAAAGACAAGGTCGAGGACATGCTGACCCAAATGGCTGAAGAACCGATAAATGAGGAGTTGGACAGGTTTACTAATGAGAGGATCGATGGTGGCAACAATGATGGTGATGATGATGATGATGTCAAAGATCTCCACAAGGTCAAGCCTCTTACTTCGGTGAAGCTGACGTCGCCTAACACCATCGACACCATGTGCAAGGAGCTGCAAGAATCTGATCTCATACTTGAATGGAGCCTAAAGTTCAGGGGCACACTCAAGGATATAAGGCTCCCCTACATCAAGGTCCTCAAGGATATCCAGCAACAAAGCCAGTGATAATATCCAGTGATAAACAAAGCTCACACAATTCTTCTGACCGTGTTGGGACCACTGTTGTTTGTGATATACATAAATGATCTGGAGGAAGGTATAGATGGTCTGATTAGCAAGTTTGCAGATGACACTAAGATTGGCGGAGTAGCAGATAGTGAAGGGGGCTGTTGGAGAATGCAGCAGAATATTGATAGATTGGAGAGTTGGGCAGAGAAATGGCAGATAGCGTTCAATCCAGGCAAATGCAAGGTGATGCATTTTGGAAGATCCAATTCAAGAGCGAACTATACGGTAAATGGAAAAGCCCTGGGGAAAACTGATGCAGAGAGAGAGATCTGGGTGTTCAGGGCCATTGTACCCTGAAGGTGGCAACGCAGGTGGATAGAGTGGTCAAGGAGGCATACGGCATGCTTTCATTGGATGGGGTATTGAGTACAAGAGTTGGCAGGTCATGTTACAGTTGTATAGGACTTTGGTTCGACCACATTTGGAATATTGTGTACAGCTCTGGTTGCCACATTACCAAAAGGATGTGGATGCTTTGGAGAGATTGCGGAGGAGGTTCACCAGGATGTTGCCTGGCATGGAGGGCGCTAGCCAGGAAGAGAGGTTGAGTAGATTAGGATTATTTACATTAGAAAGATGAAGATTGAGGGGGGACCTGATTGAGGTCTACAAAATCATGAGAGGTATAGACAGGGTGGATATCAAGAAGCTTTTTTCCCAGAGTGGTGGACTCAATTACTAGGGGTTATGATTTCAAGGTGAGAGGGGAAAAGTTTAAGGGAGATATGTGTGAAAAGTTCTTTACGCAGAGGGTCGTGGGTGCCTGGAACGCGTTGCCAGCGGAGGTGGTAGAGGCGGGCATGATAGCGTCATTTAAGATGTATCTAGACAGATTCGTGAATGGGCAGGGAGCAGAGGGATGCAGATCCTTGGAAAATAGACGACAGGTTTAGATAGAGGATCTGGAACTCCGCAGGCTTGGAGGGCCGAAGGGCCTGTTCCTGTGCTGTAATTTTCTTTGTTCTTTTGTTCTTTGTTCTGGTACGCAGTTCTTCCCTTCCACCCTATACAAGCAAAGGAATAGGTGCTTGGGAGGATGAACAGTTGAGGAATGTCTTGAGGACATCTGCCAGATGGAGGTAGAGGAGGAGGGCGCATCATAAGGACAGTCTACCTGGGAGGGAGGCACATCCACAACATCCTCCCCATCGAATACCCAGTAACCACCCATAACCTCATCCAACACCCAGTAACCACCCATAACCTCCTCCAACACCCAGTAACCACCCATAACCTGGTCCAACAATGCCAAGACCTGCTAAGCAGAACATCTCGCCTTATCTCTAAGTTACAATATACTACAATTGTTTTTTAACGTTTTATTTTATCAATATTAACTTTTATTTTGGATGTTTTAGTGTTTATTATTTTAACCCAAATAATACCCAAAAATAATAGGTGAAAAATCGTAATCTTTGGGTCCAGGAACCTAAACCTATTTTTATCATAACTTATTGAGCTCCACATTTGTGAACTCATCATTCATGGAGGTTTTTGGGAGTGGATACAGAGGAATGACTGTCTTACACTTCAGTCTTTTCCCTGTTCTGATGAAAAGTAATTTCATTAACTCAGTTTCTCTCTCCACAGATGCTGTCTGACTTGCTGAGTATTTCCAGCATTGTTTGATATATTTTTGTACTGGGTGTATCCAATATCTGCTTAAAAACTTTATAACAACATCTTCTATCCACCAAAGGAAAACCACTAAATTTCAACGCTGATTGGATTCCGACCTGGTGCCATGAAATGAGAAAGAATTCCACCAGGCTGACTTCAATTTTTTTTATGTATTGCTGTAAGGTTGGATGTTGCAACAGGAAACATTACACTTTCTCTTGGCCTAAATACAAATTCTGTTGAGTTTTTTTGGAGTGCATTTTGCCGTGAGGCCTAGTGAGCTTTCTTGCCATATTTTATCAAACTTGCCTCAATACTTACCGACCCTGTCTCTCACATTCGCTTCCATTCCCACCTTGCCATTCGCCATTTCTGAAACATTGGATATCTATCGAAAGAGCAGTGTCCCTGGTTCATGTGCCATCTTTGAAAGGCCACTGTCCACCTGGCCAAATGTTGGAAATCCAGCATTGCCCCTCATAGGCAATGTATTGGCACAAAGCCACAGAGCTCATAACACATATCAAGTATGGCTGACAGTCCTTGTTCATCCAACTGCTTCCCTTTGCCCTCGTCTCTATTTAACCATCAGGCCACATACTTTAACGGTCCCTTACTACATCCTGTCTAAATACCCTTTCTAAGTCATTGCTTCCCTGTCCCCAGTGCCCATCCGTGTCTTGTCATTGTCCAGCAGGGGAATATCACATACAGGACAAGTTCAAACAGGGGAACATCATTTACAGGTAAGCAATTGGACAACTCCAAACATGAACTTTTATTGACAGACAGCAAAACTGAACACAAAACAAAATGAACAGAGACTTCAGATCACCCTGACGATGGAAACCAAATGTGTTGACAATCATCAGTGACTATTGAACATCCCATGATACACTCAGCTCTCATCTACTGGAATCAGATGTTAATCAGAACCTGACTGGTTTGTAGTGTCCTATGCAGTTGAGCTGTGTCATGGACAAGGAAGCTTTATCCCCCTCAATTCCTTGTCTTCCTCTTGGATAATTCCCCCAATTCCTCAGCTCCCAGCATATCACCTTATTGCCTGCTCCAATTTTGCAGAGCACAGCACTCCAGGGTGTTTCACTCTGGAGGGGCCCACAGATTGGTCCAAAGAGCAGGACCACATTTTCAGCGGCCCTATCATCCACTCCAGTGGTGGAGGCATGGGCAGCATTTTATCTGCACTTAGCATCAGTCAGCAGGTAGTGCAATGGTGTCATAAGCTATGGCCACAGCGGGTAGCCCTTATGCCTGAGTAACAAACCTTGTAAGGCACTGGATCTTCAAATGTCATAGGTACATGAGAGTGCTGCTGGAAAGGAGTCATGGCAGCTGTCAGGGTAGTGGGCACACACGTCCAGGATCACAAATCGCCTGAATATTAATGGAATGAAACCCCTTCCTGTTGATGAATTCTGCACTGTTGTGATACAGACCTCTCAGTGCCTTTGCTTGCAGTCGATGGCACCCTTCCTGGAGGAAACCACTATGTTCTCGAATCCTATTGCCTAGGCTCAGCACTGACCTCGTCATTGGGAAAAAAATGAACCGTTGTGACCCTGCACAAATGGCATCATTCGCTGTCCTGATGCATTGTGGGAGTATGACTGAGAGCTCCCGTATAGGTCACCCATGACTCTGTAGAAGGAGCCAGTCACATAGAGGTTCAGCACTGGACTGACCTTCACACCCATTAGGAGGGAATGGTCTTTCAATCCTTCAGTCCTCACATCCCACTCCAGAATCTGATACAGTTCCTTCATAGTGTCTCAGCATATATGGAGCCTGTGATGACACTATGGCTTGCTCATCCCTAGGGGAATGGAGTCATGGTCAACAAACTCCAGTCCTCTTGCACAGAGCATACATCTTGAGGGACTCTAGGGCAGTGACCTCTCGCTGAGCTGGGTGCTCCTCATCATCTGTGCTGACCTGTTGCTGCTCCTGGACTTACCACTGACCCTGGTCCTCCTGCATCTGTATTTGTCTTTTTAGGAAGGCAGCCACAGAGACCAACATTACACCAGTTGCTGAGTGCAAGACCCCTGCTGAAAAGCACCATTGTTGGGGACGTAAGAAGTACAACATGTTTTTAGATCTCAGAACAATCAGTGATTGCACATTCTGCAAATGAGGGCTGGGCACGTTCCTCACACAGTGAGATACACTGCACCCCGCATAATGAGGGCCATGTTTTCATTATTCCTTCAGCTTCAGTATCACTGTGTACAGTAACTTGGAAAAGGTGCTATATTAGGTGAGGGATCAACACATTGCATCAAATGGGAGTTCCTGATGCACTCTGAATTGCTTCACATCTCAGACCCACATTAATCATCTAACTAATCATTGCATTCAGTAAAGGCCATTGGCATAGTTACATTACAGACAATGAAGTGATTTTCTCTGACTTCTTTGGAAATTGCACATTTATGCTTCACCTTTGGCAAGAATTTTCCTCTTTTTAAGCTTTTCCTGCTGACATCAGCATCATTGAGATGTCAATGCTTGATTTTCAGGGATCAGTGGCATCGTGTTAATCACCTTTGAATGATATTTGAACCCTAATCACCCTCACTCTGCATGCATTGCAAATAGGCAATGAAATGATCACAAATTATATGTTGCTGGAATTCAGAAGTGCATGTTTCATGTATTTGCCTCTTCAATGTTAGCATCCAGCACATGTAGATCCCATACTTTCGCCCATTAAACTGACACTGACTGAACCCACCCCTGAGTGCTGTCACAGCCATTTTCCAGTTGTATTTCACAAGTGATGCAGGGATTGCACCTCATGTTGGACACTGTCAGGTACTCCCCCATCCCCAAAGCTTCCATGTCCCTTTTATCTCACATTACTCCAACAATACATTTCCAGCCAATCCCCTCATGTGGAGACCACCCAACTGAACTAGGCACTATTAAGGGATCTTACTGAGATCAGCAATAAAAGACAAGCACTTCTTCCCAAGAAGGAGCATTCTAAAGCTAATGGCTGATTCCGCTACCACCAACTGGTTGATCAGCTCCCCCTCCACTAAGTCACTTTTTCATGTTGCCACAAGGAAATCCCAAAGACAAAAAGAGGTCTCTAGTTCTCTCTCTGGCAGAACAAATTACATTATTGATGTTCTTGTAGCGCTGGATCCAAGTTCCTGTGCTGATATCCTCCACGATTTCAATCCAGGTTTGTTTGTTCAAAGGGAGCATTCATGACCTCCCATTCCTGGGTATAAGGACTTCTTGGCTTGCACATGAGGCCTGGAGGAGAGCTTGTGTGGTGGCATTATTGAAGCATGGAGCCACCCAAAGTCTTCTGTCCATTATTACCTGTCGCTTTCTGCAAAATTCCTGGCAGCCCCCATTCTACTATCACAAGGT